>NC_133545.1:32794807-33112884 GCF_048773025.1 Camelus bactrianus
TTCGTATGTTGGAGCTCTAATCCCCAATGTGATGGTAGTAAGAGATTGCATCTTTGAGAATTAAATAGGATTAGATGAGGTCATGAGGATGAGGCCCTCGCAATGTGATTAGTGCCCTTGTAAGAGAGACAGAGAGCTTGCTTCCCCCCACCCCCAACCAGGTGAGGACACAGCAAGAAGGCAGCTGTCTACAAGCCAGAAAGAGATTTCGCCAGAACCCAATCATGCTGGCGCCTTAATCTTGGACTTCTAGCCTCCAGAACTGTGAGAAAACAAATTTATTCTGCTTAAGCCACCCAGTCTGTGGTATTTTGTCACGGTACTCCAACCATACTAAGAGACCAAGCCACCAAGAACCTGGCTGAGTACACAGGGACTCTGAAAGGAATGAAGCAACTTAAAATGTTGAGAAGACAGCCAAGAAGATGGTTCAGCCATGCAGGTGAGAGGAGGGAGACCCTCAGAATTTTGCTGAATGACCCCAGGCTGCCCCAGCTTTTGTTCTACAAATAATGTCCTATTAATATCTAAAGCCCAATTTTTGTTGACTCAGTGGCATCCTCTCAATCAGGCAGAAATTCCAGCCTCATGAAGATCCTCTACAACCCCCTCGAGGTAGGGAGGTGGCGGTGGTCAGCAAAGCGATTTCAATCTCACAGATCAGGCAGCGCTGTCCCTAGATGCCAGAGTCTGCTGCTCCACCTTTCCATGTGTCCCCTGCGTGGCCTCACCACCGTCCTGCCGCCCTCGCTTCTCCAGGTGCCTCGGCAGCTCAGAGGCTGCCTGCGTCACGGATACAGGGCAAGAGTGGCTTTCTCTGGGTAACACTCAGTTGCTGAGCCTCACAAGCCTCAAAATGTTACAGGCCTTGGCCTTGATTAGACCACTCAGGCTCACTCGAAACCTTGAATTTTTCCTAACATGAAGTCCTGAATCTTAGGGAGCAAAGGGGGGTGTCCCCTCCATGGCTTCTTATACAAATCAGTCCACATTCTGCTCAGATTTTACACATCAAGGGAGAGGCTAGCTATTCCACATGAGATGAAAAGTTCCCTCACCCCTTTGCCCAGAGCAGGGACTAGTTTGTCTTATGTTAACGAAGAGGACCCACTCTACTGACTGTTCAGTTAAAGATCTTGTCCCATGCAACTCCACTTACTAAAAATACAGCTGTCAGTTTCTCTCAAAAAACTAAAAAGGTTCTGGGGGATGGGTATAGCTCAGTCGTAGAGTGTGTGCTTAGCATTCACGAGGTCCTAGGTTCAATCCCCAGTAGTTCCACTTTAAAAAAATTAATAAACCTAATTACCTTCCCAAAGA
The DNA here is from genome assembly GCF_048773025.1 of Camelus bactrianus. Taxonomy (NCBI): domain Eukaryota; kingdom Metazoa; phylum Chordata; class Mammalia; order Artiodactyla; family Camelidae; genus Camelus; species Camelus bactrianus. The sequence continues at coordinate 32,796,128 of NC_133545.1, forward strand.
AAACAAATAAAAATTTTTTACAAAGACAAAAACTCAACAACCTTAAAAAAAAGGGGGCTCAAGGAAAGCACCCCATGGGGCACCTTGTTAAACAAGTGGAGGCAAGTGGATGAGTGAGGGGAAGGGTTATCACTCCATGTGCCAGAGAGAGCTGCATCTCTGTTCTTGTCCAGGCCTTGTGACACAGACACACAGTTACCAATCTCGTTTCTGCCATGTTGAGACCTATTAAATTTCCAGGCAGGTAATTCTGGGAGAAGAGTTGAGGGGACGTGGGGAGGTGGTGGCACTTGGCAGAGCAGAGTAAGGATATTAACACTGGCCAGTGACCTGGGGAGTGTGAGAGCGAGCCTGACTTTTGGGGGCCCCTCCTCAATAGGTCCCACCACCACTTAAGACTCTGCCAAGGGTATGGGAAGTTCTGAGAAACAGGACATGTGGGAGCTCATCTCCTTTCCACACTCCAAGAGGCACTTAGCCAACCCATCCACGCAGGGATGGAAGATGGTCCACAACAGGGAGATGAGCAATCTCTGAGGAGAATGAAAGACTCGAGGCCCTGTTTCCTCTGGGCCCAGCCAGAAAAGGGAAGGTCCCTGTGTCGTGCCTCAGCTCAGCCTGTTACCTCCCTGAGAACTTCAGTGTGTTTGTTTTCCAGGCTCCAGGAACATCTGCTTGGGGCTTTGCAGAGTCCCATTTAAATCCCTGACTTTGGCTCTTACTTCATTCACGGTTTTGCTGCCTTCGTCAGGAAGGCTCTGGGCAAAAGCAATGGCAATTCAATGGCTCTGCAGATGAGAGGGCCCAGGGGTCTTGGGAAATCGTGCTTGGTTGGGGGAAACACGGAAAGCAGAAATATACCCAGGGAAGGCATTCAAGCTTTGTTCATCCCCAAAGCATCTTTACAAAGAAAAATTAAAGGCAAATTTAGACTAGAGTTAAATAAGGGATATTATAAACAGAAAGTGTTATGAGTCTGCTAGGGAAACGAACATTTGGAAGTTACTGAGAGAAGCCAGTTTGACATCTGTGTACCATTGCTCTGGATGAAGACTGAATTATCTGGCAGATACCAATGATATTGAAGGCATCATAAATTGAAATGGGGGCAAAAATAGCCTAAGAGAAATAAACATCGAAGATGTTATTGATTGGAAAATCATTCACATTAATGTGGTAGATCAAACTTTATTACAGCACAACAGAATGGGCCAAACAGAGGTGACAGGTTAGTTATTGAAGGCATTTATAAAGAGCAATTCCCTGAAAAGTACCTGGTAGGAAGATTACTCAGAGGTCATCCTCCTAATATGAGGCCTGCTGGGCAGGGTACATGGTGGTTCCTGGTGCCCCGGAAACTCCATTCATCGTCTCTCTTCAGGGCCTGACACCAGCTTCCCTTCCCACCTGGGCCACTGGCCTCCACCCATCATGCTACTGTCAGGGCTGCCACCCCCCACCACCACTGCCATGCTGAAGTCAGGTAGCATTCTTGGATTTTGGAGCATGTCAAACAAAAGCTGAATTCAAGAACATGCTCCTTTTCTTCCTGTCTTCCTCATCTCCCAACCAGTTCTACCTCTTAGCTTTGTTTCTGACAATAATAGCATCTCTGTTCTCTCAATCACCAGATTGAAACCATCAAGTTATTTTTTTCCCTCCACTAGCCCTACCCATAAACCCATTGTGTAGTAAAGAATTAACCTTACTGAAAGAGATACCCAATTAGCCTTTGCCCTTGACTCCTGGGAGATGACCTCTAGGCCCTTGAAATATCCTTCCTGATGACAGTGCCCTTGTTTAGCTGGGGGCCTTGGGCTACACCAGATAATGTAACAGTGTGATTTATGGGGCACTAGGGAGGAACTGGGTTAGGAAGGATTTTCCAAAAATGGTCACAGCAGTATCTTTTATCCCACATGCTCTTTGGAGCCCTGAGCTGACCCATGAGGGATCCAACAACTCTAAAGCTGTCATAATTGTGAAGAAGCACATATGCAGATGTTCCAGTTGGTAGCCTCCGCCATTTGAGTCTTCCTGACTAAGGTCCTTAGACATCGTGGAACAGAAAAGAACTATTCCCACTAGGCCCTTCCCAAATTCCTGACCAACAAATTCTATGTGTGTAATAAAATGGTGGTATTATGCCACAAAGTTCTAGGCCAATCTGTTACCCAGCACTAGTAACTGACACACTCTCCTGGCCACCCAAGTACAGATTAGGCTCCTATTCTCTGGTCTCCCATGGCATTTTGTGCCTTTCCCATGCTAACTTCATACTGAGTCATCACTGTCAATTCACTCACCTCTACCCCCGCTAGATACTATCTGTGAAGTCCGAGACCACATTTACCTTAGGTATCTATATCTCCTCAGCACTCTGCACAGGGTCTGGCCAAAAATAGGCAATCAATAATAGCTGTCCAACATGGTACAGATATTCTGGGAAGAAAGCTGGAAATGGTGTCAGGTGCATGAAGAGAGTGTACAAAGGTTGACCAAGTAATTATTTTTCTGGCAATTTATCTTATGGGAATAATAAAAATTGGGTCATTGTACACCAAAAAAATAATAATAATAATAATAGGGAGAGGGTGTAGCTCAAGTGGTAGAGTGCATACTAGCATGCAGGAGGTCCTGGGTTCAATCCCCAGTACCTCCATTAAAAAATATATAAATAAATAAAATAAACTTAATCACCTTCCCCCCAAAAAAGAATTAAATAATCATAATAATAATAATGATCCAACAAATCTCCAGTAAGAGAGTGTCACAAGAGCAAGACCTGCCACAAAACATCACACAACAGGAGAAAAAAAGTCCAGAATATGCACCCAGTCAATCAGATATATCATTTTCCTGTATGAAGGGAAGCACCCCAGGTCAGTGTGAGGGTTAACAAGAGCCCAAGCCCAATTCCACTACAAAAATAGCTTTCAATTTGTGAATTTTTCATGAAAGGAAGGCAAGCTCTGCCCTGGAAGAAAGACCCAGATAACAGAAAGGCCAAAAGGTCGGGGCTATGGCTCTGGATGGCAAATTATACTGTGAGTTTAGACCATAAAAAGGATTCAGGGAAACAACATCCAGCCAACCTTTATCTAAGGCCTGAAATTAATTATTAATCATAGAGCCTGACCCAGATCTACTGAGGTGAGAGCTGAATCCTGTTTTCAACAGAGGCTTCTATGGTGCTCAAAGACGTAGAGAAAAGGGCCAGGGTGTCTTACAGAGGAACAATGAAAAGATCAGGAAGGCTCATTTACTGGATGTGCAAAAATCAAGGGAGTTTCACTAAGGAGACAAGGTTCTATTCAAAGAAACTAGATGGAAGTGTTAACACTTTAATTCCTCGGCCAAGTAAAAACTTTAAAAACAAGGAATATTATCTTACTTCTTAATTAGAACTAGAAATAATGGATTAAAAGCATGTTTTGTGGCATATACAGTAATTATTGCTATCAACATAGTAACATTTAAATAAATCAGACAAAGGAAGTTGAGTATTAGAATGATTTCCTTAGAAAGAAACCAGATATTCAATAAAAAAATTTTTGACAGTAAAGAATTTTCTCTTTTGAGATTTTTTTTCTCTCTCCAGTTTTCTGAGTTTTCATTCCCAAAAGCACTAATATAAAAAGATGTTGTTAATAAAATAATCAATTCTGACCAATGTTGGAGTGACACGCTTGCTAAAAGACACACAAAAATCAGGGAGGACTGAAGTCTTGCAAAGATTCAAGATGGTTCTTTAAAAAGTTAAGAGCCAAAAATTTTACTGATTTTTTAAATATGTAAAGCATGCACATGATCTAAAATTCAAAAGGTATAAAATAGCATAAACTACAAACTAAGTCTCCCTCAAAGAGTGTTCTTTAAGGTCCCAGTTTTATTCTGAAATTTTGGAATCTCTGAATTACTTAATTTGGGCCTACTTCAAGAATAGCATTGGGAGTAATTTTCTATGTTTGTACCAAGAAAAAAAAATCTTTTTGATCAATGTGGAGCGTCATTATTCTAGTCACTTTCTATCTTGACTCAACTCTTCTTAATTTTATGTTACTTTTTCTCCTCCCAACACTTTGAGATTTATGACCATGGCAAAATCCTACCACCTAGTGGAAAAACTCTCCACTCCTTACTCTAAATCCTTTTCAGAATTTAGACTACATTAGCTGTTAGCCATGAGCTACACATGTAGGTTTTTAAGGGAATGAGCTGTTAAAAACACCTTTAATCAATGAAAGTTGTGTACATGTTGGCCTCAGAGACTTCAGCCATGTTACCACCTCTTAGATAGGCAGTAGGTTACTGGGAACTACAGAGACCTACTTCCATTGTTAGAACTTTTCCCCCATTTTTTTTGTGTTTAGTGTTGTTGACATCAAGACATAGGCACAAGTGGGTGACAGCAGGCACAGTTTCGATCTCTTGCACACGTTAAGCATGGTAAGTTCACAACCACATCTGTCTGTGGGAGTCAATTAAACTGAGAGAAAAAACATAATCTTTCCCTTCAGGTCTGTGAAGCAGAGTCCATGCTTTCAATAGATTATGAGGTTGCATGTTTACAATGAATAGACAACAATTCTGTTTATTCACAGATAAGAATTTTTGATGCTTTATTTAGTTTGACCACCGCATCACAGGCAATAGTGTTGAAGGCACAAAACTTGCCACAGAAATTATGGACCAAAGATCTGACAAAGGCAGAAGAGAAGAGGAGGAAAGAAACTGATTAATATTTCTGGGAGACCTCAGCACACTCCAGCACTAAATCAACAGGAGTTGACATTGAAAGAAAAATAAGATCTTTGTACTTTCCCACATCTCCCTCCTTCTTCCCAATGGAATCTTAGTTACAGTTCATTCCACCAGTAGCCCCAGCCCACGATGACTCCGGACAGGGTGCAAGAAAAAAAAAAGTGTCAATAAGGACACAGGAATAATACTTCCAGTATTACAGCATCCTGCCTTTTTTGTGTTATGCCTTGTCTGCTTATCTGCTGGAGTATCCAGGTGCTCACACATCACCTGGCATTTGATTCATTCACCTTGGGATACCTGCACCATGAAATAGTGTTCTATTTCCCTAAATCATCTGCTTTCACATTTCACATTCTAAAAATCACCAACCTCAATTCCCTACCCAATGAATCTATGAATGCCCTGCATCTTAAATGTGTCTTCCCTCTCTTCCTACCTCCTCAATTGAGGAAAATGCTGGCTGTCTCCTGTCAACAGATCCCCTTGCTGCCTTTTTAAATGCAGCTTTAATCTTCTCTGGATTATCTTGTCTTAATCAGGAGATGAGATCACAAATGTCCTCTTCTCTCCTCAACCCCCATCTTCTGAAGTCCATGTTACACCACGCTCTGACTCACCAACACCAATGTTTACCCACATTCAGAATTTATGTCCTTGCTTCTGGCAAAGCTGAGCCCAAACTAATATTTTCTCTCCCTTCTCACTTAATGCCATAAACTATGGTCATTAAATACCCATGGTGATGACTCCTTGGCATTTCTATTTCTCAACAGATTTTTAGGATTAATTTAGATTGAGATATTTCCAAGGTAAGTTCAATGAAGGGATAGGGGTACAAGATAGTTGAAGTCTTGATTACTCATCTTTAGGTAGATGTCCAGCTCATAATAAAACCCCTTCTCTGAGAACTATCCCTCAAAAGCCATGTGTGTACAATATGGCTTGACACCCCAATTCAGCCACATGTGAATGGACCAGAAATAGTCACCTGGTAGAGGCTGGGCCACAGATTCTCCTAGAATTTGACGTGGGGTCAAAGAGAGCTGGACTGTTTCCAAAACTAAGGACATATAAACTCAGAAGCTATTGAGAAGTTACTCCACAGTAAAGCAGAGACTGGTCTGCAGAGACAAGAATGCAGCAAGACAGAAGAACCATAGTTCACAGGAAGCCAATAGAAGGGATGCCTGAGTTCCATCAGTCAGTCTTCCTTGTCCCTAGAACTTCTCACTTCCTTCTGGTAAAGGACTTTTTTCTTGGAGTGTGTATGTTGATGATGAATACTTTCAGCTTTTATATGTCTTAAAAAGTCTATCTCTTCTTTGTTTTTAACAGTTATTTTTTCTGGATACAGAATTCTGGGTTGAGAGGTTTTGTTATTTATTTTAAATTCTGGTACTTTAAAGATGTTGTTTCACTATCTTTTCACTTATATTTCTCCCAATGAGAAATCTACTGTCATCCTTATCTTTGTTCCTCTGTATTTAACTTGTCTTTTTTTCCCCCTCTGGCTGCTTTTAAGATTTTCTCTTTATTACTGGTTTTGAGCAATTGTATTATAATATGCTTTTTTTCATCTATCTTGTGCTTGGGTTTTATCGAGCTTCTTGGATCTGTGAGTTTTCATTTCCATCAAATGTTCAGCCTTTATTCCTTCAAATATTTTTTCTCTCCTCTCCTTTGAGGACTCCAGCTACACAAATATTACACTGCTGGAATTTTCCTGTAGCTCATTGATGTTCTGTTTACTTTTGTTGGTTCTCTTTTCTCTACACATTCATTTTAAATAGTTTCTATTGCTGTCTTTAAATTAGCTGATAATGTCTTCTGCAATGTCTAATCTTCTGCTAATAGCATCTATTGTATTATTCATCTCACACACTGCAGCTTTAATGCTTTAATTTGGGTCTTTTTAATATTTTTGTTGTCTATAGCTTTTTAAACATATGGAATAGAGTTCAAGGCAGTACACTGGGATAATTATAGGCTTACCTTGTTTGTTTCCAATGGGCATCAGTCACTGAACAACTGTTATGTCTCTAGGAATGTCTTGAAACCATCACTGTATATATTTTCACGTTGGGGGTTGAGGGAGGGAATCCAGCCCCAGTTACCCTTTGATCAGAAGCAGAAGTCTCATCTCCCATTTCTAAGGCCTTGTTGTTCAACTTTTTCTTGGACATCATCATATTAACCAATGTCCTTCAGAGAAATTCCCTTTTTTGTCTAGCAAAAGTATCTGTACATTGAACAAGTAGAATTCATGTGCTTTTAAAATAAATTTTAAAGATAAAAATACATAGAACTGTATTTTGTCTCCTGTACCTTTAAATCTCTTCATGGGGAGGATTCTTCTGATCTTGGGGGAAAACAAGGCAGGCCAGTCTACATGGGAGTACTCAATGTTAGCACCCTTCCATCTATACCTAATTCCTAAAAAGGGACAAAAGAAAGTTGATTGCAGGGGACATGTTACAACCCTGATATAGGTCACAGCTTGGCAGGGGATGTCAGAAAGTCAAAAATCAAAATAAAGTAGAATATATAAACCAGTTAACTACAAAAAAAGAGTAAGTAATAAACATACAGATCCTACAGATCCATAATGTGCTTTTAATTTCTAATCACTCAGATGAGCTATGAAAAACCACCATATTCACCTATAAAATATCCCTGAGTGCCAGAGGCAGAATCCTAAGCTAAATAAATCTCTGATCTACCCAATATGAGTGACCTTTCTTAAATTAAATGAATAAAGATCAAAGACTAAGTTGATATGGAGCCAAAGAACATCAAGAAATAGACACAAAAATTAATCGAAATTCAACTAAAAGTGAGTGCTAACTAAAATAACTGGAAGTGAACTACCTAGGAAACTGATACTGAAAAGATACAGGAAAAGCTTGAAAAAAGGAAACGCCAAGTATTATTGTGTGAGAGGAGCCAATTATGAGAAAAGAGTGTGGATACAATTCGTGGAAACAATAAACAGGTGGGGGTTGGTGAGCTATCCACTGATAAGATGGATCTCCTAAGACAAGGCCACCTAGCACTGCCTACACATCCATGGTCCCAAGGGCACCACACTCCATCTTGAGCATTTTATTTGCTGAGGACCAAGTGAAAATTAAAGAAATCCAAAGAAAATTAAAAGGACCACAGAAGAGCAGATATTTTAGAATAATCTAAATGAACTAAAGATGGAAAATCTGGTTAAAAGACTGCAAAGACAAAGAGGAAGAATGCATGGATGAAATCTAGTAAGAAATACAGTGTACAAATTTTTAATAGAAAGGATGAGAGCAGGAAAAGGGCGGAGGACAAAAGAATTAAACCTGGAAAAACTATAATGCAAGGACTTTTCAGGGTTTGGGGCAAGAAAACAAAAGGTGTGAATTATAGGGAGCACAGCCCAGCTTTATGAAGGAGAGAGGACTTGCTGGCTGGGTATTTCTTTTTCTAAACTTCATGAATCAGGAACTGAGCTGAACACAACAGAAGATGCCAGGACACACCGACTTTCTTGTCTGCCAACATTGTTACAGCCTCTAAACCTGGGCGGTTTCATGGGCAGTCACCTCATGTATTCGCACAGGACCCTGGGCTTGGTTTAACGCTCTGCTGTTGCCACTTAAAATTCTTAATAATTTATAAACAAGGGGCCTGCATTGCCATTTTGCACTGGACCCCACAAATTATATAGTTGATCCTGCAGTAAACTCAGACTGTAAAGAACTTCACCACTACCAGCAAAATGTCTTTTTTCCACACCTCTGAAATAACAGACAAACCCGGAGTGAGAATAAAGCAAGAACAAAGACAATCCATTCACCTCCTTTCTCTCCAAGATCCCCTTTCTATCTTCTCTGGACTGAGCATCCCTTAGTCATCCTGCCCCAGGCAGGCACACATTGGAAAGAGGATGTGCCTTGACAGCACAGGCTGCCTGGTCAGAGTCTACTAAGCAATGGATTCCTCCACAGAGGTCACTACATGTTAATAAAGTCTGTCTTTGGTCAACTGACATCTCTAATCTTTCTGTATTAAATCACCTTCCTTCTTGCAGAATCTACAATCCGCCTTTGATGAGAAAGAGCTACACTATCCAATAGGAGAGCAGGCCTTTGAGGTCTGGGAAAATTATAGATTTCTTATCCTAAAACATTATGAATAAGCAGGAAGTTGCAGGAAATACACATGTACATAAATACATTCCTAATAGCTACAATTTTTGTATTCATTTATTCAAAAAGTTTCCCTCTGTTGCCAGATACTGTCAGGCACTGAGGATTCAAGGATCAATAAGATAGATGTGATTTTTCCCTCCATGGGGGTTATAGCCCCGGGGAAAACTATAAGCCAAGAGCTAGGGTAAGTGCTTCACAAACATGCTATCTCCTTTCAAACATACCATGGGGCTGATGATTATCATTTTTATTTTTAGAGAGGAGAGAACTAAGGTGGAGAGAGGTTAAGTTTCCTTCCTGAGGCCACACAGTTATCAAGAAGTAGATCTAAGATTCTAATCTAGTTTGACCTACTCCAAGTCTTTCTGGTGCCTGAAAATATTATCTTCTTGAGGTGATTAATCCAAAAATGTTTTAGAGACTATATCTGAGAAGCCTGAATATTTGAAGAAGAGGTGTTGAGATGCAGGAATTTTAAAAGTTCCCCCAAACAGAAAAGACACTATGAACCAAGGCATTGTGGTAGAGATGGTGTGCTGTGAGTAAGGACTTACAAAGCAGGAATTTGGGAACTATTAAAGATTTTTCACCAGGGAAAATGTGGGTTTATATTTTTAGAAAGATTATTCTAATGACCTTGCAGAAAGAGAACTTGGACAAACCTTGAGTCTGAGACACCAGTTAGGAGGATGTTGTGATCATTCAAAAGGTAGTAATAACATTAAGTAGGGAACAGGTGGTAGAGATGAAGAGGAAAGGACGGATTTCAGAAATTATTTAGAAGGTAAAATAAAAAATCGTCGATGACCAATTCATATGGTAAGTAAGGAAAAGGGGAAATCAAGGGTGATCCCCAGGCTTCTGGCTTGGATAACTGGGCAGATGGTGATGTGCCCAACAGAGCTAGGGGTCACAGGAAGAGAAGTAAGTTTCACGGGGAAAGGCAGCTCATTTTGCATTAGATGTGTCGAGTTTAAGTCCAGGTATTGAATGATTAGTTCTACATGTGAAGCACAGTAGAAAGATCTGGACTGAAGAAATAGACATGGAAGTCATTTATATATAAAAATGGCATTTGAAGCCATAAAGTGAACTCACTCAGAAATAGTGTGAAGAGATAGAAGTGCAAAAACAGCAACACTGAAGAGGCAGGCAGAGCAAGAGGGACTCTAGAAGAAAATAAAATAGAAATCCTAGAAGTACGGAAGGAAAACCAGGAAAGTGCTGACCCAGAGGTCAAGGGAGTGAGGCATTTCATTAAGGGAATGATCAACAATGTCAAATGCAACAAAAAGACCCATTAAGAACAAGCTTGAGAAACGGTCATTGGATTTAGCAATGAGGTCATCAGTTATAACCTTAGCAAAACAGTTTCAATAGACAGGTAGGGGTGAAGGTCACATTGCAGCATGCTTCAAGAAACAGATGGGAGGTTACACAACAAGAAACAGTGAGTGTAGCCCACCATTTTGAGAAGTCTAGACAAGAAGACAAGAAAGAAAAAAGATAGTGGAGATAATGGGAGAAAAAAGATAGTGGACGGGAGAGACTTAAATGAGTATCTACAGGAAAAGAAGGAGCTAGTGGAAAGGGAGAGATTAACTAGATAGAACATGTTCTCAGGTTAGGAAGAGAGATTTGGGTGAAGGAAAGAAGGCAATTCACCTTGATCTGAGTCTTGAGGAAAAGCTGGGCGGAGGTTGTAAGCAGATCTGTAGAAGGAGAAGGTGGACATCCAAAGGAACCCTCCTGACGGCTTCAATATTCTCCCTCAAGATAGAGTGACCAAGCATCCCAGTTTGCTGGGGACTGAAGGCTTTCCCAGGATAGATGATCAGCCTATCGTTGGCTCAAGAAGACGCCTTCCCCCAGCTGAATCTTTCTAGATCTTAATCTCTGGGCTACAAAAGTAGGAATTTAATCACGTCTTATTCCTTGTTTTGCCACAGTGTGATAATCTTGTCTCCCCACCTACAGGTAAGCTCACAAGGCCAGCACGTCTACACGGTGAAAAGACACTGGAGCTTAAGCAAGCCCTACTGCTTCATGGGAAGGTACTTCCCAACAGAGGCCTGACAAGGTTTCCTTGTACAGACTTTCCTAAAAGTGGGATCAGAGAGGCCCCTTCCAGGGGATTTCTCCAAATCCAAAAAACTATCATCCCCTCACTAGAGCCAGCAGAAAAACCTCTCCTTCACCTCAAATCCTGCTCTCATCTTCTTTCTGTGAATAAGAAAAATAATAATAATAGCCACTCTCATTAATTAAGTCCTGGTCAAGTTCTAGGCATCACTTTCTCCAATCTTCACAGCAACACTGTGAGGTAGGTATAATTCTCATTTTATAGATAAGATGACTAAGGCTCAGAAAAGGTAGGTAACTTAGGCAGGGTCACATAGCTTTTGAGAAACAGAGCCAGATTCAGAGGTAGGTCCTTCACCTAATTAAACTTGTAAGCTTTTGCACAGCAGAAGAAAACACACACACACAAAAAAGACAACCTATGGACTGTGAGAAAATGTTTACAAATGATGTGACCAACAAGGACTTAACTTCCAAGGATATACAAACAACTCATAGAACTCAATAACAAAACAAAACAAAAAAAACCCAAAACAAAAATGGGTAGAAAACCTAAACAGACATTTTTTCAGTGAAGACATGCAGATGGGCACAAAGATGCTCAATATTGCTAATTATCAGAGAAATGCTAACCTAAACTACAATGAGGTATCACTTCACACCAGTCAGAATGGCCATCATGAAAAAGTCCACAAACAATAAATGCTAGAGACAATGTGGAGAATAGGGAACCCTCCTGCACTGCTGGTGGGAATGTAATTTGGTGCAGCCACTATGGAAAATAGTATGGAGATTCCTTAAAAACTAAAAATAGATTTACAATATGATCCAGCAATCCCACTCCTGGGAGTATATCCACAGGGAACTCTAATTCAAAAGGATACATGCACTCCAATGCTGATAGCAGCACTATTTACAATAGCCAAGACGTGGAAGCAACCTAAATGTCCATCAATAGACAACTGGGTAAAGAAGTTGTGGTATATTTATACAATGGAATGTTAAACAGCCATAAAAAAAGAATGAACCATTGCCTCTGCAGCAATAGGGATGGACCTAGAGATTATCATACTAAGTGAAGTAAGTCAGAGAAAGACAAATATCACACAGTATCACTTATATGTAGACTCTTAAAAAATGGCACAAATGAATTAATTTATAAAACAGAAACAGACTTACAGACATAGAAAATAAACTTATGGTTACCAAAGGGGAAAGAGAAGGAGGGATAAATTAGGAGTTTGGGATTAGCAGATACAAACTACTATATACAAAATAGATAAACAACAGATCCTGCTGTATAGCACAGGGAAATATATTCAATAGCTTATAATAACCTATAATGAGAAAGGATATATATATGTATAACTAAATCACTGTTCTGTACACTAGAAACTAACACACTGTAAATCAATTATTCTTAATCAATAAGAAAAAATTTTAATTTAATTTTTTTTTTAAAAGGTAGGTCCTTCAGCTCCAAAGACCACAGTCTTCCCCATTGTCTAGGTGGCCTTCTAGCCTGGTGGCCATTTCTCCAGATGTAGCCCCCAGCAGTCCAATATCTGAGGCAGCAATTCACTCTCCCTCCAGCGTCACATACTATATTTAAACTCTTGCCTTCTTTCTTCCTTTCAAATTGACCTCCTTCCCTTGAAGTAACCAACTGCCACCAGGTGTCCCCCCTCTCCTATCACTAAGCACCACTTTGCTCTATTGCAAATTGGAGGCAATGCAGGCAGACTAGAAACCCATCCTAGCTTAATTCAGTTACACAAATTCCCATCTCTGAGCAATCCCTATACTCCGAGGATGCCCAGATGAAAACATCATGCAAAGCGTACAAGTACACAATTACCAGGCAAAATCTGAGAGGCTCACATCAAGTTCTAGGCTCAAAAGAGGAACAGATTGCATCAAGGCCATTGAGGGAAACAATTATGAAAGATCCTTTTGTGACTGTAACAAGTAACATGGAAAGAACCTAGGTGATCTATCATCTGTACTAAACAAAGTTTAAAAATAGGTCCTAGACTGTACCTTAAAGGCTACCAAATGTCTTTTCCATCATTGTTTTTTCTGTGTCCATAAGAAATTGTTTTTGAGCCCCTAAATGGATTTACAGTAAATTGACCCCAACTCATCAATATTAAAGAAGTTTGCAGGGGGCAGGGAGGCGGGGGAAGGATGTGGAGTAGAATTCTAATTTAATCTATTTGTGGCACTATTTAAAATCACTTTGGGGCATGGATCATTAGACAGTTTTAGCATTTGAGAAGCCATAATTAAATTATTAACTGGTTTTTCAATTGTTTGACCCGCCCCATTTGTTCATCAGACAATAAATGCTCTGTGGCAGCGGTACTCCACATTCATGGAGAATATTCCTCATGGAATACGCTTGTTACAATCCATTTCTTTGAGGATTCATGCATGAAGAATGAATCATGTTTCACAATTTAAAAGGGAATGTGAGAGTCAGAGGAGGCCAAGAAACCAAGAAAAATTAGGATCATGACTTCCTTTCCACAGCCCATCCATTCTTCACGGACCCAGGGAAGACACCGGGTAGCACCTGCTCCCTCCATTCGGGAAGATTTAAAATGCTGCAGCCTTACAGGTGGGCTCTGTCTATCACTCCAGAGCTGCTTTCTCTGCCCTTATTTACCTTCACATCCTACTCTCCACATTCCTGGCCTAAAAGCAAATGTATACAGAAAACTCCCTGAGTATTTTATTGGCAAGACCAACCTTGAAGGAAAGAAAAGAGAGAGAAAAAAAAGAAATGAAACAAAAGTAAAAGTTTCTTTGAATTTCTTTCTGACCAATTATGCGCCTTCCTCAAAGTGTAGTTTGATTTTTCTTAGGTGGTGAGAAATTCAAGGGTAACACAAATTGTGTCCAAACTAACTCTTGCAAAGTCAGAAAATGCAACTAAATTGAAGACAGGTTTTTAATTTTTTAAGAGTTGCACCTCGCTGCCTAATAGCCAAGTCACTGTCAGTTTCAACCATTTATTTTGCTCCTCAGGTGCTGAGGATTGAACTAATCATTCGCCCTGCTTCATGGCCCACGAACTGTGATTGGTCTCAGCTGATTACTGAATGTTGCAATATTGACTGATTTTTTAATTCTATCAACTCTGAGTAAAGTTGTTTCTAAATCACTTATAACTGTTACATCAAAGAGAAGGGACATTTGATCATTCCTAGACATGATTCTCAATACCTAGGGAATGTCAATATTCTGTCAAAGGACCTATAAAATGTCTTCAGAGGAAAACACTAAAGACGGGCGGTTCCCCTTCCAAACGAGGGCAGGGCGGACTCTGACGTGATCGGTGTGGGCGTGGCTAGGGCCGGTGACTTCCACATGCCTCCAGACACTATCAGGTAGGGCCCCCGAGCAGCATTATTTTTCTTAAAAACAAAAACAAAACTGAAATCTGAGTCATTTGTGCCTCGAGATCAAGATTGCTCTCAATTTTTCCAACATGCGAGAAGACAAACTGCAGGACCATCTACCAGCCTGGCCAGGCCCGCGTGTCTCACGTTCCCAGGAAGTCCCCAGGTCATGGCACCGCAAAGCTTCTATTGCAAGAAAAGTTCTCTGTTCTCCTGGGGCAGGAAAGGGAACAGACTCCTTGTCTGGTTTCTCCTCAGATGCCTTACCCTTCAGGGTTCCCAGGTACTCACTCACACCTTCTGCGATCAGAATAGCCCTCGCCCGCGCTTCAGACAAGTTGAACAGCCCCTTAACCTGGAGCCTAATCCAAGAGCAATTGAGGAGGGGGAGAGGTGAGGGGGTGAGGGCAGGGGACAGAAATGAAGAGAAAAGTAAGATGGTTGAGGGAGGAAGTGGAGTCCTCGTCTGAAGACTTTTATGGGTCCTTTGACAAGAGCTTCATAGTGTTCCCTTGGGATTAAAAATAACATCCACAAATGATCAGATGGTCCCCCTCTTTAACATACAATCTACTAGTGACTTCTAAACAACACAGAGCCTGAAGGACTTTCTATCAACTTCGCTGTTCTCAGCAGCAGCAACACCCACCCAGAGGAAAATCCTGTAAGTCTAGGAGCTAAAAGAACAGAGTCAAGAGAAGTGAAGGCCTTCCTATTACTCGTGCACAGAAATAGAATCCAAGCACAGGTTTATCCAACATTTGTCAGCCACTCAACCAAACTGAACATCAGACTCATCACAGCAGCTTTTTAAAAACATGAATTCCCAACCCCATCCCCTGCCTGCTAAATCAGAGAGTAGGGTCCAAGAATCTGGGTCTTTCTAAGCCTCCCCAGTGATCCTTAGACAGTCACACTGGGAAAGTGCTTTCTGTTCAAGGTTACAGGTCATTACTGGTTTCTTACACGTCTGATTTGCACAACTAGATCAGAAGACTATTTGGAGACAGGACCATGTCTTAGCTTCCTCTTGAATCTGGTGCAGTCAGCCCACACAGGTGGGCACAGCATATACGCTCAACCTGCTTGTTACATGGAATTAAGTTTATTCTGAATTGCTTTTCATCTTCATAAAAAGCAGAATTATATTTCAGTAAGGTTATCCCTATAAAAATTTGTTTTATCTTCAACAAACGAGATTAAGCAGACTCATGGGATCCAATAAGAATATTTTTAATTTCCTCTTTTTTAAAAAAAGTACACTTCCTGACTCTGGAAAGACAGCTCACAATCTAACGCTCTTTCTCCTTTTTACAGCTTCTTCTGAGCAAACTCATTTACAGAGGGGACGGATTACCAGTCTCTTCTGATGATCTGTTTCTTTTGCTTATCTTCTACTGAATTTAAATAGGGTCATTATTTTAAACTGGAATAAAATTATTTTATACACCATGACTCAGAGAGATCTTGTTTCCATTAAAATCCTCTATACAATAAAAATGGGTTCTAACACAATACTTTGTGTAAGAATACTTCCCAAGACACCTCAGCCCGAACGACATGCACACCAACACCCCTCCCCTTTCCACCACAGACGGCTGTTCGGAAAAGAAAGAAAGAAAAAAAGAAAAAGAAAAAAGCAGTTTTGTACTTTTCTATTTTTTTTAACTGTCCTGGTTTTCTCGTTCTTACCCAAGAGCCTTGCTCTGGAGGTTGGTGTCCACTGACAAGAGTCCTGGCCTAGTCTTTTCTGGAGTGATAACTACTCCGAGTCCCTAAGCTGCAGCTGGGCAGCCACACCGGGAAGCTGAAGCCTCCTGGTCCCAGGTTGTTCCACACCCTCGGGCCCCCGGGGGGGGGTCACAGCAGAGCGTGGCGCGCAGGGCTGGGCCGGGCTCACCTGCAGGTGGTTGCCAGTCGGAACAATCTGAGGGGCTGTGGGAAGGACGGCTCTTCGCGGGTGCGCACGGTGGCAGCGCATGCGCATGGCATTGACGCTGGGGTCAGAGGACGCGCGTAAGCCTGCCGTCACCGTCCCTGGCATCAGGAAGGCCTCGCAGACAGAGCCGGCTGCCAGAAAAAACCTCTCTCTCTCAGCCTCTTGTGAACATATACAAAGTCCAAAGAAAGACGTAAAACTTTGTCTTCCTTTCCTATCTGGGCATGTCTCAGCTCAGCAGTCTCTTCTATTTCTTTTCTACTCCTTTGCCTCATATTCGTGTCTCGGCCCCTCCTTCCACCATACTTTGTGGTACAAGCATTGGTCCAGGACGGACAGACTGTTCCTGGCTCCACCTCAGGGAGGCAAATGTGGATCCTTATGTTTTTCAGACTGGAGCACTTGGAAAACAACAAACCCTCCTTCCCATACTGATCACCTCTTGTGACATAGCGTAACAAGCTATTTTGCGAAAAGCCTGTTGCCCCACCATCTTTGGTCTGATCAGATCAGGGGGCTACGGGTCTCAGCACAGCAGAAAAGTATTTGGCCTTAAGCCCCAGTCCATAGAGGTTTAAATTTAGTGGGTTATTTCCATTATACAACACCTACTACTTTTAACATTAGTAATAATATTTACAATAACAACTAGCATTTATTGAATACTTACTTTGTTTCTGACACTGTTATAAGTCATATATCACCTCTTTTAATCCTCACAACAATACTAAAAAATAGAATATCCAATTTTACTGATAAAGGAGGAAAGAGGTCACAGTAAGTGGTGGCACCAGGATTCGAACCAGGAAGTTGGGTTCACCATATTTGATTGCCATGAGGCTACATGTAACCAAAGGGTAGGAAGGTTCAGTTATGCAAAATGAACAAGTTTTGGAGACCTAATGTCCAGTATGATGATGATAGTATAACAATACTATATTGTATACTTGAAATTTGCTGAATATAGACCTTAAATCTTTCCACACACAGCACACACACACACTCATAGAGATAGTAACTATGTAGAGGTGATGAATATATTAATTAGCTTAATTATGGTGATCATTTAACAATGTATATACATAGATCAAAACATCAAGTTGTACAACTTAAGTGTATACAATTTTTATATGTCAATTATATCTCAAAGCTGTTTAGGAAGAAAAAATGGACGATTTCATTAAATAAAAATTCTCCGAATGTTAATATTTACCCTTGTGGCTTTATATGCACACACATACACACACTTTTATTTTTTGAACCATTTTGCCATTAAAGACATGATGTCCCTTTAACCTTAAATGCTTCCATGCACGTTTCCTAAAAAAAAATGACAACCTCTTATACAGCCACAATGCTATTATTAAAATCAGGAAATTAACACTGATATAATACTATTATCTACTCTACAGCCTTATTCAGATGATTTCAGTTGTTCTAATAATAGCTTTAATAGCAAATTAGGCAGGGAGGGAAATAGCTCAGTGGTAGTGTGCATGTTACCAAAGGCAAGCTTGTGTGCCTGCCACTCTACCAAGACAAATTGAAACATCAACATTTGGAGCAGAGAAAGGTTTACTGCAGGGGCGAGCAAGGAGGATGGGGTGACTCATGCCTAAGAAAACCCCGAACTCCCCAAAGGATTTCAGCAAAACATATTCAAGGCCAGATGAAGGGGGGGGGGGGTCTCAAGCTCCATGATCAGCTCCCGCATAGTCCTCTGGTTGATGTGGAGATAACAGAGCAGTCAACAATATCAACCCCCCAGGCACCAGAAGGTTTGGGGGCAATGCACCCTCATCAAGTAGTTAATTTTTTCCCTTTGGTGGTGGTTTAAGCATCTGAAAAACTCAGGAAATATACATGAGGTACCATTATCTGGGTGCTTCAGAGAGGACCTGCAGCAGAGGATATGGGGGAGGGGTCCCTGGAAGGCCCCCCAGGGTCCTGCTTGTTTACATGCATGCTTAGCATGCAGAGGTCCTGGGTTCAATCCCTAGTACCTCTACCAAAAAAAAAAAAGGACTACATGTAGCCAGCCAATATTTTATAATAGGGTCAATACTAGTTGTTAATCTGTGAATCAAAATACCAGGAACTGTGGTGCCTGGAATTCTCCGGGATGTATATGATCAGACCCAAAAGGAGGGATCCAAAAAGATGGATGAAATGATTTATCAGACACCACACTACTTCATGTCGTAAAAATCATAAATTTCTTGGAATTCTGTGCTCATTTATCACTGAGCACAAAATATATCCACTGTGTAGGTAGAAAGAAAAAAAAAGGCATAGCAGGAACAAACAGATTCAGAGAAGGAAATGGGTATTTTTCAAGAGTTGTTGCATCACCTCTTCTATGGTTTGAAACAATTTTACAACAAATTCTGATGACAAATTATTTTGCCACACTTCATCAACAGGTCCAGAATTTTCCAGTAAACACAAATTTCAGATTTTTAAATATTCTGCATGACATCAATTTTTTAAAATTATGCAGTACAAATGTTTTGAGTGCAAACATGGATAAGTAAAATATCTTGTGTTTATTTCTTAGTGTTATAATGTGTTTATACGTGTATGTATGTAATTTTAGAGTACATTTTTTGATGAACCCAAAATGGTAGAACTGCAGTAGACTTCACATAACAGACTTACACGAAATATTTATATTAAATAAAAGATTTTCTAAGACTCATGCTTTTTAGGCTCATTTATATCACACCATATCTATTGTCGTAAACTGGGTGTGCCTTTCCTTTTGTGCTGAAACAAGGCTGGTTCCAAATATTCCAAGTAGACAGTTCCTTACTGTAGTTTAGTGAAGGCTACAAAACTATCCGATTTGTTCAAAATTAATCAGTGGGGTGCTGAAGGACTTTTTTCCCCATCAGAAACGAAGTCAAAAAGCTTATCTATCTATATATAACTATACATCTCTTTGTTCCCCACTTGAATATAAGCTCCTCTGGAGCTTGGTGGTTTGCACAAAGTAGCAGCTCTGTAACATTTGTTGAATAAATTATGCTCTTTCTCTTGACCCCCTTCCCACCATACGCTCATAACTACTGTTAGCAAATATCAGTAGGCAACCAGCTCCCAGCCCAGCCAACCCCTGTCCCTGGGGAAATGAGTCAAAGTTTAATCACCTGAGCAGAATCTCTTTTATTGAAGAGTTATCACCTGGTGCCCTTGAACACAATTCAGTTTATCCCTTAGGCTTCCTTAGGAGGGAGTTCGTAAAGGTGTATGTGCCATGAACCTTACTGGCCACAGTGTACTTATTCTGGTGATAAAGTTCCTTTCATAAAAGAAGTTGGATACACAGCCGAATTCCCTTTCTTGCTTACTGTCAGTTCTCCTCCATGCCAAGCCACCCTCATCCCACGAAAGCTGAAGGACCCTACCACAGAATAAGCTCCTTTCTGGCTGAGTCCCCATCGCCCACCCCACCCCACCTCCACCTTGCCTTGACGTTGCACCCTTTCCTATAGCAGAAAGTTGGCCCTTTTTTGCCTGCAGAAATGCCCTCGGTCAGTTCTTCACCCTGCACACGCCCAGGACGGTGAGAAGCTCAGGTGTCAGCAGCTGCTCTTGGACGATCACCTCTTTAGTTCTCTTCCGAGTCCAGCTGGTTGAGTCGCTTTACAATTATGCTGTTGATTTTCTTAAGATCGTCTATGTCCTTTCCCTCAGCTGCTAGTCTTCTTGACACATCTTCCATCTTGTTGCCCGTTTGAACTTTAAAATGGAAAACAGACAGTGTTCACTGGTTTTCAGCATGTTCCATCCAGACTCAGAGCCCTGGGGGCGGGGGGAGAGAGGGGGCTCGGCTGAGTGCTGAGAGGCCCCCTTGGCAAATCACCTGCTCTGATATCCCACACAGCCCAGAAGCCCAAGAGAGAAATTGCTGAAGACTGAAGTTAACTATCAAGTGAATGATTTTTACAATTTCTTGGTGCCAGACTTTACCTTCAGCAGCTCTGCACAGATTTTGGCTGAGAAAGATGTTGCTGCAAGCAACTGAGGGAAACCGCCAGTGTGTCTGATTATCCCTGGAGAAGTGACTGTTACGTTGTCTCATTTTGAGACTCATTCTCAGAAAAGGTTTTTTGCCCCTCATTTGGGAGGTGAGATTTTTTGGGTTCTCGCCTATTTTGACATAACTCTCCTGGTTCTAAACTACCAGGCCATAATGAATGTATAATAATTCTCCTCAGACCACCCTGAAAGCAGAGAGACCACATTTCCAAAATAAACAGAACCCCTGGTTACTGAGTAAGCCAGGGAACGGAACAGCCTGAGGTCTGTTTAGCAGAGTTAAAATTTCCGAGAAATGCAACACAATATCAGTATTTAATATTTGGGCTTCTTATCATTTCCATTTCAGGCAAGTTTTTTCCAAGGTATCTTTTAGGTTTTGCAGAAAACTAACATGGAAAGTGTCAGAGATTCACCTTCCAGCATTGGGACAAATTGCTGCCCAGAAGCTACTTATATACCCCATGTCTGAAAAATTATGTTGGAAGTATTATGGTCCAAGACATGACGGAAGAGTCTTATTGAACATTGCTGCAGAGTGAGGTACCACTTGCTTCTGGGGAAGAATGTGAAACAAATAAATCCATAGCATGTGACATCCCTTCCCGTCTTGGGAACCTTCTGCATGAGTCAAACACAGAAGGAAGTAGCGCCATGTTGGACTAAGTCTGTTCCCCAGTACAGTGGTTCCAAATTAAATCCCCAAAAAGAAAAAGGGTTCCATGTGCAAAAAATTTAAAGGAAAATTATATCTGACCTGTCTTTTGGAAATTCACAAGGAGTGAAAAAAAGAAAAAAAAAAAAAACCTTGAGCATAACCTTATCCAGTAATTCTCAAACTCATTTCAGCACAGGGCCCTTTAGAGAATGCTTTTCTTATCCCTTAAGGCAACACTTAATAATATCCCACACACCTAGCATCTACACTGCTTGGCCACTGGAAACTGCTGCCAAGGCAGGTAGGCATCCTTGGTCATCTAACTTGGTGTCCATTGTTCCTCTTTAGGACAGAGATTGTGACAAAAACATAAGGCTCAACAGTTTAATCAATGTAATCAGTATAAAATAGCCTATTCCTTTGCATAAAAATGCCAGAATTATAAAGAATGTAAGTTCTTGCGCTTCAGTTAAAAGAATACACATGTGCACTGAATCCCATTGAGAGTGAAAAGGTTTCCTTGTTAAAGATGTGCACAGACCAAGTTCATTTACAGGGTCCTGTGTCAACTCTGGTCTTAAATTGGGCTAAGGTTTATCTGGAAACCACAAGAAGCCTTTATTATTACTTCAACATAGGCAGTGGAGTGCTGGTGGGTTCTGGAGGCAGACGGGCCAGAGTATGAATCCCAGCTCTGCGTCTGATTCGCTGGATAAACATGGAGAGTGAAACTCTCTGGGCCTTAGTCTTTCATCAGTAAAACAGAAATATTAGACGCTACCTTGAGGGATAGAGTAAGGATTTAAGATAATGAATTTAATGTCTCTGGCACAGAATAATCATTCAATAAAAAGGCATTCTTCTTTATTCACATCTTCTGTTTTTTAATATGAATTTGCCGTCAATATAAAACACTCAAAGCAAATATAAAATAAATCCTGCTTATACAGGGAGTGTAAAATGGTCACAAAGCGAATGGTCTTTGATGTCAGGCAGGGGAGTCTTTGTGTCCTGATTAGACACCTATTGGTAGTGGACTTGGGCGTATTAATTAATCTCTCCAAGCTTCAGTTTCAGCATGGGTAAAACCAGAATAAAAACAGGTCCCACACTATAGAGTCACCATGAGGTTGTGAGCAAACAGACACCAACTGATGCCTGGGAGAGAGTGAGCACCCAATACGTAACATTTTTTTTTATTATTGTTTTATCATTTATCATAATCGCAGAAGAGAGAAGTTTTTTGGTTGCTCCCAAGTCAGTAAACATACCTAAAATTTCTCAGTAGTTTAACTTAGTCATTACCCAGACGGGTGAGGGCAGAATGGTATTTGGAGCATCAACTAATGTGGGATAACATTTCAGAAAGAGTAATCCAGGCGCTCTTTCCAGCCCTGCAGGTTCAGGGCCAACCTTCCTCCAATTAATAATCAGATGCAAGGACACTGTTGTAAGGATTGTTCACATTGTAGCTTCTAAGAGCAAAAGGGCACTGGGAGACCGGGAAGCAGTTAAACATCATCCCTCCCGTCCAGCCCCAGCCCCAAACCGCATAAACACCCTTAAGCTGGAAGGAAGAGTTTAGGGGAAGGAAAGGGGTTAGAAGCTGTAAGAGTCATGCCCCTCTCTGCCCGCCTCTCCCCTCCCATCACTACCATTGATACCCCCACTAATCCTGCATGAACTTGATTGAGAGGATTTCAAAGGCATGAGATCCACTTCTCATTTAGGATGGTTGAAGGCAGGGGCAGAAGTGATGGTGCGGTGGATCCAGGCAGAAGGCTGTCAAGGATGACTCCCTCCTCCCTCTCAGGCTCCTTCCACTCTTTTGGGGGTGAGGGGAGGGAACTGAAATAACTACAGCTGGTGGTCCGCAGGGGACAGCTCAGAGCGGACGCTGGTGGGCACCATGGGAGGGGCAACATGCAGAAGGAGGAGACATCTTTGCGAGAGGACAGATGTCCCCTTCCCCTATCCATGGCAGAGGGGAGAGTGGCACTGAGACCTCAGGGATCTCTCGGCGGAGGGGCTGGGTGGGAAAGCCTGGGTCACCACTCAAGGGCAGGCATGCAGGGCCCAGGCCAAGGGCAGGCAGGACACGTTAGATCAGAAGCAGGACGCCAGCCTGGGCAGCGTCAGACAGGAGGGAAGCAGCCTCATTATATCCCAACACTGCCTCTGGGCCCTGGCACAAGCCTCATTGCTTCTAATTGATTTCAGGGAAGTGGGGAAATCTAGGAGCGGGGCTGAAACATGACTGTGACTAAGTTATAGATCTGAATTCATGGAGAACCTGTGTTTTGGATTAAGAAAACCCAGAATTAACTAGAATAAGCTGCCTACCATTGGCAGCTAGGGACTCCAGGTGAGAAATGAAAGTGTTAGAGAAACAGTTAATGCCCGCATTTGTGAACTCCTGGCAGTCTGGGATTCTGTGTGCCCCAGCGACCTGCCCCAGGGCTGCGTTCCCTAGGCATTCACGCTCTCTCGTCCTTCCACATCAGTACTGACTGCCAGGAAGCACTGCCTCGATCCAGGAGCAAAGGGAACCAATCAGCTACACATCAGTGGTACTTACCGATTAGAAATATCACGAAGGAAACCAGTGCCAGGCTGACAATAAGCACGATTATCAGCCCCAACAAAAACAGACTGTGGCTCCCATTTCCTGAGTTAGCGCCAACGTCTGGGATTTTCTCCTCCAGAGCTAATATGAAACAAACAACGAAGACAAAAACTCCTCAGCACACAGCTTGTCAGCAGAACCGAACAGTCCCCCACAAGTAGAGATATAAGGGGTACATCCATTTTCCCTCTGATCACTCTGGAAAGAGACTTCCATTTTAGGAATGTCTTTGGGCTGGGTGCTTTTTGAGAATTTTTTACCTTCTATACAGTATTCAAAGAACAAGCCGGGTCAACCTCTCTCTCCTCAGTCCCTATTTGAAGATTTCCTTGAAGACTATGTTAACACTGTATGTATCAGAACATGGATTTTTTATTTGGGAGGCAGGCGGGGGATAAAGAAGTTAAGGGTTCTGCGTGACAGGGGCTCTATGGCCCTTTTCCCAGAGTGACCCAGGAGTAAGACCAGCGGGCTGCCGGCCACTTACTCTGGGTGAAACGCTGAACACCTTGCAGTATCTTGCAGAAAACTCTATTTCCTATCAAAATAACCAGTTATGCCTAATCCATTTAAACAACAACAACAAAATAACCCTGGTGTACTTTGGTTTCTGAAAGCTGTTTTCAGGATGGACATGCTGTGGAAGCCAGGTTCTCTGAAATGTTTTGCAGTTGAGCTGAGACTGCAACCACGCTTCTACAACAGCCTAGTTCATCCAAACCATGAATTGTCTGCACCTGGGCATCATTTTGGAAGGCCTATTTGCCTAATAACACCCAAATTAAATTGAAAAAGAAATACAAAAACTTGGGGTAATGGAGATCCTTGAACTACTTCCGTATTCTCTCCTACTTTGTGTCAGTCCCACACCCTCTGCTACTTGACTAAGGATGAATGGGTGGCTCGTGCCCCGTGCGTTATAAGGGGGCTGCATCACACCCTCCACAAGGTGTGCCTCCTAATTGTAGCCGGGGCATAAGCCAGCACCCAAACACCTACATTTAATGAGACTGACTGCATTAAAAACAGGTGAAAATCTGAACAAATTAAAATATAGAGGAAAACAAGAACTTAGAAAGGATTTAGAGGGGGAATAATAGATATAAAACCGGGACAGTAAGAGTTTAGAGTGCGTGTGGAACAAACAGCAAGTGGACATTTATCACCATGAATGTCAGCATTTAAGCTAGAAAAGATGGGGCTCAGAATAACCTGATTGAACTCATTTATAATATTTAGGGGCCAAGATTCACCATAATATTTAGTATTTAGTATACAGCAGATTTTTATTTTGTTTTCTCCCTTCTTTTTCTAATGCTTTAATTGGGGCAATTTGTAATTTAAAACAGGGAGTTGATATTTTTGCCCAACAAAATGTTAATGATGTTTTTTTAGAACTAGTTAAATGTGTGGAACATTTTTCTCAGCAATTCGCCACGAAGTAAGACCCCTCTAGGAAAGTGGGTTCCATCGGTGACCTGGCTGTGGTCACTAGAAGGCACAAAAGCAGCCAACAGGGATGAGTAAGCCTCTGGGAGACCACCTCAGCAGCCTCCAGCCCTTTCCAGGGAGGGACACTCCACAGGGACGTTTCAGAACTTTGAAGACAAGAGTTCAAATCTTGCTTAAGAGCCAAGAAAGCCCATAAGCCTGGCAAGCATTCAGAGAACAAAAGCAAAAACTGCCTCACAAGAAACAGCATTCTACCGTGGGACCTTCCGAAGGCCCGCCCCGCCCCTCCACACCCACAGGTCCAGCTTAGCACCGCTATTTTTAGGTGGCCTAGATGCCTGGCACGCCGGCCGAGCCTCGGAGGGCACACGTACGGAACAGTTGCTG
Source organism: Camelus bactrianus (assembly GCF_048773025.1). Classification (NCBI taxonomy): domain Eukaryota; kingdom Metazoa; phylum Chordata; class Mammalia; order Artiodactyla; family Camelidae; genus Camelus; species Camelus bactrianus. The sequence continues at coordinate 32,821,671 of NC_133545.1, forward strand.
CGATCCGGCAGGACAGAGGTTTAGTCTGTTTAAGTCATTTATGGAATCCACAACATAAAGCTTTCTATCCTCGGGAATGCTGCGAGAGCCGGTGTCCTGGGAAGAACGATTCATTGTCCCTGGAAGAAAACACTGTTGTTAAACACAGAGGCTGGCTGGGGAGCTGGGCTTCAGGAGAATCACAGCCTCCAGGAAGCTGATCAGGCACATGAAGAACCACCCATACAGATTACTTCCAGATGAAGGGCTAGAAAAGCTTTGCTTGTCCGGAAGAAAATATTTCCTTCTGGGGACAACTTTTGGAGCTATTCTTTTTGCTTTGCTTGCCAGGAAGCTCAGAATCAAGGGTGTAGCCCAACTGTAAGGCTTTAATACCCTGATGATGTGCATATGCTCTTGTCTCCTCCTCAGATTCCTCAGTTCTGTTTGTATTTTCCCTGGGTCTCTTTTTTTCTTTTGTAATTGATTTTTAAATATTTCCCTTTTATTACATTGGTCATATTCTGCACATATTTGTGCAAGAAGGCTATATATAAACACGTACAAAGATAAAATTAAGCTAGGCAGCCTGTGACCATAAAGACTCTTGAGAAAAGAAAATATTACTGTGAACCATTCTAATTGATGAGGCTTTAATACAAAACTATACCTATTAGATTCTCCCTCAAGATGCTGTATGAGTTCCAACCTTAAAGGCATCTTTAGTCCTTAGACACTGGCTCTGAGTCTTCAGGACAAAAATCTTAGCAAACTGAGATGCTACAGCAGTTGCAGGCTCGACCTCAGGACCCTCTGAGGTCTCTTCCCTGAGTTTCCTTAGATTGAGGTCACTTACATAATAAATAATTTTTAAACTGTAGTTTACATTTCAGGTCATGTTCTCTAATGTCAGCACAACTTCAAGGTACATTGAAAAACCTAAATGGATTTTAAAAATCTATTTTAAGATGTTTCTCTAGTACAACAGAGAACTTGTGGCCTTTTAATTATGTGAAACGAAGATTCTAGGAAGACAAATTCCAGTTGCTATCAAAGCTTTCTCTTTTACAGTTGTCTCTTTTCATAAAATGAGTCTAATAGTGATGTTTTGATCTGGAAAGGATTTTAGACATGCTCTTCTCCAGCCCCTTTCCTTTCCACAGGTGAGAAAACGGAAGCTCAGAGGGTAAATGCCCGAGATCACACATGAGCTCATCGCAGACCTGGCAGTGGGCCTCTGGCTTCACTTTGCCTTCTCCTGCACTGCCTTCTCCATAGGCTCCCTATCTGTTGTCACGATCAGCTCAAACCTCACCTCCAGTAAGAATCAGCCTGTCTTTCCTTTGTGCCCTTGTTGGATGCTGTACATTCTTCTATCAGAACAGCTGTTCTATATTACTGCATTTATTTTCTTACATCTTTGATTTCCCCAATTGACTGAACACCCCATAGGGTGGGCACCAATCTTACCCTTCAAATGCCCAGTGCCAAGTTTAGAAGCCAGTGACTTATGTTTGGTTGGAACACCTAACATTTAATTTAGGATTTGTATCTCACTATTTCCAAAAGAATTTGAGGCAGTAATAAGTACCCTAACGTAAATAAAACTGAGGTAAAAACCCTCGTGTGATATCTGGACTTTAGTAAAAGCAATGCGGTAAACTTTGTGCCTGCCTAGATGTGGCAACACACTATCTCCTGTTAACATTTTAAAACTTTCCTTTAATGCCTAGCTACAGAATGAAGGGAAATATGATTAGTGTTAAGAGAAACCAAATTCAGGAAAAAAAACATGAACACCTATAGAAGATCTGAAAAAAAAAAGTATCAGTCATTTACTAAACAGATTAGACTGAACTCTAAAATATTAAAACCCAGCAATTTCCCAGGTTATACCTAAAAACATACTAGTACTTGTGGAAAAAAAAAAAAGTGCTCCCAGAACCCTAGGTAAGAAACACAGTGGGTTTGGAAAGTCATGAACTAGTTAAATTTTTTTTTCAATCAATTAAAAACTGTAAAGGGTGTTTTATTGATCCTGAAATTTTAATTAACAAGAACACATAACTCCCTGAGGATTTTAGATAAGGTACTACTGAAGCACTTTAGATACTGATGTTACTGAATTCCAAATACACTTCCTGGAGCACTCCTAAGGGAATGACTTTAAGTGACAAAAAAAAAAAAAAAAAAGTAACAGCATATAGAGCAGAGGGGCCTTGGAGATCGATCGACTCTTACCCTTTTACAGATAAAACCAAAAGTGTTGACTGATGCGTGGTCAGATTTCTAAACTATTTTTCTAGAGATTTTATCATCTCTTTATACTTCATTGTCCCAAACACTAATATTTGACGAGGCATAAAGCTTGTATCACATCATTGGATCATTCTTCCAAACACGGCTTCTATTTTAGGCTCGGTGGCTGACACATGGTTCATTTTTGGATCTCTGATTTGATATCCTTGAGCCTTAGCTTCCCCTTTGGGAATGTAATCACTACTGCTTAAATCTCATGCTGAGGCTTAATCGGCGTTTACAAGGTAGAGGACTAGCTAGAAAAATCACAGCCACAAAAACTGACTTAAGAGCAGCACAGCTAATAAAATCTCCAAACCACTGGCCCTTGCTGCCGGCTCAAAAGTAATTCAATGCAACATCCAATCCAAAAACACTAAGACAATAACCTACACTGAACCCTGAAGTGCTCTGAAAGCAGTCATTTGGGTAAAGTTACAATGCAAATAAATGCTATTTCAATGCAGTTTTAAATTAAGTGCAACATGCAAATAGAAGATAAAGAGCCAGTAGGGAAAACAGAGTTGGGTGTGGTTCATGGCAGCTAAGAGCCTGCAAATGACTCTGTAAGTAAATGGATCCAAGATCACATGGCCCTAAAACCAGGACCCACAGCTGTTGACACCCAGTTGTTGCTATCTTTGGCATCTCCATATGAGGGCATCTGGGAACAACCAGCAGGGCTGGAGAAGCCAGTGTTACTAAATTCTGCATCGCACTAACCTGACCCTCCTTTTGACTCTGGTGTGCAAATTTGATCATTAAGTAAGATTGACTGAAGCAGCATCCTTTTCATGGAACGCTTTCTAATACCTTGAGGTGAAACATGTAAGTAATTTCATTTTCCTCCAGTTTAGATCAATGCTAACAGCTGATTTTTTTTCTGTCATTTAAGAATGCTTTGACTACCTATAATATTCTGACCAATATAGTTGTCTATGAAAATCTGCTTTGCTCTTTATTTTTTTCCAGTAGGTGTTTGGTATCAAACCATAGAAATAACTCCCACCAGTACTGTCCCACAAAATCAGAATTGTTATCATAGGGCTTAATTCAAAGCTAATAGGAAGCTTTCTTGAGTGAGTCATGAAAATTTGTCCTTTAGTTCCATTTCAGAGTCAGTGCCTTCTCAAATACAGGAAGTAATTTTAAAAATAAAGTCTACATCATTTCTATCAGAAGCTAAAAGCACAGGGCACATGCAACAACACAAAAACCAAACCAGCCTCAAGAATTCACTCTCAGAAGAGTAACAGCATGCAAATTACTTACAAAAATGTGAGCTGTGACTGCTAGATAACCAGGGGAAAAAAATTATTCAGAAGCAACTGTGACTTTCTACAAATTCTGCAGTTCTTTCTTTGCCTTCCTTCGGCACATGATCACTCCTCTAAGGCCCATAAACCCCAGCATGAAACTGTTGATCTATATTTAGTGTTAATTTAGCCAAGCAGTGTAAGATTCCAAATATTGACTTTTTTCATAATGCCTAAGGTTTTTAGTTAATATATTCGTAAAACTATGCTTTAAAAAGAAGAAAACCACCATGCCTTGATTCATTTGGTAACTGATGAGGTTCTTATTGGACTGAGATTTATGTCCTTATTTGGCTGATGTGACTGTGTGAGCTGACAGTTCCCGTCTTCTGCCATACGGGGCTCCCGTGTAAATGTCGGGTTCCAGGCTGAAGCTGCCGCACTAAACTCACTTGCACCGGACTCCAGACCAGAGGACTATAAGAAACAGGAACAGAATAAGGATGTGACAGTCTAACCAGGATGAGGGCAGATCACAGGACTCCTAGGGCTTCCAGTAGCTACAAAAGCAGACCGCATATGGGAGACTTTACAGCTACAGACACAGTGGCCCCACTGTTAGTGATGGAAGCACCTTATCTCAACTTTCTTTCCTTTTCAAAGGCTTTATTCTGTGAATTTTTATGCATCCTCCCTTCTCGGGAATCTCAAGCCTCTGATATAGTTCCCGCACACACATGCCAAGGAGTGTCTGCCCTCTGGTGTACACAAAAGAAGCTACAGTGAGGAGACAATCCCGCAAGCCCCCATCCCAGACCACAGGCCTGACAGCCCAGCAGGACACTAAGGGTTAAGTGGTAAACTGATCCGTGATCCTCTGTAATCCTACCTTCCATTGCCATGACTAGATAGACATTATTCATCCTTGAAACACACTGCACTTCAATTAGAAAATGCTCTGCAAAATTCCTTTTACATCTGTATTCAGTATGGACCTCACTCTACTTTGGGGGAAAGATTCATCTATACCTGAGGGCCAGTTCCTGAAGGAAGACAATGTAAGTAGTAACTATTTTCTCAGAAGCCCTTAATACCTTAAAAGCTATCCCAAATCTCTTGAAAAATGAAAATGTTTGTTAGCTCTTATTTTATCATGTTCAGTTTTAATCTCCCAACTATGTGAGCTGTTTCAACCCATCTATTCTTTGAAGAAATAAGAGCTTCATTTGGAACATTTACTACGTGTTTTTCTCTCTCCTATAACCTTACAACCCCACGAAGTATTAATGCCCACCCCTTCAGGGATGAGGGAAGTGGAGACTAAACAATTCCTCACACCAAAATCTGAATTCAACTATATTTTACAGTGAGGAGGATGAGACTTTTTATGGCTTGACTGTTAGTTCTGGAGAATACTTAAAAGCAGAGCAAGGTAATCTACCTCATTTTATCTATTATGTACCTGAAAAGTCCACATCAAGAAGAGTTTTGGGTCACAAGAAGAAAACAGGTACTCTATTCTCACATAAACTGTTCAATCTGGGGAAACTGTCAAGTGTTTCTTGCTTTTTCTTTCAAATATTGTATCTCCTTCCCAGGAAACTAAGCAAATGCCATCAAAGACTTGAGTCACAGAAGCCGACTGGTTCAAAATTAATGCTGGAACCTCACAATAAAACTTACTAGGCAGGGACCATTTCAAATTCCTTTAAACCAGCAAAGTTAACCAAGAATCAAGGAAATGAATTGATCTACCATACGCCATTTTACTACTTTGAAGAAAGCTCAAGCATTCTTACACACTGAATCCCCAGTAATCCTGTCTAGCAACTATCCATCAGTTTCATGAAGAAAAAGTCACACATCTATAAATTTAATATACAAATACTCACATTTCTTTTTTCCTCCTAAAATCCCAGGAAAAAAGGCAGAATAAGAAATTACAAAACCACAAGAATAAAAATTGGAGGAAACAATGCTGAGCAAAATTTCAACAAATGTATTGAATATGGAGAGTGGTTTGTCCCCACCTGAGCAGACCTCCAGGGGACCATCACTGACGAGAGCGGTGACCAGCCCCGCAGAACTCAGGCAGGCTCAGGACTGGAGGCAACAGTGAAGTATGAAGCTAAATACAGGTAGGTAATTTCATGTTAGCCAAAAATACAATAGAATAGTCAGATTGGAAAATCATGTTACAGCAATCTCCCAGAAAGAGAAAGAAATTAGTAAGAAAGAAAGAAGGCCAGATGCTCAATCCAGCAGCTTTGTTTTATCTCATGGAGTTCCAGAAAAATGTATGTGTGACCAAGGGGGTCAAACACTTAATACTTGCCAGATTGCTAGTCTACCAAAGCATAGTATCGTGCCCTTTTAGAACAGCAGAGACAAAGAGATTCAAAAGACAAAACAAACAAACAAAAAAATCAGAAATTAAATAACACTTTAATTAGAAGACAAAAGAACAATGCCTTCAAAATTCTGAATTTGGTTTTCTACCTAGGATTTTATATCCCAAGCCAAACTACTTTTCAGACATGTAATGTCTCAAAATAGCTGACCTCACACACACCCATTCCCAGAAGTTACTGAAGGAAGTGTTCCTTTCTTTAACAGGAAAGTAATCTAATAACAAAGACAGGGGTCTAGGAAATGTGGAATCCACCCTAAGGAAGGAAAACAAATCCCAGAATGATAAAGTCTCAGGAAACAGCTGTATACTCATATGAGAGAGAAATTAGTCTAGACTAAAACCAGAAACAGGTATCCTGTTGTGCTTTGACCATGTGGAAAATAGACTAAAGCAGCATCTTCCAAATGTATTTGGGACTATTTTGGAAGAATTAGTGATGTGTCTGTAAAACCAAGACAAGATGTCCTGTGAGAATGGAAACGTAAGCACAGTAAACTATCCAGTTCAGGAATGAAAAGAAATATGGTCACTACAAATCAGCATCATTGTTTGCATTAACAACAACAACAGAAAAAAAAAAAAAATGGGAGGAAAACAGAAAAGAAAAAAGGCAGAAATCTTCACCTATTGAATAGGAAGTCATCAGATGTCGAAAAATAATAAACTAAGAAGTAGCTGAATAAGCATATTACTTCGAAACCTGAAACCAAGGTGCTAGGGAAAAACTAAAGGCTGAAATGAAATGCCTCCTGAGAGATTGGGAAGGATGGAGCAGGGAGCTAACTTCCTTATAAGCCTTAAAGGACTGTTAAACTATGTATATACATCTCTTTCATAAAAATTCATTTACTATTTTTAAATACTCATATCTAAAACTGAAAAATTAGAGAAAAAAAAAGCCCTCTACTTGCAATCTCTTCTTCATGGTTCTAACCTACTTGGAATATAAAGAGGTGACAACACGCAATTCCAAGTTCGAGATTTCCAAGTCTGTTTTCCACTGTGCTGTGTCTGAGGGATGGGGCTCACACTCCCAGCAGCAGGAGAGACTCCACAGGCTGGCCAGCGATTTTCGACGAAGGGGGCACATCAGACCTTCAGGTGTTGAAGATGTGGGAGAGGAAAGCTAGTTTAGAAAAAAAACCCTCTCTTGATTTTGGTCCTTATCTACATGCTTCTCCACCACTCTTATCACTGTTTTCTGCACTCATGTAAATAAATAAATCTATGAATTCTAGACTGCAGCTATTGCTTGTGCAATGTAATTTCCATATAAAGTTTAATAACGAAATCCTAATGCATTGTCAAAATGTTTACAACTTCTCATAAAGTAAAAAATTCACCTCATAGGGGCAACAACCAAGAAGCAATAGTCTTAAAAATGTCATTGGAATGCCAATGATATAGTTACATTTTTTTCATTTATTTTCATGTTTCCAAATATACAAAGTAAGTTGTTTCCACTCCTTCCCTACCCAGCTTGGTCATTTTGAACTCTGTACCTTCAACCCATAAATAATGTTTCTTCTATGAGAAAAGAAACACTTTTCATGTGAAAAGATCTTTATTTCAAAATAAAGAGCACAAGGTCTTCCACAGCAGATGAAATTAGTGTTACTGCCCTCAGAGGTCAAGGTTAGCAACCTTCTGGCGTATACCAATTCATCACGAACAACAGATGCTCTGAATAGCCTTTAAGTGCAGCTGTAAGGTCTCATGGTATAATTCCCTTCGTTGATCCCAGTGACAAAATGATTAGGTTCCATTTAAAATTGAAAATAATAGCAGCTATTCAGGAGAACTAGCTCTCAAAATTGTATCCGAAACTCATTTGTCAAAGATCTTAAGTGAAACACCTCATGTATCTGTATCATCATAATCAATATTTCCGACAACCACAGCATAAGAAATTCAATCTTGGCTAATAGTTTTTCTCATCATGAAATCAAGTGAAATACTGTATTTTTGCCCTCTTCATAAATAGAGAATAACCAAACATTACAAACATTTTATTCATGTTTACTGATTATATTTACAGAGAATATTCAATAATCAGAACTTGCCATTTGCAATACTATACATTAAATTATAATATAACCCCCTCTACAAAAGCTATCTGTTGACCCATGATAAAAACTAACTCTAGAGTTTAAATACATTAGAAATTACAAAAAAAAAAAAAAAAAAAGGGAGCAGAAAGTGGTCTTCAAATGCTAAAAATCTAGAAGAATTCTCCAACATCTGCTCTCTTATCTCGACATTTACTTCGAGCTTTCGTTCGAGCTTTGAAGGCTGCAGAATTATATAAATGCTGAAATGAAGAAAAGAAAAATATATGTGAGCCATTAAGGCTTAATATATTCTTATAGTTAAAAAAAAAGGTAAATAAAAAAAAACACAAAGGAAGGAAATTAACTAATTTGACCCTATAAATATTTTAAATGTTTGTAAGACACACACAAAGAATGAGGGGGAAAATTAACACATAATAGCTATGTGTTATTCATGGCTATTCATAGTTCATGGCTATTCTGTATTAAGAAAAAATAATTAAGTACATAAAAAACAAGAAAATTGCAGCAAAAAGTTTTTAAAAGTGCATCATTTAATCCAATCAAGGAAAAGACAAATCATGAATTAATGTGAACAAAATACTCAACTTTGTTGTTTAATTAAAATAACAAGAAAAAAATGACAAGATTTCATTCAAAATTTTAAAATTATAAAACGCAATGCTGTCAAATGACTAACTTTGAAAGGTAATATGGCAATACATATCAAAAAATCCTAATTCAGCTCTGTAGTCCCATGCGAGGATTTCTTCCAAAAAAAAATTCACAAGTGAAATGTATGTAAAAATATTAATGTTTATTAAAACCAGTTTTAAAATATCCAACAATCAATTATATGGCCATAAAATGATTATTAAATATAAAGATCCTACAAAAAATATAATTGAGCAATTCACACCCACTAGGATGGCTATAATTTAAAACAAAAAATAAAAAAGTGTTGTTAAAGATGTCAAAATCTGAACTCTTATACTGCTGGTAGGAATGTAAAATGGTGCGGTCGCTGTAGAAAACAGTTTAGAGGACCCTTAAAAACTTAAACACAGAATTACCACATGAGACTGAGCAACTCCATTCCTAGGTATGTACCTAAAAGAATCGAAAACAGGTGCTCTAACAAAAAGTTGTACATATGTTTTAATAGCAGCACTATTTATAAGGGCCAAAATGTGGAAACAAGCCAAAAATCCACCAACTTATGAACAGATAAACATGGTGTATGCATACGGTGGAGTATTACTCAGCCACTAAAAGGAACGAAGTACTGACACACATTACAACATAGACAAACCTTGGCAACATTATACTAAGTGGAAACAGTCAGTCACAAAAGGTCACGTTACATGATTCTATGTATGTGAAATATCCAGAGGAGGAAAAATCCACACAGAATGCACATTAGTGACTGCCAGCAGCTGGGGGGAGGGAGGGGAGGGGAGAGGAATGGAGAGTTAATACTTAATGGACATAAGTTTCCTTTTAAGGTGATAAAAATGTTTGGAAACTAGATAGTGGTGATGGTTGTGCAACACTGTAAGTGTACTAAATGCCACTGAATTGTACATTTTTAAAAAAGCTTATTTTATGCTATGTGAATTCTACCTCAGAAAAAAAATAAAAATATAATTAAGAATTTTTGAAATGTTCAATGAAAATAATCACTATTTAATGTTAGAAATTCTCTGAGCTCATTTGCTTCCTCATTTGTAAAATGAATCTGGTACTTACTAAGAGGGCTCACAGTTACCTGGTATGAAAGAAGCACTGTGTAAATATTTATTCTTAAATATATAAACTTCATAGAATAAAAGGAAACAAAAAATGAAAATAACTTCTATGTTAATAGGATTATACATAAAAATTTTTCATCATAACCCTCCGTACTCTAAACGCAGTCAAATTTCTATACTTTTAGTACAGCTATTCTGGATCTGCAACATCACCAAGAAACAAAACTCCACAGACAACAGCTTGGCAGAATCAAACCTTTGGCTCCACTTTTCTCTGGTGCATTTAGTTCTACTGAAAACAAAAACAAAACCTACCCTTTCAAAACGAGAAATCTTCATCGTTTTAAGCGTTGCAGCATCAACCATCACTGGGGGTCCAAGTTCGAAAACATTGCGAAGGAATTCATTTGACTTAAATGAAAGAAAAAGGTAATGAGGCTAAGTATTAAATATCAGCTCTTTTTTCATTAAAGTGAAATGTGATTAACAGGAGTTACATGGAGCTTATAAATATGAACTGAAGTCATTTATTTTCTGTTTCTCATAAGACCAAATTGTTTTCCAATGCCCTGAATTCAAGAAAGCTATGTCAAACTATTTGCTTTCATACAAAGATTATCAGTGGGGTTCCAACAACCATATAAATGCTTCACAGACTTACACAATACAAAAACAAAAAGAATAGTTTCATATTTACTCAATTTAACTTTCAAAATTAAATTTACTATTTTGTATATCATGCTGAAAATATATAAAGTAAAGCTTTATAGTAAAACTAACTTCAAAAACCAATTAAATGAGGTACATTCAAAACTGCTCCCTAATTTAAAAGCAAACATACAGAAAGGATGTCACCTACTCACCTGCAAGTGGTACTGCATCCCTGATCCAAGAACCTCCTTAAAGGTGTCATAAGTATGTTTTTTGACCCAGCAATCAATATACATGCGTTCAGGACCAAATTTAACAGTTTCTGTTGGAAAATCCCGTTCCTGGCCAACACAACAACAAATACTCTGAGGAACTAAAATGATCTAAAATAACACATGCTGAAATGAACAATATGGTGTAAACCAACACCTCCATCCCTGAGATATGAAGAGACTAGAAAGTGGCAGTACTATCCTACACATAAGGGTGCAGAATTTCTCTAGTAGTGGTAGACTTGAAGGCACAACTAAGTATGGATAAATATTAATGACAAAACTACATTGTTGTAAATGTTTTTAAACGTCAAGAGCACTCAACAAACCAAGGCAGGGGGTGAAGTCAGATATCTACACTGGTCTAGGATTGGCAGAGGTGGGGGAGAAGGCTGCAGGACAAGTCAGAAAGACAAGATGCCCCCACAAGCCAGTGGTGGAATTGGGGGAAGCAGAAATATACAAAAGGAAGTGAAGATAAATGGGGTTAAGAGGCCAGCCACAAAGGAGGATGAGTAACTAGAGGGCTCCCAGGGCCTAAGAGGAGTCTTATTAGGAAAATGAGAGGTAACATTTGAGTTTAAGATTTCAGAGATGAAACAAGTTTGCTGGAAGATAATTTCTAAAGTATAACCATGGAAGCGGGCCCAAGCGAAATGAAAATAAAGGTCACTGGAACAAATACAGGATAGGGTTTTCCAGACAGAGAAGTCATTCAGAATGGTGACAACTTGAGACAAAAAAAAAAAAAAAAGGCTTCTCTTTTCTTTCTTTGACAAACGATGAATATAGAAGAGTAACCAAGAAGGGAATGGGTGATCTCCACAGGGACCATAGAAAGAAAGTGACAGAACTTAAAGGGGCAAGACCACTCCAATGGCCTTCCCCACATCTGCCTAGCCCCCTTCTCTCTCAGCACACAGTCTGACGTAGTAGGAAAGACGGTGAAATCCAGATGTAACTCCAGATGTAACTCCAGGGATGGTCCACTCCCTGGCTTGTGACTCTGGCAAGTAACTGAACCTCTGTGGCCCTGTTCCCTTGCCTCTAAGACAGGGATACCTATACCTATAAGCAGAGATTTACTAGAGGTGTAAGATGACATGTCTGTGAAGCACATACAGTGCCCGGTCTGTTACAACAGCTCAAAAAGAACAGTAAGATTCTATGACTTCAGTCTTCCATATTTCAGAAAACACTGAAGACATGTCTCAGGGCAGAGAAGGAACAGAAATCCTGAGATGAAGAGGGGAGGCGGGGTGAGGCCTGGAGGGAGATCACTAGAGGACAGGATGGCGAGGCAGAGGGCTTTCATTTTTTGCAGTGCCTGGCGGAGCGGTTGGGGTGAGGAGACCAGTGGCCCGTTAAGGCCGGTGCACACTGGGAGTCACTCGTATCTTTCTCAGCAGAATCAGTGGTGTGGGCTGTGGCTGGCCCGGGCTGAGGGGCTTGTCAACGGCATCTGCTGGGTCCCACTGACTCTTAAAGTCTATTATGCAGAGAGGATGCATTAAGGCAGAAAATCTGAAATCGGGTCTAATCCAGGAAATCTAGGACATGTCAACATTTTACCTTTTGGAGGCTATAGTGTGCAAATGTAGGAGTAGTTTATACTTAAGAAAATGGCTTCCTTAATTTGGGGATACTGCCATACTATTTATAAGACCAATAAGATCAGTGCTTAGTATGCATGTCTGTCTGCTCAAGTTAGGGGTTTTTTTGTTTGTTTCTTAGATGGTAACATCCAAAGAAAATATAAAAGATTAACGTAAGACAATTAGAGTCAACACTGACCAAAAATTTAGATCCAAGAGGACCTCTATATTAATTTATATCCTAGGTTTTATTATTTTTTTTAATGTAAATTAAAATGAAGAAAGTAGTTCTTAAGCAGGCTACATATGAGAATCACTGAAACACTACAAAACTGGATCTGAGTGGGGCCTTAGCATCTCTATTTTTTTTAATACCCATTCTAAAATTTCATACACACATCAGATTAAATGACTCTGTGGCAATATTCTTAAAAGCACCGCCCTATAAGACAGCATTAACCTGAGAAATTTATCCTTTACATCCAAGAAATATTTTTACCTAGACACACACACACACACACATACACACACACACACACACACACACAAATTGTTAAAGATTTTGGTATGCTCCACAGTAATACTGCCCTTATCCTACAGTTCATTTTAACCATGCATTCTAACCCTTGAAGATTTCTAAATCAATTTATTTGCCAAGTGGACCAAAGAAGGTTAGGGAACTATAGAAGGGATTCAAGCATCAGATAATGATTTTTCAGTGACCCTGTTAAAACGGCAGGTTTTGTAATTTCAGTTTTCAGCACCTAGTCTTCCCACGGAGATCACAAGGTCTTTGCTTTAAAGTACTGAGGGGTAGGCAATAATTGACTGTTTATAAAAAAACACTACACTGAGTATGTATGTGCTATTAAGCAGCACTGCTTTGATGATGGCAAGTACACCAAGATGAAATATATTTCTATCACTATAAATCTTTTTTAAAGTTTTCAACCTAAAGAAAGAGTACCTTTGTAACATCAGAATTGAATTTTCCTTTGTTAAAAAAGTCTTCATTTTTGTTGTTAAAAGCCTGCTCAGTCTTAAAAATGAGGAAATGATTTTGGTCAAAAGTGAAGTTCAATCAGCAGAATTACCCATTTGTCAAGTTTGGCCTGAAACAATCTAGTTTCAAAATGAATAGCTAGTCCAGCATTAAAAGGCCTACCTCCACCGCCCTCAGGATGTCTCTGAACACCGACCGCTGCTTCCTCTTGTCCACTTTGGCCCGGTGCTTATTTCCATCTGTAGCCAAAGCCCTAAGCATCTGAGTCAAAGACTCCATGTCTTCATAAAAAAAGTCCTGGTCAGGAAAAAAACAATTTACTTTCACTTGCTGTTTTTTCGCCCCAATCTCTTCTAGAGCTAACAAAGAACAATCCACTTTGGAAAATATTCAGCAGAGCTGCACAGAGCAATACAAATCTTTGAGCTATTTAGAGATCTTGGCACAGACGCACATATAAATACATATTATCATGCAAAAATTTAATCCAGAAGTGCTGCCTACAAGATGATACACCCCAAATGATGAACATTCCCCTTCCAAGTATATCCAGATGCATCAACAAGTGCTTACAGTGCTCCCACCATATTCAAGACAATACTGGGATTTCAAAGTTCAGTGACAGTCAGATAGACACAAAGCATTACAGCTTCTATCTGTCCTCCAGTTCCCCAGCCCCCAAAGCACATATTCCCCAAATGCTAAAAATTCTTATTCCAGAAAGGGCAAGCTTTCAGTAATGCTTTCTAAAGCACCTAATTTCTAATTGACTGGCCATATTTAGAATAAGCAACCAGATATTTATATCAGGTACACAACTCAAGTGATTAAATTATTCAAGAAAGGAAGGTATTTAATCACTTTTGGAGGGAAGCCACAAAATGTATTACTATTTGCTAAGACCTTGACTGTGGGCTTCCTTGATATAGTTTAAGTGGCTATACTTTTAAGAAGTCTCTTTATTTTGGGTGTTTTTACTCTCTAATTACATTTTACAACCACATTAAAAACTAAAAGATGATTCAAAGTTATTTAGCTGACCAAAACTAGTGCAGACACTTATAGAAGCAAGATGGTGAGCTATCTCCAGTTCTGATTATTAATGCCTATTAAACAATTTTTGCATTGGTGATAATAATCATTTAACTTGTTCTGTTAAAACAAGCAGCTCTTATTGTGGGCATTCTTCACATTGTATATGTAATTGTTCAGTCTCAAAAAGTATAAATGTAATTTCTTTTAATGCCTAAAAATGAAAAGGTTTATTACAGTCATGGAAAATAAGCTTGAAATTAACACAAATATTCTTTTAGGTACATAAGTACATATTTGCTTACTGTCAATATTTTAGAGATTGTACATTTTTAACTTTCTAACAAATGTTCTCTTCAAATGCTGTAATTCAACTTCCTATGTCTGAGTTAGCTGGAGATAATACCAGTTAATAAGATTTTCATCTAGAAAAGCAATTACCAAAGCTGATGAGGTATTAAAACAGTCCAGCGTTATGTTGATCTCTACATTTAAATTCCAATAAATGTGATTCCATCATAATAAAATGGGAAATCATTTTACTAGTAGAAACAAGTACATTTCAGGGACTGGCAGCTTCCTATTCATTTCACTGACTACTTACTCTTCTCTGTTATTCTCCAAAAAAAAAGTTATGGAAGTTTTAAAAACATATATAGAAGAATATAACTAAAATTAACAAGATGATGTGCATTATCTTAATTTGTTCTAAGCACTGAGAACCACTGCCAGTAATTCTCAACAATCTTACCTCCCAGAGGACCTCTGACTATATCTGGAGACATTTTTGGTTGTCACTATCTGCCAGGAGGTACTCATGGCATCTACTAGGTGGAAGCCAGGGACTCTGCTAAACGTCTTAGTATATGTGCTGCCAAAGAGAGCTCAACGCTGCTAAACATCTTAAAATGTACAAGACAGCACCCCACCTCCAACAAAAATTACCCAGCCCAATGTAGTAAGAGTGCTGAAGTTGAGACACCCCACAGTAAATGATCTTAGCAATCAATAAAACTTGATCTAGTTTAGAGAGTCTGAATCACTGAGTTCAGTATAGTACTTATGAAAATAAATATTAAATACTATAGGGAAATGTCTCCATTAAGTGCTTGTACGTTAAAAAGAAAACAGAAAATATGACAAAAATAGTTCAATAGAATCCAAAAGCCAATTTACTGGACTTTCGGATAACTGTGCAGTAAAACTGTAAATGAAATGAAAAATGGACTCTTAGAGGTACAAATAAATATCTTAACTCTTCTCAACAATGAAAAAAAAAACTACGTAGTCATTACTACATGAAAGGGTCAAAAGTCCTGGATCAGAATTCTCAAATCTACTAGTCACTACACCAAGTTTTAAAAATTATGAAACTTTTTTGTCACTTGTAAAATGAAAGTATCCACTCTCCCACACGACAGTTTTAAGGATTAAATAAGATGGTAAATATAAATTCGCCCAATAAATTATCAAGCATAAACTATTATATCAATATTCTAGACTTAGAAGAATTTATACGGAATTGGACTTTAAAAAAAAATCAGTGTAGCAATTACACCTACATGAGGAAGTTTACTGTCATACAAAACATAGGTTTTGCAGTCAGAATATCTAGGTTTGAATCATAAACATCTATTATTTAGATATATATAACCTTGGACATAATTACATTAGCAATTTGTGCCTCAGGTTCCTCTTACATAAAACGGGATAGTTAATACCACCCAGGTCTCATAGGTTTATTGCAAGGACTAAGTAAAATATATTTATGTATTTTTAAAATATATGAAACATAGTACATAAACATCCATTATGCTAAAGATCTCTTATGATATAGCTTGTTTCAGCCTAACAATATAAATGTGACAAACAGGTCAGCTAAGATAATTATTTCATACAAAATAACAGCTATAAGAAGTTAAATGGCTTCAAAAGCTGAATGGAATGAGGATGAAATGAGACCACAGAAAACTTCTGGAAGAGTTTAAACACAGGGTAAGATACTTAAGGTCACAAAAATCATCCCCCCAATATACAAGTCATTGGAGCACTGACTGTAAACAAAATGAAATAAGCTAAGTCTTGGATGGCTATCCTGGGTGTCAAGAAATAATCATAGGAAAGCCTAACATTGAAACAGATTTTGAACCCTCCCCAGTTCACTGCAAAGTGCTGACTATTATTTCTAGAATGGTTTTATCTGACTCTGCTCAGCTACAAAGACGTCTGTTCTTTTCATTCCCTGCTAACTGAGGCAGATTGTCTCTGTCAAGGTACGGAAACACTTTTAATGGGTCAGTTATCCTACAAACAACGGCAAGAAATAAATGAGAGGCACGTGGAGTTGCCCTCTCTAGAAATATAAAATCTAAGTCATTTATGATTTAGGACCAAGGACCGTGCTGTTAGTCTTTGGATTTTCTTTTCTTCTTTCCTGCTGTGTCTCTGTCCTGTAGCACTGTCCCTGTCGGGTTGGGTGGGATGTGGGAGAGGGCAAACTGAGGAAGGTCTGATTCTACTATATTTTGGCATATTTTCCTGAATCGGCATATCACGTGGCCCATAGACCTATAATTCCATCTACTAGTCTGTCTTAGCTTGTTACCCTAGAGAGCTCCTAAAAGGCCACTACTAGCCTACTAGCAAGGCGGAGGAAATACACAATTCAGCCAACAGTACAGAATAGCTCCCACTTAGACTGTGCGCATGTGCTCCCAACAACCCTTTGAGCTAGTGACTATTATTTTCTCCATTTTAAAGATAAGGATACAACTATATATAAAAATAGATTAAAAGAAGTTTCTGCTGTATAGCACAGGGAACAATGTTCAATATCTTGTAGTAACCTTTAATGAAAAAGAGTATGAAAATGAATATCTGTATGTATATGCATGACAGGGACCACTGTGCTATACACCAGAAATGGACACATTGTAACTGACTGTACTTCAATATAGAAATAAATAAAAATAAATTTAAAAAATAAATAAAGATAAGGATACTGAAGCGTAGTGAAGTTGCCTGACATCAAGCAACTCCTAAGTGGAAGAGAAAATCTAAACGTAGGCAGGTGGCTACGGAGTACACTCCCCTGCTTGGTTACATGGCAGGCAGTAACCCACCGTAAACTAAGGGGGCGCTCACCAGCAAATGATGACTAATCTTCATATCGGCTTTAACAAATAGCTATTATTAATAACCAGCTCGTTCTTTAGCACCCAACCTAGCAGCCAGCTCTTTGGAAGTTTTTTCCTAAGTCTCCCAGGCTTATGTCATTACACTGCTAGATTTCCAGGTTAATAGTATCACAAAATATTATGTTAGCAAGAGGCTCTGAATAATTCAATGCTTCACATGGGCAAGGAATTAATTTACATCAACCTATATATTCATCAACACCTGGTTTAATTAAATTTCTCAACACTCTATAACCATCCCCAACCACCACCATATATTCACTCCTTTTAAAAAGCTTACTGACTTAACAAAAATGGCAAACAAAACACTAGGTTCTGTTTTATAACCCAGTTCACTTTGTCTTTGACAAGGACTTAGGTCAAATTAAACACGTTTGGATGCGTTCTCCTGAATATCACATATGACTGATTAAGCCAGAGAACATAAGAAATGTAGGTGGTAAAATATTTACATTTATGCAAACTTAAATAAATTCAGCATGTATAATTTAAACTGCATTTCAAAGGAAAAAGAAAAGAAATTACTATTTTAGTAGAGGAATACAAGATCAAAAACTGGGATATCTAGCTTCTGTGCCTTGAGGTTAAGGAGCCATTAACTAGCTCAGTAAAATCAAATTGACTGATAACTTGAGTCCAATTTCTCACATAAGGAGATTCATTATCTACTGACAGCATTAATAACTTACTTTTAATTTGTACCTGCTATCTTTCAAGGTGGGGGAGGGGAGGCAGCACTAGGGAAAGATACCTTCCAGAAAAAAATTTTAAGACCCTAAACGTTTCTTTAAACAAGGCTTAGAATGGAATGTAAATAACCAGGCAACCCAGAACACGTATTCACCTTACTTAGAATTAGCCACTGTTAAATAACTTCTTGAATTGCTGAAAAAGTCTTCTGGAAATACAGTCTTTCTCTTTAAATTAAACAGCAGCTAGTAAGTAACCCAAGGTTCACAACAGAGGTCACAACCCAAGGTGACCAATCGTCCCTTACAGCCTAAGATGAAGGGTTTCCTAGAACACAGGACCTTTCAGCGCTAAACCTGGCATACTACCCAGACAGTGGACCACCCATCACAAACTCAAATACCTCTGAAAGCCGAACTGTGGTAAAAAACAATCCTGAGTGGACAATGGTGGAGAACTGCAAAGCACACATCCCAGGCTAAAGGGCCATGTTTACTTCCATCTTTGGCTTAGAAAAGTTAAACAATAGTAACTAAACTCCTCTGATCCCAAACCTATGCTGACTTACTATTTCAACCATCTGTCTGACATTTATTATAAAGCATCCAAGACAGAATTTTCTTATTGTGTCCTGTCTGACAAATCCAAGCAGATCCACAAAGATTATACTAGAAAATTCTCTCTTGACACAACATTGTAAACTAACTATACTTCAATTGAAAAAAATAATAAAAGCTCTCTCCATGAGTAATGAGTGTACCTAAACTTCAGGTCTACAGACAGCAACAATTAAGTGTAATGAACTACACTCAAATATTGCTCTACCAACCTCTACTGGTTTATGCTCTTAAAATTATTATATTATCACTGCCAAAAAGCAGGTTCTCAAGCGGGCCATGCTCCAAAGTCATCACCCAATTTATAGCTGTGAAGGTAATGACAGAGTGATGATTCTTGTGGCACAAGGTTTTTCCATTACCCATCAGGACTTACACTCTCTATTCCTCTGGCCAGTTCAAACAGAAGCGCCAAAGATTCACCAGCAGCTATTCTCATGTTTACATCATCAGAAGAGAGGAGGCTTGGAAGTTTATGGAAATGCCTAAAAAAAATCAGTCATTACTATATGAACACAACCAATTATGTCATTAAATGTTGTTTTTATAAAGTATGAAATTAAAATATATACATCTCAAGCTTTTTCTTCACTTCATTGATTGGGCATATGGACAGTAACAATGTCCAAGCGAGGAGAGAGCTGATATGAAGCACTGTGTTAGGAGTGCTGCAAATTACATTAGCGTCTTTCTCCTTGAGATACGACTTCGTGAAGATGTTTTCCAAACACTGCAGAGTTGAATACAGCTCCTAGTGCACACGAATATGAAAAAAGATTACCATCTTAAATGAGAAATGTGCAAATAACTGGAGTCAAAAGCTGTCTACTTACAGTAATATCATCTGTGGCAATAAAACAGCAAACACCAAAGCAAGTTGCACACTGAAAAAGGCAAAAAGAAAACAGACATTAATGTTTGTCATTTTCTTATTAATCTACATCTTCCTGCCTTTATAATTCAATGTGAAAAATTTCTCAACTACGTCACTATGTTAGGTCTCAAGCATAGTATAAAAAGAGAGAATGAATGTAGGATCAAGAGTTAAGGGAAGCAGGTTTTAGTCCAAGATCTGCTACTAAACTTTAGGAAAGTTACCCCATTTCCCTCAGATCTTCCTTCATTAATCTAAAGAAGCATTTCAAACTTCACCGCCAAGTCAAAGACAAAGATGATGTTTGGACATCTGAGATAAAGAAACCTACTCTCTCTATTAAAAACCTTTACAACACAAAGCTTAAAAAATTCAAATAACTATCCTCAAACTTCCCACTGAAAGAAGGAGCTCTTTAACTCAGATTTTTACTTGTTTTGGAATATGTTGAAAAGAGATTGGGAATCCTATAATTGCTTTCTTAGGGGGTTAAAAAAGGGGGGGGGGCAAAGCAAGTGAGTACACTCCACCATCACCAAGGTAAAGCTCACCTAACAAGACTCAGAATAGGTCCATACAATCTGCTTACAACATAGATCGGAGCCATCAATGCTCAAAACACTGCTCTAACAAATTTATCACACAAGGACAGAATTGGAAATTTGTTAAGGCTTTATTATTCTTCATTTCCCTTTTCCCTAAAGGTCATCACTAAGCATGTTGTTGCCAGTACCACTAAAGCCTAAGACTTTAAAGTCACCATTCACATGCCCACGTTGAAGCTAGTTCTGTTCCAGAACTATGAGGACACCTGTAATATTAATCCGCTTGGTGTCACTAATTTATTTTCATTATTTCATCCTGGTAAAAACTGGACAATGTTAAAATTCAAAAGTAGCCTAAGCATTATTCTTAGTAAAGGAAAATTTCAATCTGTAATCCCTTCTCCTAAGTATGCAGCAGAAGCAAGGCCACATCACTCCCTTTGATTACTCTAAGAGAAACGGCAGATTAAAAATTATGACCCTCTACATTTAATAGATTCCAGTTGCTAATATGCAGGAGCATGGTAAAAGTTTTTTTTTAATTCACAGCAAAAGAAGTATGAAGAAAGTGCCTTGAGAGGACCACAACAAACTCACATGCAACCAAAATTAAGCAATTGCTCCAAGTATCTAATCAATAGTGTTTTCTGTTAAACATTTCAAACACTCCTATAGTCCTGCACGATTTAAAAGTTGCATGACACTAGGAAAGACAGGAAGGTAAAGAGCAAAAGATTAATTAAATATTTTAGGATTACTAACTACTGGAGGACAGAAATTCCTATGAAGTCACCAAACTCCCATTCCTTTGCCTCCAGGAAAAACAGCTAGACTATTCCCAGCATCCACACAGGTGGTAAACCAAGGAACTCTCAGAAGCAGAAGTGATGTGCCTCTGTTTCTAGCTCTCCCCATGTGGCTTACCAGACCTGCCATTTGAAAAGGACCTAGAGGTAAGGCAGAGCTGGAGGGATGCCAAGGGACCCTGCTGACCTGACCGCATAGTGATATGAACAAGAAATAGACTTTTATTAAGCCAGTAAGACTTCAGGGCTTATCTGATACAAAGATTAATGTTATTTACCTTAATATTGTAATACTAAAGAGGTAGATAATTTGAATTATTAGTATTAAAAAGTTCACAACTTTAACTTGTTCTCTTGTTAGGAACATAGCTTAAAATTCAAGTCCCCTAAGATTAAATTCCTGAGATCTGTTAAGACTCTCAAGATCCATTAAGATTCCAGTCTTAAAATCCTTTAAGATTCAAATCCTCTAAGACCACCTCACAGAAAATGTTCATGGGATCACTTAAATTGCTTATTAGCACACCAAAAACAACCAACCTCCCTCCAAAACCCACAATGTTAAGTCAAATGTTGTAAGTAGTAAATATCAATTAGAGAATGAAGCTCTTCCAAACCCCAAAACCAGATGAATATTTCACAAGTCAGAGTTTCAGAGTTTCCTACATCTACCAAATCTACTGATGGAAACACAGCGTTAAGCTTTTTCATAAGAACTTTTAGGTCACCTCAGCAAAAAAAAATTTTTTTTAAAAAAAACCTCATTACATTTCTTAGAATGAAAAATAACCATATAAAAAATACTGTTGAGACCACTTCTTTAAGTTCCAATAAAAATTGGATCATCTTAAATAACTCAACATAGCACTGTATTTCATATCAGCATATGATCTTCAATTTCAAAGATGCAGAAATTTGCTCTTCCTAGGATGCTCTCAAGTTTCAGAAAATTTAAGAAAACAATTGTCATATTGAGTCTGCTCACTAAAATTAAAGAAAAATGAGAATAAAATGTTAATAAAAAACTCACTTTCCTAGATTATTCATCACAATCTCTGGGTGACGTGCCCAGACAGATCTGTAAATTTAAAAATCCTATACTTACAGTTTGCCTAGCCTGGATACTAGCTGTTCCATCACAAATTATTTTCTTCAGGATTGGTCCGAGAGTTTTTAAAACCTCTTCACTTTCAATTCCAGGGCCCAACTGAATACACAGAACAGACGCTAAAGCTGCAGCCGCACGCTGCTCATCACTTTTACCTATAAAAGAAGCCACAGCGCAACTATGACAAATTATTTTCAGTAGACTTATTAAGGCAGCAATTTCCCAAATTTGTTCAATTTCAAAATAGCATCTACCATTTATGAAACCCATAAGATGCTCTAGGCTTTGACATGAGCTATAAACCTTAGTGAGATTAAAGAGCTCAAACTCTGGAAACAAACCTCAGGCAAATCCTAGATCCATCACTTATTAGCCAAATTATCTTCAACCAATTATTCTTATTTCAAAATAGATTTCCTCATCTGTAAAATGAAGATTAACACCTATCTTAAGGGAGTCCTGTAACAATTCAGCAAAATAATACATTTCAAGCTGACCTGATCTTTCAAATCCTTCATGTACTTATAAAATAGTGCTAAAGTAAGTAGCCCTTGAATTCATCTCCCAAGCATTTCAGATGTACACAGTCCATGAGGTAAATTCAACTTTCAGGGTTTTCCTCCACCAATATTTTTTTTTTTAAATAAATAAGGGATTAAAAACAAGGGCTTCTTTAAAACCATAGAAAATACATTAATATAAAAGTAAATGTAAATTAACTCTTCCAAGAACTGTACATACCCATGAGTTTGAGCAAATTTTGAACCTAAGTTGTTACCTGATAAATTAAAAATTTATAAAGCATGCAGGTTGGAATGAAATTGTTAAAGGTCACTTAAGTCCAACTACCTTATCAGAGACCGTTTCAATGTAAACACCTTTAACAAAGTCATTGTATTATCTCAAAAAAGGTGGCTCTGCTATCAACTAAACCAGTAACAAGTTATATAACTTTAGATCAGTCTCATGTTTCCTAGGCCCTTCTCTTTGTACAATGAGAGGTAAGTTAGAACAGAGGTTTCCAAACACCTATTCCTGACAGAGCTTTCACCTGAGGCAAAATGCGAATAAGGACAGAAAGCTAAGCTCATTCAATTTAAAGGAACATACGAGCTTCCCACAGGTTTAGTGCTAGAAATATTTTGCTGACAAAGGGATAATGATAGTAGAAGCTAGTTATTTTCATAATGTTCTTATTTGACAAAGTAATTAAGCTGGCAATGCCACATCTTTTTAATTTTGGTGGTTTCTAAAACTGCAAAGTCTGATAATACTAGACCTAATCTTTAAGGTCTCTCTTGATTCTTAAAAGTCCTATGGTTATAACAATATGAATTCCAGAATCTCTATTACAAAGTTCTAAAATTCAAATATTCCAATAGATATTGCAAAATCATGTCATGGACAAGTATGACTGAAGTCTTAAAATGAGCTAGATAATTATGATACTTTTTCAATTTTAGAAAAATGAAGTAGGATGGCTTTTTTAACAATACTTTTTGTTGACATCTGGCACAAGCTTTCAGGCCTTTCTTACATACAAGAGAACGGCAGTCGCCACTTCTGATACAGTAAAAGATGACAATCCAACCCAGTCCTTCCTGGTTTCAAACTGTTTATTACACATACAAAAACAAAGCTTCTAACAAGTCTGATATGGAGTTTTAATAAGCCTGCTATATTCACTGACAATTATAAAGTTACAAGAGTGAGCCAATTTTCTACTGCTATTAACAAATGTGATTGCAAACAAGGCAGCAGATTCCTTTTTGGTACTGTGCCTGTGACTCAAAAATAAGGACATTACCTTTTTTCAGGCAGCGTTCAATGCTATCAGTTAAAGTCATTCTTCTTTCCAGAATAAATTCATAAAGCATTTTTGAAGCCAGTGCATTTTTAATACCTTCAAGAGCTGCCTGCCTTGTCTTCGCACTATTTAAAACAAAATGTAAGAGAAAGAAGACCCATGTGGTGTGCACCATCAGTCAATGACTTTTAAAAACTCAGCTTTTCTCTCTCTCAATTTTTTCTATTTATAGATTTTTAACCTAATTGTCACCTAGTGCTGTTTTTCAATAATTTTCATCTACAACTCATTACACAAAAGATTCTAAGCTGCTTCATATCATAGAATTTTTATTAGTTTAATAACCACAACTCGAAATGACTACATAGTATTTTATAGTTTCAATGTATAAGACATCGCCTACACTACATATTTAAGTAAACATTTATCTTTTCACATTACAAAAGTCTAGAGTTCTTGTTTGCATTTCAATTATTTTAAGTTGGTTCTAGTGCTACTGTTAGTAAGAAAACAATTTAGCTTTGAAAGTTTAGTTGTCCTTTCTAGTTGAAGATTAACTTTTAATTCAACAAATCGATTTCAATGATCAAATATAGTTATGTGCTATTCAGCAAGAATAATGACTAATCTGAGTCAATTAATCTAAATTCTAGTGGCATGTTCCTATCTACATTAAAAGTCCAAAGGAACAAGAAACATTAAAACATCCAAAGTAAACAAATTAAGGTTTAGAAACACAATGTTAAATGAAAGAACTGCACATGTTTCAAATATAAGGTAACTGACAGAATCACACAGAAGGAAGAGTTTCCAGGATTGCCTACCTCTTATCCAGGGTCAGGTCAATGAGTCCCTTCAACTTATACTCTAAGTCTTCTTGAGTTCCTTCCTCATCAAGGACTTCTGGTCCTAAGAATAATAAAAACCAACCACTGTAATTTAAATAGAAAAAAAGCAGATAGAGAATAGTAATAGTATACTTAGCTACAAGAACTCCTCCCTCTGTAAGATCCTTTTACCTAATATTGCAAATCTAAACTGAAAACTCATACCATCTTCAGCAAAACTGGAAGGATCGCTGTAACCACTGCAATGGCTCATTGTTTCAATCGATGCGTCCTCATCACTAAAAGGTTGAACATTTCGATGCTGGCCACCTAGTAGGTAAAACAGAAGGAGGAGGTAAATGATTTTGTTACAAAATATGCAAATACTTAACTTGGGAATTTTAAACTGTACTTAAGAGAAATCCAGTAATAAAAACCAAACTTACTTAAGAGATGATTTTTTCACAAAAGAACAAACTCAGATATTCCTGACAGAGGTCAATTCACCTAATATTAGAGCACCAACTATTTACAATATACATCAACTTCAGAAATACATCAATCATCTAACATGCAGCACTGTGGTGACACAAAAACTGGTATTACAGATGAAAAAAACTACTTTCTAGTGGGAAGGCTTTCAGCTTTTCACCGTTGAGTACTATGCTGGTTGTAGGTTTGTCACAAATAGCTTTTATTATGTTGAGATATGTTCCCTCTATACCCACTTTGCTAAGTTTTTATCATAAATGGATGTTGAATTTTATCAAATGCTTTTTCTGCATCTATTGAAATGATCAGGTGACTTTTGTCCTTTCTTTTGTTGTTGTGGTGTTCACATTGATTGATTTGCGCATGTTGAACCATCCTTGTGTCCCTGGGATGAATCCAACTCCTCATTTTGTTTAGCTTATGGTTTCCTTTGCTATGCAAAAGCTTGTAAGTTTAATTAGGTTATACAATTAATTAGGTTAATTATACAAGTTTCTTTTGTATAGCACAGGGAACTATATTCAATATCATGTAGTAACCTATAATGAAAAAGAATATAAAGATGAATATATGTATGTATATGTATGATTGAAATATTATGCTATACACCAGAAATTGACACACTGTAAACTGACTATATTTCAATTAAAATAAAGAAAACAAAAAAACTACTTTGTAAACCATGACTTCAAATCATGAAGACAATGAAAATAGATCCAGTATGATACCACAGATCATCAGAAGAATACAACAAACATACTTCCCAATGACAACGACTGGGGTTAGTAAACATTAGCTGATGAATAGGTTAGTTTTTAGGTTACAGATGTCTTATGTGAAGGGGAATTTAAGGAGTTAAGGGATGGTAGTTTCAAAGACAACTCGAATTAAGAGGAGAAAAAAGGCTTAAAATAGAAGTTTGGGGTGGGGATGTTGACAAGTGGATACAGGATGGTATAGAAAATAATGACAGGAATTAGATGAAGCAATTGATCACTAAAGAACTACAGTGCTGAAAGAGATGTATAAGACATTATAAAGAGCTCTGATGGGCTATTTGGGTGATATCCAGTGCAATGAACTACAGATTTTTTGTCCTGAGTCATGGAAGACAGGAGAGCTGAAAAGTCATGTGAACAAGCATGTAAATCACTGAAGAAGGACAATGAAATGGTCCTCAAGCACCCTCCCTGCTCTTGGCTAGCACCCTACTACAGACTTCACAGGGTTATGTGGGTAGAGTCGAAACTGAGTGTCTTTACAGAATTGCCTCATTTTTGCAACTAAAAACTATGGTCAAGCTGATGAAGACTAGGCGTAGTACCTTTAAAATCAGGACTCTTTCTGCTTTGAATATTTTGAATTATTTAACTCAACAATGTTTACGATTTAACTTTTTTCATATGCCACTTTCAAGTGATTTTAAAAAACCACCTGACTGTAGTGACCAGTGACTAATTTGGATGACTTTCCTGCTACAATGGGTGTGCACATGGACATTTGTTCCTAGTCATGAGGTTTGACATTCCTGTCACTCCCTTGGGAAGACTGACAGTGCCCTTTTAAAGTTTGTATGAGTATTTTCAGTCAATAAAAAGCTCCAAATCTTAAGAACTAAAAAAAAAAAGTTTTGGTATTTGATAGAGCATAAGAATTTGTTAGAGAAATTACCTTTAAAAGAAAGGTTCTAACACATTCAATAGTTTTAAAATATCAGTGTTGTTATTAAAAATTAAAATCTCCTTTTTTAAAACTAGAATCTTTCAACTTCATTAACCTAAGGAATAAACCCATATTCATAGTCATTCCTAGTCACTTTTGTCTTTTGTCTTGTAGGAATTTCACACTAATAAAGTATTACATAATCATCAATTACACTGAGCAAAGTTATTTGGGGGGGGTGTAATTAGGCACACTAAATTAAAATAAGTCCCAAATTCTGCCCCAAAAGTGACCCTGAGTCACCTCATTTACCTCTGAGCCTGTTTCCTTACCTGTAAAATCAGACTACACAAGGTATCACTATGAGGCCTTTATGTTCAAGAAATCTGTGACATTTACTGTATCTTAAGATAAATTTTTCAAAAATCTAAGTTTAATTAAGCCTGTTGCTGTTTCTTTTTATAATGGGGGCTTCCTTTTTTAAAAAAAAGCAAAACAGAGAAGACATTTAGCAGAATTTTAAATCAACACAGGAAACAAATGCCCTTCATATTTACTTGCTATCCAAAAGAATAAAGTATGCCAATCAAAGTAGTAAAACATAGGAATAAACAAAGAAGCCAAGATCCCCTAACTTCATAATCATAGTGCTTAGGACAAGAATAAACAAATAAACAAAGATCTATGACATCACACTCTATTTCTGGATCTGTTTTCATGATTTGAAGTCATGGCAATAGTTGAGTCATCCGCTTAACTTTTACTAACATTTATTCACTAATCAATTTACATTTTTTATTTTTCATATTCAGCCTATTTCTAACCTGTCAAGAGTTTTCTATGAAGGTCATACTCAACTCCCTTCTCTAAGGTTCAATGATTTCCCAAGACTCAAGGGAAAGTGATTAAAAAAAAAGAAATCAGGAAAAAATCATGTATGAGTGCCTTGATATCTAGGTCACATTCAGCCACCTTGTGATCCTAAGTACCATTAATGAGGTGGAACTCTAGACACATAAAGTTCTTATTTCATAGATGGCGTACTTACCAACAGGGCTTTATTCTTGCCTAAAAATGCTCTCTTCAAATTAAGTGCTATGACAAATATACATTCTTGAATAACAGGTCAATTTTATTAGCTTCCTAGAGTCTTCCACTAACTTAAAAAGTAGAGAATTTAAATGGAAAAAAAGTGAAAGAATTGGTTATCTTTTAGTTGTGAAGATCTCATTTGAATCCATTTCTTCTAGATGTCCTTTAAAAATACCAGAAAGGTGAGTGGCTTGTAAGTACAAGTCTGTGACAGTTTGCCATCTCTTCTACTCAACAGTTATTTATTCATTTATTTACTGAACAAGTAATATTCACAAGAAACCAAATTAAGCTTTTGAAAAGGTAAATCTCATCCGCAAATCCCAAAGACCAGAGATAAGCACACTTAACAGGTTCTAGTGTAAACTTCCAAAGGTATTCAAAGCATGTATAGTTTTATAAACGAATTAAAGAATTCTCTTCCTGCTGATGAAAGGTCACAAATGAGCCTCCAGGTAAACTCTGAAAGGCAATCCCCCATCGTCTCCAGATATTATTAGTACCAGGAAGGAAGGAGGCTGGACAGGAAGCTTCAGAAGGAAATAAAGGTTTGTTTGTGATTCAAGGAGGCCATTAGTAACATCATTACCATTTTCAAAATGACCTTAGCTTGCTCCTTCTCCATCATTTGTTCCATCAAAAAAAGGTAAACTTAAAGAAGAATAAAATTAATATGGACCTTCTAGACAGAATTTAAATGTTTACTTTGGATGAGGAAAAGCGGAAGCTCACAGGTAAAGAAGTATTTTCAATTCACACAGACCAACGAGATGCACAACAAACTGTATTTTATATCACGATCAAGAATCAATTTTTTAAAAAAAGAATGAATTTCATTAACACCGAGAGCATTCAATCAAAATAAAGAGCCATATAAAGAAAAGGGGAAAACTGCATTTATAATCATTCATTCCTATTGTCAATTATTAAACGTTTAATACATGATCACAAGTTTTCGCGCTGCTATAAATTCTATAGGAGAGCTTTTTAAATGACAGTTTCCAACCGTCTTTAACAAGAAAACTGGCCTATTTATTTTCCAAAGAACAAAGGAATATCATTCTGAAGGTCAGAGTGGCAATTGTGTTGACAAGTACATATGGCGTTCCCATGTGATAACACTTGAGGATATGCCAATATTTAATTTCAAAATCTCAACAAAGCAATTACTAAAAAAGGTGATTTTTGCCCAGTATACTTTAATACTAGATTTTAGTACGGTGTCTCGTAGGACTTTCCGCTTTAAGTCCTTTTTCCTTAATCGTATAGTTAGGAGTTGAGAATCATTAATTCAGTTAGGCACCTACCCATCCAGGAAAAGCTTCAACTTTGCAAAGAGGCGACAAAAAGCCTAAACTTTTGCCCAATTACAATCTGAGCTCCTCACCACTCTCGCCTATCCCAGTCTCTCAGCAGAGAACACAGCACAAAGAACGCGGTTTCTGCCCCGGGGCGGGGAGGTCGCAGGAGAGGTGGGGGCTCGGGATTTGTGCGGGTGCCAGTTAGGGGTAGGAGCAGAGCCTAGACTGGGACAGTGGCCCCCAGCCTGCGACGCCTCCGCCAGCCAGGTGGACACGCGGGATAAGCAAAAAGGTAGAGAAATGGGATGCCACATGGACGCCTGTGCGTCACCCCGGCACGGCGCAAGGCCCAGGACGCGTGACGCAAGAGCCGGTCCAAACCCGCCGGACGTTTGGCATTCCGGACAACTCCATGTTGGAGCCGGGTGGTCACAGGCGACCGGTGACAGCATGGACGCAACTCCGAGCTGAGTCCCACCCTCCGTCAGGGAGAGCTCTGGAGTGCAAGCGCCAGCCTCTGAGAATAGTTCCTCTCCTGCCCAGCTCACCCTCACCCCCGACCCCGACCCACTCTCAGGTCCAAGGACCCATTCGCCCCTTCCCTGCCCCCACGGCCGGTGCCCAAGAGTTCGGTTCCCATGCCAGATCCAAATCGCGCGAGGTACGGTCCCCAGGGCACGCTGGGAAGTGTAGTTCGCAGGCCAGACTAGGCGCCCCGCAGATGCAAACGGCTAGAGGAAAAGAACTACAACTCCCACGGTGCCCAAGTCTAAGAGACTCGGTAGCCCGGCCGGCAACTGGGATGCAGGCGGCGGGGATACGCTCATACCTGCTGTCGCCGCCGTCGCTGCTGCTGCCCCTGAGCCGCCGCCACCACTGCCACCGCGGTGGGGAGTGTTCCGTTTCTTATTCTTCGGCATCGTGGGACGCCCGGTGCCGTCTAAACTCGGAGCTTAGCGAGGATCAGCCGATGGAGCTGCACTTTTTACTCGTACGTCTGTGCGGCGGGCGGCTAAGAGGCGAGTCTTCGGCTAACAACAGAGGCGAGAAGCGGCGTGGGTAAGAGTGGACGGTGGCGGCAGCAGAAATCCCCGTGAAGAGCTGTGATCGGAAACGATACATGTTTCTCTCTAGCGCGGGAGCTAAGGCGGGGCGGGTGAGGCCACGACGCCTTAAGTAGCAAGACCGCCGCCTGTCGTCACCATATGTGGGCGGGACTCGAACTCTCGCTAGCCAATGCCTGTAGATTTCCCCACCGGGGTCCCATCGCGGGCGGCCGCTGGATGCTAACTACCGATCCAATGCTGTCCGTCTTCCAGCGGCGCTCAGGGAGCCAGTCTCCGCCCCGCGCCGGATCCTGGGAAATGTAGTCGGCCTGGAGAGCCGGCTCCCAGCTCCTCCCACCGGGCCTTGCTTCCCTTCTCGTGACCCCTCCCCGGTCTTGGAATTGACGGAGGTAGTGAGCAATGCTGCGGGTATGCCCCATGACGACAGCCCGCTTCCAACTGGGAGCGTTGCTCATCCGTCGTCTCCAGAGACTCGCGTTCATCTCCTTAACCTTTCCCCTAGTTGCCTGCTGCCTCAGCCCAGGCACAGCCATGCCCCTCCTTGGGAACATTTGCATGGTTTTAGTTGTTCAATTAGCTTAGCGATCATCAGTTACCTATAATTGAATTGTGGTTCTGGGCTAATTGTGTACCCCACCTTCCAAAAGGTGTGCTTTGATCTACTTAGTCACGTAGTTCGTATGTTATCTCCTGTTCTAGACTAGAACGATCTGGCGATTCAGGTTTCTATACAAGAAATGTGTACGTAGACAATTCTGCCTGTGGAGTTAGGAGGTCAGTCTGGGATAAGGATTGGGTTTGGGGAACTTAACAGCTGGTAAAACAAACATGAGCTATAAATACCAGTAATCGCAGTGTTTTTAATTTTCCAAGGTACTCCTAAGATCTTTTGTCTTGTTACATTTGTCACATATTTAGGGCCTGTTATTAAGTACATATATTATGCTTATAACAGACCAAACTCACTGACTCACCTCAGTGTAGGTGACTCAGGTGCCTCATCCCTTACTCCACCTCTCTCCTGAGCCCCTTCTCTTACTTTCAACTGCCTGTGGGACATTTCCACCTGAATGTTCCACTTGCACCTCAATCCAGCATTTCTAATCCTATGTATCCCCTTCC
The DNA here is from genome assembly GCF_048773025.1 of Camelus bactrianus. NCBI lineage: Eukaryota > Metazoa > Chordata > Mammalia > Artiodactyla > Camelidae > Camelus > Camelus bactrianus. Next base: position 32,853,179 of record NC_133545.1, read on the forward strand.
TGTCTTCCCTTTGTGTGTTCACAGTACTACTGTCCTCCCATATGTCCAAATTCAAAAGCTCAAATTCATACCTAGCTTCCCTGAAACAGTCAGTTTTACCATAAAACTCTTAAATTCATGTCCTCTTTTCCAATGACACATGACCTCAGTTGGTGCCTGGCCATTTTAAGGGCTCTTCCCAGTTACTTCACAGTGTTACATTCCTGATAATGTTGCCAGATTTATTTGTATGTCCCCTATTTTACTAATTCACATGGCTTAATAGTTGCTTACCAGCATATTAAATGCCAATCCTCTTCCCCTGGCCCAGACTCCCTTTCCAGCCCCATCTTTCACTGCTCCAGGTACATGCCCTTTTCAGCCTCACTGCCCTGCTCTTCAGTACACAGCTCTGCTCTCCTGCCTCCATATTAGCATTCACATTGTCCAGCATTCTTATAATGTCCTTCCTCCCACGTTTGCCTTGGAAAATTTTTTTAACTGAAATATAGTCAGTTACAGTGTGTCAATTTCTGGTGAACAGTATAATGTCCCAGTCATGCATATACTCCTTAGAAAATTTTATCCATCTTTCAAGATCTAGCTCAAATTCAGCTTCCTTCGTGAAGCCTCCAACTGGAATTATTTTTCCTCACAACTCTTAAAACTCTTTGTAATGCTCCACAGATGGCACTTCCCCCACAGGCCACACAGCCTATTCAAAGGACACTATCGCAGGTTTACCTTTTCTTTGTTTAATCCTGAAGCAGCAAGTAAACCAGAGAAGGATGCAGGTTGGTGGACACAGCTCCCACTGATGCCCTTGTCTTGTCTCTTCAGATGACTGTGCATCCGAAGACCGGTGGCATCGGCCCACACTGAGTGAGCTGACCCCAGATTGGAGGATCACAGAACTTATACCTTTTATAATCCCAGGCTCTTCATCATCAAGAAACAACTCACACTCCACATAGGGCAATAATGTGGCTACTCTGTGAGCCACATCACTCAGGCTTAATGTCTAGGTTCCAGGCCTTGAAACTTGTGCTTTTTCCACATTTGGGGTGCTCTCCTTTTATCTGCATCCATTCACGTCCACTTGGAGGCTTTTCCTGGCCAGGCCTGGCCATGACCTGCCACATCATATACATACTTGTTTTACATTTATTTATAAACACATCTGTCATCGCATGAAGTTGTCAGCTCCCCAAAAACAAGAACCCTGTTTGCATCATCTCTATCCCTCATGAAGGAATGTTATCTTGGTAATTATAGGTAGTCAGTATACGCTAAATGAATGCTTAAGAAATACTTGTTGACTAGACTTTTCTAGGTCAATAGAAGGCAGCAACCTTCCATACATGGAGTGTTGGTTTCAGTATAATGAACTCTAAGAGGTACTTTTGAGAAAATCATCTTTCTGTATTTTTACATCCACAGTCTAACTCCAGATCAATACAAGTACCAGAAAGATTTAGCTGTAGACCTCATATGGCAGTGGTCTTTAACTCAATGTATTGGTTTTGCAACATATTTGAAGAAATTAGAAGACCCCAAACAACATGAAGTGACTCACAAAATAACCACAAATACCAGGAGAAACAAGGGCAACAGGACAAAAGGCCTCTTCTCACTCACTCAGCTTCCAGACACACCTCAGGTGTTCTCTTTGCCAACTCAAAATGTAAAGTTCATTCTGCCCTTAGGACTTTTGTAACAGCTCCTCCCTCTACCTGATAGGATCATCTCCTGAGCTTCTCCCAGTTGCCATTCAAATCTCAGCTTAAATGACACCTCCACACCTGCCCCACGCTCCACTCACCCAGCTCACCACCACTACCCCACCTAGCTTATCCTCCTAAAACACATCTCACTACCTAATATTTTTTATAGTTCGGTTATCATTATCTCTCTGCCCTACTAGAATGTTAGAATTATGAGAAAGAAGTTATTTACTGCTACATCTTCAAGTTGAGTATTAGAGCTTGGTAGATATTCAATTCATGTTTACTGAATGAATAAGTGGATGAATAATTGAATGTCTGCTCTGCCTGGAGCATTCTTCTCCACAATCTCCCCCTCATCCTTTAAATCACAGATTCTGAATACCCTATTCCCCCACCCCATCTGATTTCAATGTCTCTCTTGTGTTCCTATAGTACCTTTCCTATAATAGCATTAACTATATGTATTGTAACTCTTGATAACTTGTCCATTTCTCATCAGACACAAAGTGGGCAAAGTTCAAGTTCATTATCTCTGAATCAGATGCCAGCGCTTTACTAGCACAAGTAGCACCTTTATGCAAATTAGAGAGGCCAGGGCACCCAGCTTGCTGAGTGCTAATGGGCTAGAATTCACCTATCTCAGTCCCCTCCCAGGAGCAACCTGTAGACTTGTACATAGTGGCCCTGGTAGACACTAGCTGTTTAATTCAGTGAGGGTGTGAATTTCCTCTATATCTTAGTTTCTTAAAGGCAAATCAATGAAGGTGGAGGAATGCATGAGACTTATTTACCAAAAGCCCACTCTGTCAATGATACTATTCTAGGTTATTTTCTTTTCTTTTTTTTTTTTTTAACCATTTTATTGAGGTATGATTGACATATAGAAAGCTGTACATACTTAATGTATACAACTTGATGAATTTGGAGATAAGTATATACCCATGAAACCATCAGCACAATCAGCGCCATAAATACATCCATCACCTCTGAAAGTTTCCTCTAACCTTTGCGTGTATGTCAGGAACACTATTCTAGGTTCTTTTCACACATCTCATGTACTTCTTACAACACCCCCATGAAGGAAAGATAAGCCTTTCCATTTTGCAGATGAGGAAATGGGCTCTGAGAGGTTTTGCAACTTCCCCAAAGTTGTACCATTGGTAAATAGTGGGTCTGTGATTAAAATGCAGGCCCATCTGATTCCAAGGTTGTCCCTGGCTGGCCTTGGCCACACGGGAACACGACTGTGTGTTCCCAGGAGTCATGGGTTATGTATGCAGTCCTGCTGGAACAGGCCAGTCTGGGCAAAATCTTGCCTTGTTCCCCTTTGTTAGTGTCCCTTGACCCCTGGTGTTTTCAACTGCCTGATGGTTGTTTGGCAGATTTGGATTTTTCTGATATTTCTAAGGCTGTAGCAAAATTGTATTATCAAACAGCATTGTTATTCAAGCAAATCAAGGGTATAGCTCAGTGGCAGAGTGCATGCTTAGCATGCACAAGATCCTGGGTTCAATCCCCAGTACCTCCAGTAAACAAACAAACAAACCTAATTAATTCTCCTGCCTAAAAAAAAAAAAAAAAAAAAGAATACAGACTCAGTCTCAGGAGATTTGATAGGCTTAGAAGTCAAGGAAAATTATTCAAGAAAGTCATTTTTTAAAAAACAATTACCACTTGTTATGTTTTAGGTTACATTCATTTCTTAATATGTTTGCAAGTTTTGTTTTATGGCCAGGGATGGTGATAACACAACATGCTAAATCTGAGGTCCCTGTTTGTTTCTTTAAGAAAAGGATACAGTGGTAAATTTAGTTAAAACTCTTAAGCCTTAAAATATATTTTGTTTGCCTTTTTTCCTTACATAGGAGATATTTCTTGGTGGTTTTCAGTTGAAATTGCATACACTTTCTTTAATGAAATTTCTGACAAATGAAAGACAATGAGTGTAAGTTCAATTGTCTTTTTCTAAAAAGAGAATGTTGCTTATCTCACAAAGCTTTGGTATTATCCATAATACAGTGTAAGTCTGTGTTAGAAGAGTACTGCAAGCCATAAGTACCATGGTGTGCATAACTAGACAATAATGTCCATGACATATCATGGTGGAACGGCTTTTCACAGCAGCAGCACACGTATGAATTATCTTTTCTTTGAACATAAAGATACCATGAACTTTTTCTTCTGGAGATCTCTGACACTTCATACCAAACATAATCAAAATCAGCTTGTTCTCTACCAATCCCTCTATCCTTAATCCTACAACCAGTTCTCTTTCCCTGCTTTTTCTTTGTATCGAGTAGCATCAATCTTCTGGCCAAACAACCAGAGTCTTAGCATTGAAAAAGACTTGAGAGTTAATAGACTTCAAACTCCTGTCTCATCTAGAAACACGTTGACAACATGACTGAGTCTATTGTCTAATTTAGTCTTCCAGGGTTCAAATCCTGGCCATGCTTCTTGCAATAGATTCTTGAGCAAGTCATTTCACCTCTCTCCGTGCCTTAGTTTCAACGAGGATAATAACAGAACCTATTTCATGGGACTGGCATGAGAAATACATGAAATAATACATGTAGAGCACTTAACCCAGTGCCCAGCATATAGTAAACGCTCAATAAATGTTAGCCTTTAGTATTAGCAAGCAGATATTTATCCATCTTTTCCTAAACTCTGCCAGAGTGAGCAATCACCCAACTTTTCAAGGCAGTTCATCCCAATATTGAATATTTATGTTTAGAAAAGTCTCATATTCTTTCAACAAATATTCATCAGGAGTCTGCTATGTACCTAATACTGTGCTAGAACCTGAGAACAAAGAGATGAGTGAGAACAGGGTATCTGGCCTCATGAAGTCCCTAGTCCAGCAAGAGAGCTCAGCATTAAGTGGCCTGTGGCTGTTCTGCCCTCTCAGCCCACTTGGATCCCCCAGGACATGACCAAGGAGATCCTTCATCCATTCCTAAGCAACTAATCCACCTCCCCAGGGAATTCAGTCCTCTCTTCTACAGTAAATCACCTTGCCCCTGTGAACCTCCACTTCCTTATCTGTAAATGGGAGTAAACAATTCCAGCCTACTATATCACTGGACTGTTGTAAAATAAAATGATATCGTAGTGTAGTCTTTGTAACCTGTCAGGTACTCGATAATGATGAGATACTCCTTGTGTTAAGCCAAAGAAAGAAATGACTCTTCTGATGATGGAATTTTAGACATCAGTCACCTAGGGAAGATCTCCTGGCTGGGAGTTGATAGAGACAGTGAGAGGAGGAACTGTACTAAGCCCCCTAATCAGACTTACCTCCAAGCACGAGACAACTGAATCAGTAAGGTAGCCAGCACTGCGCCTGAAAAATCCCACTGGTGATCACATATATTGTCAGAAGATCACCAAGTTTTAGATCCAAATAGACCTAGAACCAAAATGCTTTATCTACCACTTATTAGTTAGGTGACCTTGCATAAGATGCTTCATCTCAGGCATAGTTTCCTTATTTGTAAATCAGATTCTCTCTCCTAGGAATTCAGAAATAGAACTGAGAGACATTCAGAGTCTGGACTAGTCTTTTGAGCAGAGGAGATGTAATGTCAAGGAATAAAAAGTGGTGCTCATCTGCCCACCACAGTCATGAAACAACAAGAAAGCCAATTTGCAGAGAGAAAAGAACGAAATGGGACTTTAGTGAGAAGCAGAGACAAGAGATGACACAGCCCAGCTCCTGAAGGGCATCCACTCCAGGCAGCAAAACTTCCAAAGACTCAACCAAATTCCTGCCTTCAGGTTCCAGGATACCACCCTGAACTTTTAAAATAAACTCTTTCTTTATCCTTAAGTTAGGTCTAGTCAGGTTCTAATACTTGCAAGCCAGAGTAACTGATAGTTTCTTCTTGGCGTGTCCCTGTTTTCTTGAGTCTAGTATCCTTGGAAACTCAGGAAACTGTCCAGGTAGCTGCACATGGGACTTGACAAACCTGTCTTTTAGTCTCAGATGAAAGGCAGTAGGAAGTAGGAACAAATTCTCTGACACTTTGGAGGCATGTTAGCGTTTTTCTAAATTATGGAGAATGAGTGAACTGCCGGATTTCATTCATCATCAGTGTTATCTGCTGTGAACCAACACAAGCAAAAGAATTCTGAAAAGAGACTTTAAAAACTTTTAAGCCAAACTAAATTGACCATTTTGGGTTTACCACATTGAAATGTTTATATTAAATAGTTCTTAAGTTATCATTATTTTACTAAAGAGAAAACTGGCCATTGAACACATGGCTAAAAGACTAAAACTTTTATTAATAAGATACATTTAATGAATATTTTTTCATTCCATTCAAGAAAGGCTTTTGTATTAGTTTGTAACAAGCACCAGTGATTGCCTACCCAAAATCTGTCTGACCCTCCTTCCTCATTAACAGAACCCTGGTTTTGTCCAGATTTCCAACTGCCTTTGAGGGGCCCTGTGTTTCAGGGAAGACTGGACCTAGCCTCCACTCCAGAATTTGGGTCATAATTGATCCCATGATTGACTGATTCCCCTTACAAATGGTTGCTTTAGTCTGAGACATGCAACATAATTCTAGCCAATGACGTGTAAGAGTTGAAGGGTTTTGCAGAAGGATTTTTCCTTCCCAAGAGAAATACAGATGAAAAGATGGTTTTCCCTTGCTATGAATGTTGTCATTTGTGACCAGGAGGGCAAACAAAGCTAATATACCAGGAATAGCAAAAAGGAAGGATTAAAAAACCTAGATGAGATTTTTGAGTCACTCACTTACCAACTAGCACCACACACCACCTTTAGACCACCCATTAGGTGAGATAATAAATAGAGGCCCTTAATATTTAAGTCTCAATTTTAACTGGAGATTTCTCTGACTTGGGGCTGAAAGTGTCCCAACTGACACTGTTATATCTAACAATCCCTGTAAAAAGATGGTAGCATTTGGCAATTTCTAACATTCTTATATGCATTCAAAAGTGAGTTGAATAAAAATAATCCCCCAACTATTCCCCTACAACCCTTAAAAAATCCCATATGTTCCAAAAGAGAAAATATCTTTGAAATCCTCATTCCTGTCATCTGCTGTTTTGTAATAGAATGTACCAACATAGCACCACTGCCCACTTCATGCCGCCTCCACAAAATTCTGTCCAAGAACATCCTGTTAAAACTCTTTCTTTGGAGAATTTCCTTTCCTCCACTCCCACTATTACTGTGTTTGAGTGTTTAGTGGTTTTTTCTTCCCCCAATGTCTTTTTCTTTCTCCATCTTTGGCATTCCTAATTAAGAGTTTTTATTTCCCTTAATGGTCCTTAATGAGGTCATTTGTTGCTGCTGTTTATTGGCATCAGAATTTTTGTAAATGAAACATTTTTCAATGGGAGGAATCAATTTTTCTGTCAATGATATCCCAGGTTGGCTAACTTTAATTATGCTAAGGTTGATGATTCATGAATGGTAGCTTTCCTTCTAAACAAGGGCTGCCATGATGGATAAGCAACGGTACCTTTAAAAACTAAGGGTATAAAATGTATCTACACACATGATAATAGGGTTAATTTAATTCTAAGTATATAGGTCATAACTCTTATTTCTTTGAAGATTATTTGTTGGCTTGATTTCCATAGCTTAGTCTTCTTTGTACAGGAGGTATCTTCTAGTCTCAAATTATTTCCATTCATGCATCCATTGAGACAAATTTGCCTTTGTCTCCTAGTTCTGTTTCCTAGGATGCATTTTAAGAAGCCCCAGGCTGATCAAGGAACTCTCAGAATAGGAGGGGAACCAACAACTTTTATGCTTTTGTGAAGGTAATATTCAGTAATGCTCTTTCCTTACTCTTATTCTTTGATGTTCTACCTTTTTTATCTTAACCCACCTTCTCCGCATCCCCAGTGTTCCCCTAACCAAAGGTGTGCCAGTGCTACAATACCATTTTTTCACAGCCTCGTAAGCTAGAATACCTGCCTACATATTTTTTTTTTTTAATGGGGTAATGCATTTTGCCAGCTTCACAAATTCCTTCTTGTGATATTATGCATTTGTTATATTTGACCCAATTTTTTGGATGGAGTAAATACCATCAATTAACTAATATATGTTTTTAAATCTTCAAGTCTGATACCCAATACATCAAGCTTTGATATTTCTTCTAAACTCCAGAACTGTATATCCAATCACTGATTTTTACTGACATTTACTGTCCCACAGACTCCTCAATTCAACAAATTAAAAATGTACATACCTACTCTACCTGGCTCAAGCCCACCTGTCTCTCCTTTGGCATTATGAATCACGGTTAATGGCTCTACCATCCACCTTGATATCTAAGTCAGAAACCTTCATCCAGCACAATAAACTGTCTCACATCTAAAATATCTCTGGATTCTGTCCTCTCCCCTCATTCCCACTGATTCCCACCAGCTGTTACTTAGCCTCCTACCTCAGCTTCCCACTTCCAGCCTTGCCCGGCTCCAGGCTGGCAGCGATTTTCCATAAGGCAAATTCCATCACTATCTCCATGAAGACTTTCCAGACCTCACCTCTGTTTCTGCAGAATGGATTGTCCTCTCTAGTGTGACTCTTAGGCTCTTAGAAATCAGAGAGAATTTCTGTCACAGGGAAGCAGCACAGCCCTTAGTGGTAGAAAAGTGCATTTTCTGGAATCAGATCATTAGGATTTGAACCCTGGTTCCACCACTTATCAGAGACAAGTTACCAAATTTCTGTGCTTTGCTTTCCCCATCTATAAAATGGCAAGTGTTTCTAAGGGTTATTGGGAGACTTAAATAAGACAATGCATGCTAGCACTTGGCACATGCTGGTACATAGTAAATAATAAATGTAATATTAATAATAATTATAATTATTATAATAATAATTATTATAGAAAATCTGTGAATTCCTTTACATTAACTTGTTTATAGTTTTCTTTACTAGCTTTTGATTCTGTGCATCTAATTCATCTTTGTAGCTCAGCACCTAGCACTGGTCTGAAAAGTACTAGACACTCCAGAAATACTTTTTGATTAAATGATCACATCACTACCTGGCTCATAACCCTTCATTGCCCCTGGCTGCCTGCAGTATAACATCTATAGTATTTAGCATGGTTTACAAAACCTCTGAAATCTGGTTCCTACCCATGGTTTTATCTCATCTTCTACAATCCAGCTAAACAAGGTGACTTGCAATCCCCCAAACACACATTTTCTTCAACCAGGAAGGTCTTTCCAGGCCCCTCCCCCAAACCTGGTGAACTTCTTTCAGTATTCAAGACCCAAATCAAGTATCTTTTCTTTAGTCTTTCCTGACCTTCTTACAGATGGCGAGCATGTCTATAACTACAGGCAAAATATATAATAAATGATTTGTTGATACTATATTATAATACAGGGTGAAATATTATGTCTTCATTTCCAGACTTCATGGCCATCCTGTACCTGGGACTTATCCCTCCCTTCTTCATGCTCCCACATCCCCCTTTGCCTCTTTCATGACGCACTGATTACCCAGGAGGCAGCACACAGAGGCTCTGCCTTATTCATCTTTGTATCCCAACCACCCAACTCTATAATTGGCACCCACCAAATATTTTTGAATGGATAAAATGTCAACAAACATTTGTGGACCATCTGTGAATAAGGCAAGGAAAACCGCCACCCATTGAACCACTGATAGTGAATATCCCCAAAATGCAAACTCCCCCCTGCAGTCACTTTCATCCCTGCTGTGCTAGGTGGTGAAGCAGATGCTTGGCATGTGCCCTGGTGATCTCACACTGCATTTTTTGCATTCAGCTGTCATTCATGATTAAAATGTGTCTTTCTTGAGTACATATTCCCATTTTTTTTTAACAAAGGAAAAATGTAAGGAAGTAGAGTCTACTTTAATCAGTCCCCATTATTTGATACCTTCAAAAAGAAAAACATTGATAGCGAGTAAAATAAATAAAACGTTTCAAAATTAATGACACATTCAAGTATGAGTGTTCATATTAATGAGTCAACTGAAAACTTGTAAAGAGCTATTCTCTAAGCTGACCACATAAATATATTGCTGTTAAGGTCAACTTTGATTTATATTGGCGGATGGAGCTCCTGTATGTGGTTGCAGTCAAATCATGGGGCATTTTCAACTAGGAAACTAGTTATGGTCCCCCACCCCTTCCACCCATAGCAAAATTCATCTAACTCAGGATAAAAATCCCAAGCCAGTCTCCTCTCAGCAAACTCTCCAATGAAATATTTCTTAAAGGTGTCATTTGGCCAGGAAAATAAACACTTAACATGACAGTTTCACGACACGGTCTGTGAAATGGAAGACAGCCTCTGGCCAGTGATGATAACCACACTGACTGCATGCTTTACAGTCGCACACTCGTTGGTCTAATAAGGGAGCCATTTAGAGGCGCTCCCTGCTTTAATAATGACTCATTGTCCTGGGAAACTTCACTGTCTGTGAGAATGAGCCCTGGAGTAGCTCATCATTTCATGGTCACTATGACAACTCTGAACCTTCAGACACTCCGGATCTGTGGAAGGTTGTGTGGTGGATCTGATCTTGAGGGAGTGTTGTGGTGGGGAGGTAACACCACCTTCACTCATTGAAATCTAAAGTAAAATTATCATCATCCATTAAAGCATTATTCTGTTCACCATTAATCCAACCCATAAAAGTCATCTTGCAAAGTGAGCCACAATAAATATGTATTCACAGCATAATAGCACTCAAAACTAGGGGTGCTGAGTTGCCATATAAACCTCTCTCAGAGGAAGTTGTTAAATGACACAAGGTGATTCAAAAAGAATTGAACACACTTCCAAAATGGGCTACTCAGTAACCAGTAAATACACATCATGTATGTGCCAAATTGTGGGTGAACTTCTAAGTGTCTAGCCATCAGGAAAGTATTAGGTTTTGACCACATGTTTATGCTTGTTATAAACAAATGCTACAAACACATAAACAAGTTATATTTGTCAATTGTTTTTGAATCATTCTGTACATTCTGTACTAATCTGAGGTCCAAAAATGGGATTTAGATGGTCTGTGAAACCCCGAAAGTTATATATAAAAATATTGTGTAGTCAAGAATTATATTTCATTTTACCCACATTACAATTTATTTTTATATAATAACATGGAGTCAATAAAGTTTTCCGTTAACATTTTTCAATGATACTACTCACTGAGTTAATCTTAAATTTAATTTAGAATTTAATAAACTCCTACAGTATTTTAAGGTCTCTAGTAGACAAATAAACATGTTGTCATATTAAACACCACACATCAACCCTGGCTGCTACAGCACCATTATCCATGCTCTTCCTATGGAGGCCCAGAGTCACTGCTAGCCCATAGAGAATCCTTTGAAACTCCTACAAAATTTTAAAAGGCACCAAGATGTCCTTCCTCTTGGGAGGGAGGCAGTCTTGCAATGGGGAGCATTGTTTGGCATGAGAAGTGCAGACTGGATTTCAACCCCTTCCCACCTCCTCCGCTGGGTACTTTTGTGTAAGACACAAATTGTACAACTGTCCACAGCAGCCCCACTGGGGCCCCAGTGAAAATGTAAATATATTTTGACTCTTCTCTACTTTCTCTACTTAAAATACCTCCAACATAGATCAAAGTATACTTTTAGTTTTCTTTAAAAAAAAAAACTGTATCTGATTTTAAGATCTACATTTTTTAGCAATTTAACATCTCTGAAATTGAAGTGTTTCTTACAGCACTATACCCAGTCAGCCACTCAATAAATTTCATTATGATGAATATATTTACTAAGCAAAAAAAGGAAGTAAAATAATCCGAACGTCCATTTATTAGTTTTTCACTCAGAAAAATCTATTATTTCCTACTTGAAAGATGATAGATACCCTGTAGATCTATCAAACAGAGCACTTTCAAGCACTCCTTAGACTAGAATAATCCCTCCTCAACCCCCAAACACTTTTACACTCTCCTTGTGGCTTTACTCCATTCTGCTTTGAACTGTAATTGTATGTTGATTCTCTGCCCGCTGTCCCGTAAGCTCCGTCAGGGCAGGGCCTGTGGACCTCTGTCTCCTGTGCTACGTGGGGCAGCAGCTCAGTCAGGTGGAGGCAGCCTGGGCTCAGGAGCCAGGCCGACCCGCATCCTGATCTCGGCCCTGCTGTTGACGGGCTCTAAGATCATGAGCAAGTTATTCAACCTCTCATTTCCTCACTTGTAAAATGGAGACAATAACACTCAACATCTGAGATTGGCCTGAAGGTCTGGAAATGACTGAAGTTGTGAACGACTGGCACTTAGTTTCTTTGTAATTGACTATCACTATTTTTTGGAGACAGCGTGAGTTTTGGAGTCACATAGATTCATACCCTAGCTTGGTGACTCAGTGTGTCCCCTAACTACAAGTTACTTCTCTAAGCCTCAGCTTCCAAGCATTGTGAATGTCGGATTTTGTCTGTCTCCTTGACTACTATATCCTTACCATCTGACACAGAGCCTAGCAGTTGTTGAGTGGATTAACCAATGAATAAAAAAGGAACATAATCCCTTAACAGCACTATTGCAAGAGTTACAGAGAATGTATATATAAAGTGCCAGTCACAGGTACAGTGCCTGGTGTATAGTTGGCCATGGTAACTGATTTCTGATGGTCAGAACAAATGAATATGAGAAAATAGGATTAAAAATGCTATGGACATTCCTGTCCATCTGTTTATCACGTAATTACAGGAACAGACAATAAGAGGACAAGGCCAAATGTCTGGCTGGTGACTAATACCTTCTCCTATTAAATTGTGTTCGCACCTCCAATGCAACACTGATAGAGGCAGCAAGAATCATTTGTTTAGTAAATGTTTACTGAGCACTTAGGATGTGGAGAACAAAATGGACCAAACACTTAGGAACAAGTACATCTATGTCAGGGACAGAACACTGGAGGTGCGTGCTTTCCAAGAAACTCAGATGTCAGAGGACTGGAACTTCCATGTAAAAAGAGATTCAAAAGAGATCATAATCTACAGACAGGATACTTGTCTGTTCTCTCTTTATTTCAAATACTTCTTCCCTAACTGTGAACTTTCTGCTCCCACCCATTTAGACCAAGGAAGGCAGCCCCTAAGACCCTAGTCACAAATACAGACAGCAGAGAAACACTGATTCTAGAGGTCAGGACCAGGGAGTTTCCTACTGCCCTGGATACTTCCCTCCCACTAGTACAAGACGGGGCGACAGCAGACATGATGGTTGGGTGGAGGGCGGGTGGATCAAAGCTGTGAGTAGAGATAAATGGTTACACCTCCCCTGCAACCTGGCTTCCAGGTGATCTCACCTAAAACATTCCAGATTGATGTTTGGCATCCTTGTCCTCCAAGACAGGAAAGTAGACTCCATAAACCATATCGGAGTACTACTGATCAGAGAGAAGGGAAAAGTCCAAGGCTGTTAATGCTGAGTTATCAATTTGAATTTTACATATCCATGTATTGAGGTTCTTAATTCAAAATACAGAATGGACACAAGGCTGTATGTCTTCATATAATCATTTCTGAGGCAAAAAGATCTAAGCAGTAAACTAGAGGCTGGACTTAAGCTTCCTTAGCACACTTTGTGCTCTCTAAGCCTTTGATGATGGGAGAAGGTTTCTGGCCACTGCAGGGAACATGGGACACTGGTAGTAGCAGCCACACTGCTTGAAAGATAACAAGGAGAAAACTTCCTAGGACCAAGGATGCAAGAAAGAAAGGACGGAGGGCAGAGAGGAGGTGGGAGGGAGAAGAGAAGAAGGATGAGAAGAAAGAGGGAGAAAGGAAAGAAAGAATAAATGAACCCAATAAGTTCCGTCCATCTCAAGGATTAATTATGTAAAACATTGAGCTGAAGGAGTTCTGAGACATGGCTCTTCCACTCCCACTGGCCTTTGGAGGCTGTGTGTATCAATTAGCTGAGAAACATGATGCTGATCTACATGAAACAGGACGCTAGGAGAATCCTCCACTTCAGAGGTCAGGCTCCATGAGTGCCCAGGGCCACTTCTGGGGGGACCAAGCTGCAAACAGGTGATGTGAGTCTTTGACATCCTCCTTGCTCCCTTATGTAAAGTGCCTTCTAGTGTTCTCCTCCCACTTGAGCAGCACCCACTGGAAGAGACAGAAGTGGCATGAAGGGCAGCTCGAGGGAGTCAGTGTGTGGCAGGAAGGTGGAAAATAGCCCCATTCCCTGATGTCAGCTCATCAGTGTTTATTCTGGGCAGGCAAGATGGCAAAGACCTATCTAATCTTCCAAGGGCAACAAGGATCAGAGCTCATGTCACATGTGACAAAAAGGAAGTTTATCTTTTATCAGGTTCCCCTTTCAGGTACTTCTGAGAATCCTTGAGGACTGCTTGCTTGCTCCCAGCTCTGCACTGGCCTCTGTCCGTCCCCTCGGAGTGGCATGGAGACAGGCTCAGCTCTGAGGTCATCTCTCCCGTCTCATAACTACATTCTGGGCTTCCCTTTCTGCTTTACTCCAACCACCAACGCAAGCCATCCCTGAGTCCTTCAAAGTGGCCACAGAGATCAGAAAGCTCAGGTTAACAAAAGAGAATTACAATGTAGAAAACTATTTTCCCAAAAGAGAATTGGGCTCCCAAGTCCTCCTCCTGCCCCAGGTTGCATCTATTTCTACATCACTTGGAACAATCATTTTTTTGTTTTGTTTTGTTTTCACTGGCTCATAACTCCTTTTGCGTAATTACGGTGGGCAGACCCTCATCCCTTTATCCAAGAGAAGTCCTTGGGCCTCTGCTGGTGCTGTCGGCCTCATCATACCTTTGATTTGTATCTGCCAACATGGACCAGAGAGATGGACAGACTGAAGGAAGATGAAGACGCTGAGCAGGTGGAGATGAGAAAGAGCCAGAATGAAACATCAGCACTGGGCTCTGTGGCTCAGAACTGTCTCCTCACAGTAACGTTCTATCCTTATTTTATTTATTTAACAACATTTCTCCATAATAAGTTATCTCCTTACAAGAAAAACTGAAGGAGTGTCAGTGGAAATTTTAACCAAGCTGCAATTTTTTGTAACATGAAGTCACACAGTGTGTTCTTTTATAGGAATATGCAGGGCCGGTCTTATCCCTGAAGAAAAAAGAACATGGTGGGACTGCCTCGTTTACTGAGATTGCTAAGATAATAAATTGATATTATGAGTCCAATTTTCGTGCGTCTGAGTGAGAATCTGTTGAAGCAGGAGGGACATTATGGGAAAAAAGCTTAAGAAGTGAAATCAGATTATTCATACCCAGCTTAGGAGCTGCTCAGAGAGCAGAAAAATCTTAGGAAGTAATTTATCAGGCGGCAAGACAGCGAACAATGAAGACAGCTCTTCTTTCAGATGAGAGGATGGTCCAGGACAGCTCTGTGACTGCAGATGACAGCAGGTCATAGCCCAGATAGCAGAGCTATTGAATAACTAATGTTCAAAGGTTTATAGCCCCAAATGCACATTCTAGAGTGCAAATTGCCCTTAACTCTACATTATCAAAAACAGAATATTACAGTGTAATCACGTTGGATGTATACCAGAACCACAATTCACAGTGATGTTTGCTTATGCCAAAGGCTTTCTGTGGGCACGAGACATTCAAGACACCGGTCACCACTGAAGGGACAAGTCTCAGATTAGACACGTATTTAAGGTAGAAAAACCACAATTGGTATACAAATGAAGCAAGAAGACGGGTAGTAAACAAAGTTCAACAGAATACAGCTGGCCCTTGAAAAACTGGTTTGAACTGCGTGGGTCCACTCTCACGAGGGTATTTTTCAATAGTAAATACTACGGTGGCACAAGGCTGTTGGTCGGCTAAATCTGCAGATGCTGAGGAACTGAGGACACGGAGGGCCAGCTAGATTAAACCCTGTGTTGTTCAAGGGTCAACGGTAACTGAAGCTAAAGCAGCTAAAGCAGCTCTACTAGCAGATGGGTCTTAGAGGACAAAGGCTTCCAATGTGTGTAAATGATGTCCCTGCTCTCTGGCAGACAGGCCATGTTATTGTTCTGGAACTATCAACATCTGTTGGAGACTATCTCAGAGAGAGGAGGTAAAAGGCAACCCCAAGGTAAAACCGCCAAGTTGGTAAAAGACCACTGATGTGATGGCAGTAGCTTTTGAGGAGAAGATTGACCTGATGTCAATGGTTCTCTGAGGGAAATTAATCTAGGGGTAATCAACACAACAAGTTGAAAGAGGATTCAGGTTCTGTGTGTTTGAAGCTAATACCAGCTTAAAGAAGGTATGGGCCCTCTTTAAGATAAAGAATACAGATTTAAGACTGCAAAAGTGCTAGGGCCAGTCCCAGAGCCTTTGAACGAGCCCCTGTGAGGAAGGGGGCCTGAAGGGCAAGCTTCCTTACCTTCCCAATAAGCTACCTCATGGCTCCACTAACACTGTCATCTCACCCGCCCAGCACCCACACTAGAAACCCGGGACTCAGCTTTGATCCTTCCTCTTATTTTCTCCTGTCACCAAGCCATGCCCGTTTTGTTTCTTGAATGTCTCTCAAATTCATTTCTTTCTTCATTCCTCTTGCCAATACCTGGATCTAGCCATCTCTTACCTACTCCACTGCCAAGAGCCTCCTAAACAGTCCCCCATCACCACTCTTGTTTACCTCCCAGAAATGTATCCTTCACCCCACCGCCCAGAGTACCCTATCAAAAAGGTGGACCGACAAGTCCACACTTCTGCTGAGCACCCTTCATTAAGGCCTCCTCGGTGGAAAGCCTCCTTAGCCTGACAAAGCCAGCAGGGCCTCGCCTCTGCACGTCTCCACCCTCAGCTTGTCTCACAGTATCAGCACCAGGTGGCCTGTAGTTCCTTGCAAACACCTTGAAAGCTTCTAAATCCAGGCTTTTGGTTCCTGGCTGACCTCTCAGCTTGGCATCATCTCCCTTCCCCTCATCCCGCCTCCTCTCCACCTTTCTTCACCAGGCTCTCTTTCACCCAGAGGCCTTCCTCACCATCCGGCCCTCCACACCAGCAAGTCACCCGCCATGCAGAGTGCCATCAAGGTGCTCAGCACACTGTGTTCAAAGGGCCTGTTTGTAATCTGCCTTTCCTTCTCCTCTCCAGCTTGTGATCTTCTGAGGGGGCGGGGGTTAGGAGGCATGTCCGATTCATTTTTAGCAGAAGGTAGGTAATGCTAGCACTTAGCAGAATGGAGGTCCTCAATAGATATTTTTGAATGAATGAACAAATTAATGACTACACGACCAAATCAATCACTATGTAAGCCATTCTCTGTGACTGAGGACAGAGCGACAAGAGAGAGCTTAGTTCTAGGCTGTGCCCAGGACTGTAGGTGGGAGAAAGAAAAGAAGGCAATTAGGCACAGGCTACTGAGAATAATCAACAGGAACTGTTGGTGTCACCTTCTTTCTACTTATCACTAAATTTGTGCAGTGAATATATATTACTTTTTTAATAAGAAAAGGAGTTTATTAGAGTACCTGCCAAGCTGCTTAACAAAGAGACCCCAGAATAGAATGATTAAAGCACAGGTTTGGTTCTCTCCCATGAAAAGACCCAGAGGTGATGTGTCCAGGGCTGGAGGAGCAGCTCTCTTGTCCTCAACATGCCAGTCCTGCCCTCGTGACAACCGAGTTTCCAAGGCTGCTTCTCTAAGAAATAATGAGAACAAAGCAGGAAAGACAGGGCAGTTGGCTTTTCAGGGAAGCAGGAAGTTGCCCTCAGTTGTGGCTAAATACCCACATTCAGCTGCAAGAGAGACTGGGAATTGTAGTCTCGATTCGGGCACTCGTATGGCCACCTAAAACTTGGCAGAGTTTTAATCATAAAAGGAAGAACAGGAAAGTAATGGCAGGGACAACTGGGGTTCCGATGTAGTGCTCTGCTCCGTTTGTTTTCTATAAAAGCGAGAGAGAGAATGTTTTCATAAAGTAGTAGAAGCAGAAGCAGAAGCCAGATTTCAAGGGAGTAAGAGGTATCAGGAACTGGACAAATGAAGATTTAAAGTACAGATCATTTATTTGAATTTAACAGTAAATGAAAGAAGAGAAATAGTGTGATGGCTTAGAACCACAGAATCAAACCAGGTTTGGTTTTTGTTTGTTTTGTTTTTCTCTTAAGAAGGAATACCTGCACTTGTCTGAAGTTGTCAGTGGAAAGAAAGATTTAAAAATGCTGGAGAAGGCCTAAAACTAGAGATTCAAGCCTTGATAAATCAGGACTCCGCTCCTGAAATTGAAGGAAGGCTGAGAGGACAGTGTAGAGATACTGATACTGAAGTGGCGAGGAAAGGAGATTGGGAAGTTTACACTTCCCACCACCTCTCCAGGATCTCAGCGCTAGAGCCCCAAGCTCCAAAGTTTCCCATCCCTAATCACATCTCCCCCTCAACATATTACCTGTGACCCACTCCTCTGCATTTTCTACTTTGTAAAGTCAGTGAATCAGCTAGACAAGAGTATCAACAAAGGCTTCAAGGGATATTCTGCCTCCTGTTCCCTTCTTTCATTCATGTATTTATACATTTTTAATTGAATAGATAAAGATCACCTTTGGCATTCCCAGGGGAATGAAACAAATGACAAAATCCTTGCCTTCAGGGAGTTTGACTTTGAGGACATGTACATTTCAGCAATAACCTTCTGAAGACAATGCCCAGCCTCTGCTGCCTCACCCACCCAGTTACTTTATTTATTAGCTTACTTATTTATTTAAAGTACAGTCGACAATGTTGTGTTAGTTTCTGGTGTACGCATAGTGATTCAGTAATACATACATATATGTTCCTTTTCATATTCTTTTTCATTATAGGCCATTACAAGACATTGAATATAGTCCCCTGTGTTATATAGTAGGACCTTGTTGTTTGTCTGTTTTATATATAGTCATTAGTGCCTGCAAATCCCAAACTCCCAGTTTGTCCCTCCCAAACCCCCACCCCCAGTTACTTTAATAGTAAATTCCCTGGGAGGATAGGACATGGGGCAACAGTATGACAGATGCCTCTCTGGTCACACTGAATACACGCCTGTCCCTTGGTGGCTGGAAGAATACAGATCTAGGTAATAAATCCATGGAACACAAATACGGAAGATGGAGATAACAAAACATGTCCATTGTGAAGAGATGTTAACAAGGTAAACAGACCTCTAGGAAGGTTCTTACATGGCCATAAAGGGCCAGCAGTTTTCCCACCTTGATTTTCTACCACCAGCACATGCTTTCTGCTCTCTGCTCGTCACTTCTCATCATCTTCCTGGCTCACTGTTTGGTTTTCATTTTCTCCATGCCGTCCTGCCTATGATCACCTTCTGATTTGTCTTTAAGCTCAATAAACCATCTCTAATCTCTGCCAGGCAGTAGAGGGTACAGGTGAAGAGGACAGGCAGTGAAAAGGCTTGAGTTAAGAGTCTGGGTCCTGGAGCAATTAACATCTCCAAGCCTCAGGGTTCTTATCTGCAAGTGGATAATAACAGAACCTACCTTGTAGCTTCTGAGAATTAAAAGGGATGTTCCCGCATGGTCTTCACAAAATCAGCACCTAGAGGTCAATAAAGGTTACTTATTATTATGTGACATTGTGACCAGATAAAGCAGCTGATGTCAGCCCAAAGCCTGACCAGTTCAGGCTATTAGCTTAAGTTAAAAAAAAAAAAGTAAAGCAAAAAAGAGCATTAAATACCGGGATGAATTACATATCCCTTCCGGAACAGTCTTTGACTACGTAGACCTAGAATGAACCAGGGGCCAGAAGGAGAACAGTCCAGCTTTCACAGCAGTCAGCCTTACTAGGGCCTCCCGGGTTGGCCTTCATAAAAATAATAGGAAATGCTGAGTCATCCTGCCCCTGGGCTGGGGTGGGGCTGAAATCCTCTGTGGCAAGCCTCCCCGCGGAACCTTCCAGCCTACTCCATCCACTTTGATCTCATGACCACACGCAGCTGACCTTTTCTTTGTCTTAGCCCCATGTATGCCCTCTTCTCTCACCCACTGATCCAACTGGTTATTTTCCTTCAATAGGCACAAGCCTCCCAACCTCGGTTCTTGAGCTGCAGCCAAATGGGCAGGCCCTCTTACCTGGGAATTTCCACCTGCTAAGCAGGGGGGGCCTTGAGCAGAGAAAGGTGCTAACTTTCTTCCTGGGAACGTTGCTCAGGTTTTTCTTTTAAAAGAGTTAAATGAGAGGAAGAAGCACATTTTAAAACCTGCTCATAGTGGAAATGGATGAACATGAAGGAAAGGGGAAAAGTTAGATGTGTTTTGCAGAAGATAGATGAGTGCAACTACTTTATTAACCTCCTAATCCTATCTCTGCAGTCTGAGGGCACTGCCAGAGCTACAAAGATGGCTTGCCATCTCTTCTCTGTTGAAAATTCTCCCCACAATCAATATCAATTTGGGTAACTAATTGACCCTTGCTTTACACGGTGGGACTGCGAGATGAATGGTTGGTTTTGATTTTCAGGCTGCAGAGCTCTGCAAGCACTGCAGATGTCCAGAGTGAAAAGACTGGTCAAAACTATAAAAGAAGCTGCACAGGAAATGCATTTCAGCATCTTCACTTACTGGACAAGAGAACCTGTACTGGCAAAATACTTGCTCTTTGAAGTCTTGAGTATACGGCTGCCAGCCCCGTGTGCCCTTCTAAGCCCCTACTTCCTATTTCTTCAGCTGTGAAATGCAGAGTGGTTAGAATTCTCATGCACAAGGTCTGAGCGGTCACAAGTATCTCCTCTGTCCCCACTGCTCCTCCTGCAACCCTGACCACAGCCCCTGCAAGTGGAGGTGGGAGTGGCTGGTAGGTCTGAAGAGCAGCCACCACCAACTCTGCCACTTCCTTCCCTCTTGGGTTCCAAACTCTGATAACTGTCCCCTGCCTCTCCCCTCCCAACAGGTGATACAAACATAGTCACCCCATTGTGGCACGCACAAGCTGGCTGTGACATCTTTTTCTGTACTGATCACCGAGAGTGGCTATAGTGTGGGTGAGTGCTTCCTGCCCCGCTGCTCCATACATGACCCTCCAGAAGGGACTGAAGAGGATGCCTTCCTTCCCTGCAGAAATAGGGTACCACTCTTGACAGGAGATGTGCACCCCTATTCTGCTCTCTGGTTCACAGAGGGCACTTGAGATTGTTCTTCTTGGCCAACACGTTAAAAGACTTGCCATTTGCTCACTAGGTCCTAAAAGTTCTGACTTCAACATTTGTGCCAAAGATCAAATCTTAGGTTTTCATTCTTATTCACATTTGTTTGCAGACTGAATTTTTTTTGCAGGCCTGGGGTCTGTGTGTTCATATTCATTCCTTTGGTTGTTAATGAAATGAACCGACATGAACTCTCTCATTTAGCTTGATTTTTGTTATGAATTATTATTGAGAAATGGGACAGAATCATGGAAGAACTGAGAATCGTTTAACTGCTAAGGATTATACAAATTATCCATTTTCTGCTTATAAAGCTACTATATAATCATCGTACACGCTATGATAAGTCCAGTAAAGTTTAAATCACCAAGATAAAAAGGGCAATAATCTCACTACCCCACGGCTACAACTGTCCACATTTTGATATATTTCCTTCCAATCTCTTTTTCCTGAAATTTTTAGTGGGAATAGGAGGCCTATTCTTATTACTAACACCCTTCAGCAAAGAACAAGCACTGTGCCAAGGAGAGGGACATACATATTTGCTAGTATTTCCGGCAATTCGACAGGCAGGTGTTGCTGAGGTTGTGGAAACTGAGTCCCAAGAAGATGAGTTAGTTCAAACTCACATCTCACTTGCCCGGCAAAATTTTCCGAGATGTGGACTCCAAACTGAAGCCTTTTAGCAGATTTAGTGGAGAGAATGAAATGATGAGAGAGGAATGTGGAAAGGTCGATGCTATTCTTAGTGAGAGTCAGATCTGTCCATTTTATTATGAAATCCGACCTACTGAGAGAAATTGCTTTATCTGAAACAACAAGGACCTACTGTATAGCACAGGGAACTAAAGTCAATTTCTTATACCAACATATAATGTAATAGAATCTGAAATATATATATGTATATGTATAACTGAATCCTTTTGCTGTGCACCTTAAGCTAACATTGTAAATCAACTACACTTCAATTTAAAAATTAAAAAAAAGAAATTTATCTGTACACAGTCTTTTTAAAAAGAGAGATTTATTTCTTCCTGAATCCAAAACTTCACTACTTGTCATTATAAGCTGACTAGAGAGAAATGGAGAGATACCTCTGAAACATCTACAAAGCAGCTTGGCTGGAAGTACGTACACCAAAGGAGGAAGGAGGATAAATCCTTGGCAGTTTGGGCCACATTCGACACAGTACGAGCCTGGGCAATGTCTCAGCTGCCAGGGACTGCCAGCTGCAGATAGTCACGACTGTGGGGTCCTGGGCTATTGGCCAGACGTGAGTAACAACAGCGAGGACACACATGTAATTGGAGTCCTGCTAAAAAACATCTGGGCTCAGATAAAAATATCTATTTAGTAATTCCTGTGCCAGCCAGCTACTCACTTTGGGGCATTAAAATAAGCACATACAAGGAATGGCTTCCTTGGCAACAAGGCATTTCATTCATTCAGCAAATATTTATTGAGCACTTGCTATGTGCCAGACACTGCGTATGTAGGCTGGTTGGATACATCAGTGAGCAAAACAAATACAGATCTCTGCCCTGTGGAGCTGGCTCTTCAGCGGGAGAAGATAGCCATCAGGCAGTAAATGTAACTGAGGCAAGTTGTGCAAATTCCACAGCATTCCATGGTTTGGGTGTGAAGGGCAAGCCTGGCTTGGGGAGCTCACAAGTAGAAGGTCAACCAGAAGAGGCATGTGGTCCCTCCATCTGTTATTCACATGAAATTAACTTGTTAGAGGGGTGGGGAGGGTACAGCTCAGTGGTAGGGTATGTGCTTAGCATGCACAAGGTCCTGGGTTCAATCCCCAGTGCATCCATTAAAAAAGTAATAATCATAACTTGTTCTCAATGTCAGGGTTTGCTTTTATTTCCCTCTGTCATTTTATTTTATTATTATTTTTAAATTTGTAAGATGTTTACATTGTTCAGTATATTTAGAGAAGTGTCACCTCCATCTCTGTCTTCTCAGTCCCTTTTCCTGCCCCTTCTAGGAAACAATTTTTTACTAATTTTTGACTTATCATTCCAAGGATTTTGTTTTGGGTAAAAATAAACAAACATTCTTATTTCTCCTCCCTCCTTACACAAAAGGTAGTGTTCTATATCTACCTTTTATCTATCTACTTAATCTTTGGTTCTGAATCTTGCTTTTAGAGAGCTGTTTCTTTTCTTTCCTTTTCTTTTTAAACAGCTGCTCTGTTTTTTACTTTATGTTATGTAACAAGTCCCCTGTTGATGGACATTTGGATTGTTTACAATGTTTTGCTACCACAAATAATGTCAGCGTGAATAACTCCCTAAACACATTGTTCTGAATTTATAGAGACTCTTAAAAGTGGAATTGCTAAGTTAACAGGCAAATGCAAATGTAGCTTTGTTAGTTAATTCCAAATTACTCTCCATAGAGGCTTCTGCATTCCCAACAATTATGACAGCACTTGTTTCTCCACAGCCTCACCCACAGAGGGCGCTATCAAACTTCTTGAGTTTTGCCAATCAGATAAATGAGCATTCATATTTTTAAAATTAAAAAATAATTTTTTTCTAATGGAGATACTAGGGGTTGAACCCAGGACCTTGTGCATGCTAATCACACACTCTACCACTGAGCCATATCCACCCCCCTCATTTTTAAATACTTATTAATTCACTTTTCTCTTAATATAAGCAAGACTGAGTAGCTTTCTAGATATGTGAAGGCCATTTTCTTTTCTTTTTTTTTTTCTTCTTTGAATAGCTTATTCATGTTCTTTGTTTATTGTGCCTCTTTTCCAGGGTTTTCCTGAGTATTCTTGCTTGCTCACTTTTCTTATGTACGTGAGAATTAACTTTTCTGATTCCAGAAAAAAAAAAAAAAGGCCACTCTTAACATGATGACAATAAATGTATGTATTAGCTTGGGGAGAACTGGCATATCCCTGGTGCTGCATTGTCTAAACCGAAGAACATGTCCTGTCTCCCTCCTTGTTCAACCCTACTTCTGTGCTTCACAGGAGTGCTTTGAAGTTTCCCTCCTATCTGTTCAGCACATTTCTTTGTACTCATTTTGTGAAACCACAACAGGATGCAGCTGAACTGGACGTGGCTGGAGAAAAGCCCGCAATCATGCTGACTAGTCTCACTCTAAACTTATTACCACAGACCACAAGCGGTGCCTTCCTGGGCAGTCACACTGCCCCGGACGTCCTTCAGTCTCCGCTCCCCAGACAGCTATCCACACCCTCTCCCCTCCCCTCCCCATCCTCATCCAGCTGATTGTCTTGTTTTCTATCCTCACCGAGAAAACAACACAAAACAAAAACGAGAAGAGAACTTCTGCAACTTTCTCATAGGGTAATTAATGCCGGCCACCCAAATTCAAATCTGTCCACCCTCTGGGGGAAGAAAAAGTACAGATTAATACAGAGAGAGAAGCTTGTAACTTCAGAACAAGGAGACAGAATAATGCAAACTCCAATTTAGATATAAATGGCAAAAAAGAAATGCAAGGACAGCAGCCACTGTGGAGTCTATCCCAGACATCAGACTTGTGAGAGTTCCATGGAAGAGGAGAGAGCTGCAAGGTCTGGGGCATAGCAGAGGCTAACATCAGCTGGGGGTCAGCCCCAGCAGGAGGTGGTGGGGGGGCAATCAGGCCTAAGACTCTGAGCTGGCTCGCTCGCCTCTGCTGGGCTCCCCTGGCCTGCCCCAAGTGCACTGCTCCATCTCGACCACTGCAAGACCGGAGGGTGTCTGGGAATAGGGGGGTCGCTACAAGAACGAGGGCCCCCTCGTGACTCCAGGGAAGTCTAGAGGACGTGTGAGGTCTCAGTTTCCTTGGCTGAGGCCTCTTTTGAATTCAGTTGATGGGGTTGAAGGCCTAGAGAACTGTCAGTCACACTGGGAAAACAAGACAAACACCAAGCAATTACTGACCAAGACAGAATGAAACAACTTATGTTTACACACTGAAAAATCTACTAAATTATGCAGTAGAGACAATTCAGAAATATTACAGTTTATAATAAGGCACTAATCATAGGATGCAGGGAGTAAATACAAAAGATGCTTGAGAATGGATGCATCTCCTGTGCTGGAACCATCAGGTCACGGATATCTTGATGAGAAGAGGGGGTCTAAAGCTAAATTTTTATCTCTGGCATAAAGACTGTTAAGGAGGCTTGTGTCAAATAGATCTGAGAATGAGCAGGACAGTGGATGTACACTGGTGACCATAAGGTTGTTTACTGACATGTTTCTTAGGAAGGTCTCAGTTTAACCACCAGAGGGCAAGAGAACACAGAAACCATTCCACGATTTATGGTCTTAGAAATGTTTGGAATTGAAGCACTGTATAGTTGTTTTTGCAAAAGCAAACAACTAAAACAATCAAAAATTAGGCTCTTTTGAAAAAATACATTTTAAAACTGCATGTCTAAAGCAGAGACTAATTACTGTTGACATTGAAACACATTCTTGCTTTTTTATAGAGTCAGAATTTCTTAAAATGATGCAGGCATTTCTTTATAGATCCTTAAATGCTCAGCAAAAAATGTGGGAATATGCCTGAATAATTTGACCTAACATTTTAAGAAACACTTTCATTTGAAGATCCCATAGAAATGATCAAGCCTCTAAAACTTTAATAAGGGTCCAGAGCAGCGATGAATTTGATAAATCTCAGAAGTAGATTTCTCTGAAGAAGGTGATGTTATTCTCAATATAGCACGTGATGACATTTGTTTAATGGACTGACAAATGTCAGAACATTAAATGAGTTGTTCGTTAAAAATGAACATGTATTTAATCTACCAGATAAGTCAGAAAGGAGGTGGGAAGAGGGAGAGAAGGACCTCCCCTTTCCAGTAGATGGGGGACAAGAGCGGGCTCAGACCTGACGAAATCCTGAGACCACTGGCCACGTGTCTGCTCCCTCCAGGGTCCATCAGCTCCTCCCACGCCACTCACCCCCAACTGCAAAAATGACTCCAACGGAGCTTCAAGTCCACAGGCCTCAGACCCAGACAGAGAAATTGCAGCAAAGTTCCTCCAGGCTTGTAAAATGTGCTGTTCACATACTTAATTTGAGGGTGACAGGAGAGTATAAACCCCCCTGGGCTGGTCATCTACAAAGCAGGGTTCTGGCTCTAAGGTGGACACTACCTGGGAAAACTACTGAACCTCTCTGTCTGTAGAACTTTCATCTCAGAAAGATGTGAGGCCAGGTGACTCACAGATCCCTACCAACTCATCGATCCTAAGATTCTGTTCATTTTGTCCCCATCTCAGTTAACATGTGAGCCAACAGAATGTAAGATGCTAGTCTCTGCACAAGAAAATATGTAATTTAAGAAAGGACTCTTGAAGACCCTGCAAAAGTTAATCTGTACCAATAAAATTTCAGACCTGAAAGCAGGATATAACGAAATTCATTTCATTTTATTTTATTTTGTTTTATTTTATTTTATGTGCTGGGTGGAGGATGTTGGTGTCATTCAAACCATGCTTTCAGAGGCCACCTTCGGCTCGGAAGTACAGTCTGCTTTTACACATCTCTGAGTCTTACTGAACTATAAACCTCAGGGCTCTTAGATCACTGAGCAATCAAAGTAGCAACTAAGAGAATTAACAGAAGGTAGGACAGCCAGTTCTAACACTCCGCTAGGCTGTGGTGTGAGGAAGCATTACCTCCTACCCAGATTTGAGACCATCTGTACTGGTGAAATGCATTCAGCTCTAATTACCAGAAGAGTCAACCACAGAAGCTTAAACCACAAGCAACAAGAAATTCAGAGCTAGCTCTTCCAGGGGTGGTCAGCAGGTCAGTGGTTTCACCCAGAGAATTAACTCCTGCCAGTTACCAGATGTCTGCCCCATAAGCAGGGAGGGATGAGTGGACAAGTGGAACTTTCTTCTTCTGCACTTTTGCTCTTATCAGGGAGGAAAATCTTTCCCCCCAGCTGACTTGCTCTTATATTTCACTGACCAGAAGTAGATCACGTTTATTTCTCACTGGTCTGAAGGCTGGGAAGTCCAAGATCCAAGAACCAGCTGAATGCAAAATCCTCAACAAAACACTAGCAAACCAAATTCAACGGCATCATAAAAGGATCACACATTATGATCAAGTGGGATTTATCGCTAGAATGCAATCATGCGTCAACAGTCACAAATCCATAAATGTGATATACTACATTAACCGAATAAAGGATAAAAATCATGTGATCATTTCAATCAATGCCAAAAAAGTATTTCTTTTATAAGGGCACTAATCCCATTTACAAGAGCTGTGCCTTCATGACCTAATTATCTCCCAAAGACCCCCTCCAAATACCATCACGCTGGAGATGAGAGGGTTCAACATATGAATTTGGAGGGGGGTCTAAATATTCAGCATCCACCAAAGGAGTTTTAAAATATTTTAGTTTTCGCTCTATTGCATAGATTATTGGGTTTCTCTTGCCCTTCGGCTGTAAGAAGCCGCTGTGTTGAATAAGCAGCCAGATTATTCCCAGGGATGTGATTGGAGACATTCCCTAGGGAAGACTCTTGGCAGGCAAACAAAATGCATCGTGCATGTTTCTGTAGCAGCCCAACAGAGCGCAGCACTGCACCGCTCACTCCCTCCTGGGGACGGAACTGTACCAGTTAT
Organism: Camelus bactrianus; assembly: GCF_048773025.1. NCBI lineage: Eukaryota > Metazoa > Chordata > Mammalia > Artiodactyla > Camelidae > Camelus > Camelus bactrianus. Next base: position 32,880,674 of record NC_133545.1, read on the forward strand.
CAAATTAATTTCTTCTTTCTGAAATGCATAACACAGTTCCTGGGCTTCTGTCTATTCAAGAGTTTAGAGCCAGCACCTGAGACAAAAGGATTTTAATTGCATGCTGATAAAATGTCAAAACTATTGTGCTTAAGATTACTGTGCATTTCGTTTTTAAATAACGCCTCCAGGATTACAAGAGAGATTTGCCCCTGTGAGTGAAATCCAGTTTATAACTCATCAAAAAATCCTAAACCTATGAGCAAGTTCTTGTATTCTTCTCTCTAAGCCAGTAGACTGTGTCTTTCTACCTTTCCAATTGCACAGCAATACAGGACACTAAAGTGAGTAGTCGGCAAATTTGGTTAACCTATTTTAACTTTAAAGGGTGGTTTTTACCACTCTGTGAAAACCCTAATGATGAATAAGGGTCGGTGTTTGGGGAAGTTGCTTATTTCACAGAACATAGCTGGTGTGCCTCATGTTAAACCATGGGGAGCTGTCTCAGAAGGTCACCTTCTCTAACAGTATTTCTCGCTTTAAAAAGAAACACCCAAAGATGACAAGGACATGGCTTGACTTTCAAGGTCATCCAATGAGATAAAGAGGTGCTCTAGGTTAAGGCAGAGATGTTTGACCAAAGCGTGGTACCGCCACGTACTGAGAATAGTCAGGGTGGGCTGCAGGGTTTACAGGACAATTGCTAAGAAAATTGCTAGTAGCTAGAAAAGCAGAATCATCTCCCAAAAGGGAAGTTTTTGTTTCTTTTGGGGTAAGACACATTCTCTGAGGGAGTGATTAATGAGAGGCAAGGCACAAAAGATCTAAGGCATTTGTCACTATCCTTAGTATTTAAGCAATAAGGCAAAAATGTGTATATCCACATATACATACATACATATACACAGAAGTTTATGTCTATTGGAGGTGATGAGGCATCCTTCACTCACTTTGCTTACTCTCCAGTCCAACTGACTCTTCTTGAGTTCAACAAAAGAGTTCAGATCTGTATCTTGGTTTTAAAAAACCTGTTCAAGTCTGAAGTTACAAAACAAAAAAACACAAATACCCTAGTATTCTGATTAGCAAATCACAAGCCATTTAGCTGCTTGAGCTCTTTCGCTTGCAGCTTGCAGCCCTTGAAAACCTCTAATTCCTCTGTTAGACTCTCCAGGGTACACAGACACTGCCTCATTACTTTGGTTAATAAGGATTGCAAATGAACCCCCAGGTCACATAAGTGTGCTGCTCACCACTGCTTTAAAGAAACCTTATAGCAGATCCTCATGTAGCTAAAGCAGCTCCCTTCGTGTGTGTGTGTGTGTGTGTGTGTCTGTGTATGTGGGGGGGTGGGGGGTGGGGGGGTGTATTCCTAAGCTTGCTGGGGGTTGTAGCTAGGCAACTTGAAGCTAAGTTGTAGCTGACAATGTAAGATAAATTTGGGGGGCAGTAATTAGGTTTGTTTGTTTGTTTGTTTGTTTATTGGTGGTACTGGGGACTGAACCCAGCACCTCGTGCAGGCTAAGCACACACTCTACCACTGAGCTATACTCTTCCCCTTCAAGATAAATTTTTAAATGTTTAAATAAACTTCTCTATTGAAGTTTAGCATATGTGTAGAAAATTACAAAAATGTTGAGTACAGCTCAACAAAGAATTACTATCAAGGTGATTGATCACAGAGAACTTTCCAGAAGGAACTGTCAGCCTACACTGAAATGCTTTAAGAGGAGAGAGAGGCCAGTGAAGGGACTGCCGTGAGACCAGAGGAAGACAGCTTGACACATGTCCCCAAAAGCTGGAAGAACACGGAAGCTGGTACTTGATTCTCACCTGCAAGGATGTAAGGTGAGGGACTGGTTAGAGCTGCCTGAGTAAGAAAAGAGAAGTGCAGTGGAAGCAAGCCACACTTCCTCCTGTGGTGGACAAGGGTGCTCACTGCCCGTGGGCCAAGTTGACATCACAGAGGGCCACCATGCTGTCATCATCTTCATAAGACCCCAGAAGGACACCTGAGAAGATGAGGATATCAACCAAAAATGGAATCAATGGTTAATCTAACAAAGAAATGGAAAACTTTACTTGAGTCAACCTGAGGATTAGAACCTAGGAGCAGCCTCTCAGAGAGCTCCAAGAGCTGTTCCCAAGAGGTAAAGGGGGAGGTCAGTGTAAGTGTGATTTTGACTAAGGGGTATGCTGCTGGTCACGGGGAACAGACCTCAATTAATGGTTTCAGTGCTTTTCAGAGCAGATGAAGATGCAAGAATCAGGTTCATCAAAAATTTCTCCTGAAAATATTTCACTATCTGAGGGCCACTTCTGTCATTTCCCAGAGCACAGAGTGCTTCATCCTGATCTCTGCTTTATACTGTAGACCAATGACTGCAATGGCCAATGGCTTGACTCTTGTAGAACTGGATGGTGGGCAATAATCTTTATTTTACAGTCCCTTCCATTTTGGTCTTAATTTCAACCAAGGGTTGGGAGGCATTTTGTGACCAATTTGTCCCACAATGCTAGGCATGCTCATTCCCAGGTCAGGTGAGGATTTCGTTGATGGGCCACTCAATGTGCTATCCCTGGCCTAGGCCCTGTCAACAGTGGCCAAAAGCCTTTCTACCACGTGTCTTGCTAGTCTGTTATGGTCCAGGAAATGGTCTCCTCTTGTTGCTTCTTCCCATGTCTAGAGTTACACTATTATAGTCATCCGTCTTATAGGACTTCATATGTGGTCAATCATTTCAGGTCACCTAATCATCATTAATTTTCTCTGAAGTTCAGTCACACATTTGGTAACATAAGAAACAATAATCTTGCAAAATAGGCAGAATACAGGTAATAATAGCTAGTAACAAGAGTAGGTCATGAGTAAGTATTTAAGATAAGAATTTCCATTAGGTGCAACCTAGTAACTCCCTAGGTCAGCTGACTGTTCTGCACCAAACACTATCTTGAAGGGAAATGATGTATTGACGTTGTACGTAAAGTTCGCCAAAGATGTCTGCAAGTCCAAGGCGACTGGTGGGTCATAGCGACCCCTGACAGGATTGAAAAGGAATGTTATCTTCTAAGGAGTTACATGGCTGACCAATGAAGGAGAAAAACTGATCTCTATGGCTGAGCAAGTATTTCTGCCATTGGGGAGGTCTGCTTAACACAATGCAGATCCACAATGCACGCTAGAGGGGAGGGAGGAAGTCAAACCAGGCAGAGAAAACTTTATGTTTAAATTTTTCTTGTCTTGTCTTAAAATAAGAATTTTTATTTCATCAAGGAGAACCCAGGTCCTCTGGAAGAGAACCTGAGGGGGACTTATAAGAAATCAGACAAAAGTACAGTGCTTGAATCAGAAAATAGTGGAATTAGAAGAAGGCACTTGATGGGACGGAGGGGGAGGGGTGTCCTCAGAAATGCTTCAGAAGAGGAAGGCCAGCATTTGGATGATCTCCACAACAAAGAGAATTGCAAACAGCACCAGCTTACTTAAAGTGCAGGTGTTCTTTTTCTGTCATCCTCTTCCACAGCCAGATCCTAGAGAAGACAAAGGTAGGAAGTAGAAGGGGAAAGGATGGCCCCTCCCCAGTGCTGCTCTGGGGGGACTTCAGCTGATGCCTGGGAGTAGGGATATGAGGTAAGATTTAGACTTAAAAGGGACTGGAGTTTTTAATACCTGAAAATAAGACCATTGTAGAGATCAGAAACAGATGCCATTTGCCCAAGACGTCCACAGGGCCAGGAAAAAATAATCCAACATGTTGTGTTTGAGGGTTGCTCATTCCATAAACTGGCTACGTAAATTTGAATGTCCCGAGCAAGTAGATGAAAAAAGTCTACTAGTTATCATAGGGTTGAGGTGCAGCCTGACGTTCGGCTCCTTAGGCAGGATTCTAGGTGAGTCAGAGATGCCTTTTAATTAAAGTCAGAGGCTAAGAGTAGGTGACATCAAGTTCTCCCTGGAACTTCAAAGCAGGAAAGGTGAAAATGGCCTTTTGGACACCTAAGCATCCTAAGAGTGGACAAGAGTATTTACTGAGTGCGGTCTAGGTTTTCTCCACAAGCTTCCTGAGTAGAAATAATCTGCCTCAGTGGTTATCATTTCTCTACCCGGCCCTGTCACAGCACACCTGGAGTCAAGTATTTGACTCCACTTGTAGAGGCAGTGGCCCAAAAGTAATATAAGATTGTAAACAGGAAAGGAAGAAGATTCCACACCCTAATAAGTGAGCAAGTGGAAGGAACCTGGGATGTTCAGCCGGAAAGAGACAAGAGGGATTCATTTTGAGAGCTGCGGCCTGTTTCCTGGTAGCTGTCATCATGTGCTTCCAGACGGCCCAGCAGCCCCTGTGAGTGAGGGTGGCAAGCTTTGTCTTAGGAACCTTTGTGTCAAGTTGATAGTGAGCTATCTTTTAGGAGAGATGGTTATTCTAAGACCCTTCCCTTCTAGCAAGCTCCCTCTCCTTTGAAATGTCCAGTGTCAAGGAGAGAATAATTCTTCAGATATGGAACTTGAACTCAAAGGTGGGCTGAGAAGCAGGCCAGGATGGAATTGCATATCTTCGGCTTTGTGTTCCTAAGTCTGTATCTCAAGGAGGAAAAACATTCAGAATTGACTCCTAGTGCAGAAAGGGAGGGATTCTGGCTTCTAATCCATAGCGACTTTAGCCAGAATGGAAGAAAGAAATCTTTGCAAATCTCAACATGTCAAACAGAACTCAATTTAATGATTTTAAGTTACTTTCAAGGCCCTCAGATTCCCATATTCCCTGTTGCTATTACCAGTTTGGAATTCCAAAGGAATATGAGGCTGCCTGGTCCCATGGCTACTTGGCCTTTGGGGTGAGTGGTGGACAGTAGCAGAGAGGAGGCCCAGCCAGAGAGAATTGTACGTTTTTCTCATCAGCCACTCAACCAACTTCAAACTGTCACTATTGAGACCTGTGCGACACAATTTTGAAATACAAGAAAACAAGACCAAAACTCTTTGGCAAGCAACATCTTAAATCTCACATTCATCTAAGAATTCTTGCCTCCCACTTCTTATCCTTATTTTTCATAGCATCTGTAACATATTTCAAGAGCAGGCATGAAAAATAAACTCCTTTTATGCCCTTTAGCAGAATCATTCCAAAACCTGCGTCATAGATTTATGGCACTGATTTAAAAGGGACTACCCAACCCTATCAACCTCACCTTTGGGGGCAAGAGTGATCCACTGCCATTATCACAGGATCCCTGAGCTGTTTTATTTTAGTAGTTTGTAGCGGTGATGAGTTGAAACTGATCCACTAAACACTCTCCTAGTGAACACATGTTGCAAGGCAGCCAGCTAAGCTTAGAACTGTAATCAATCCACATGGATAAAGAAATAATCATTATAAATAATATTTATTGAATGCTTGGTATGTGCCAGGCCCCACTTAGTATTTTATTCCCATGTATAATCTCATTTCCTCATCAGAGTAGCCTAATGAGATAAGAACTATCATTATCCCTCCTTGCTACAGATGAGGAACTCAAGGCACAGAGAGGTCAAGGGACTATTCCAAAGCCAAACAGCATGTAAGGGCTGCCATCTGGATGCTGCCCAGCTGGGCCTGTTATTTTGTATTCATTCACCCAGTAACATAATAATTCAATGCTCCCACTAACAGCACTTTCGGAACACAACCAATTTGCTCTGAGACGTGCAATTCTAAAATTTCCCTACATACCTACGCCTCCTGCCAAGCATTTAGCCTTTTGAAAACAGAGAAACAGAGCCAGGTGGGTCTGATTTAATGAAAATCTTGAGAATGAGTTGAAGGTTTTTCATTAAGATTTCTGAGCATGACCTGATCTGTTTTTGTATCTTAAAATGACACTTGAAAGTGTGTCTTAAGAGTGGGTCTGTTATGCTATTTTTCTCTTTAAGACAAATGAAAAGTCCAGATATGTCAGTTGTGGGTTGTAATTTAGTTCCCTGTTCAATTTCCTCTGAAGACAACATGCTTTTCCTGCCTTCTAACACCCAGTCGTCATTGCTAATTTTGATCTTGGCAACATTCATACCAAATACTACCAGTCCCCCTGCTCTGCTCCCCTGAGACTTCATTCCTCCTACTTTACCCCCACTCTGTTCATTTGACCCAGCTTGGGCCAGGAGACAGGGTTCTGGCACATTTTAAATCAACTGGGACAAGTTACAGTTAAGAGTTAGGTTTCTGTAACAGCAAAGAGGTCATAAAACACAGGCCGTTAGGGTCAGGTTGCTACACTTAGGGCAGAGAGGTCCAGTTTTGACAGACATGGAAACTCGGCAGGCCTTTGTGTTTATGGGGCCAAGGGCCAAAAATAATGAAAATTATTTTTCATTCCTGTTTCAAAATGTTCTATTAAAATGAGAAGGCAAAATACTGATTACAATGCATGTTTATCAAAATGTGTTTATTGTGGTAAAAAACACATGACATAAAATTTATCATTGTAATCATTTTTAACTACACACCTTGTTATGCAACAGACCTCTAGGGCTTTTTCATCTTGCAAAACTGAAACTCTATATCCATTGAACAACTCCCCTCAGCCCCTGGCAACCACCATTGTACTTTCCGTTTCCAAGAGTTTGACTCCTCTAGACACCTCATATAAGTGGGCTCATGCAGTATTTGCCCTTTGGGGGCTGGCTTATTTCACACGGCATGATGTCCTCAAGGTTCATCAATGAGATTATCAAAAATTTAATCAAAATCAAGTGATGTTTTAGTTTAATTTTTGAAAAATAGTGTTAAATCCCAAATTTTTCATAAAAATAAAATGATTCACAGTTTTTACCAGCCATGAAAATGAGGCCCTCAGATCTCCCTTCAAAGAGCAAAATGGCCATGAAGCGCACAGTTGTCCATTGCCGCTACAGCCACTGTGCATGCAGGACTGGCCTCAGTGTCCAAGCTGAGGCTATGCTCTCCCCAGGAAGCTGTTAGAAGCTGCAAGGCAGGGAGACGAGGGCTTAGTCTTCTCTGCTCAAAGCAGGACACTTCCATTCTGGTGCAGTCTGCACACCAGAGATCCCCACAGGCTGGCCAAGATTTTCTCGGAACTGTACTGCCATCTGAGACTCCTCCTACCCAAACTTCCTTCCTTTCCTCTCTCCTTTCACAGGTATTACACCTACTTTGTGGGCTAATGGATTTTCCTGCCCTCTCCTGCTTCCTCTTCCCTGTCTCTTTCACAGGCTTTCCCCCACATAAATCTCTTGCACTTGACTCTCTCTGTCTTGGCATTTGCTTCCTGGAAAACTCAAACTGGAGCAATTTTCCAGCACTTAGTATCCATTTAGTTGACACGGTAAAGAATTGGTATTGCATTTTACTCATGTTACATCTAGGTCTACATATAAACAAATTTTAAAATAACAGAAATTAATATTGCAAACTATTCCTCGGCCACCATAAGCAATTGCTGAGAACGCTATGCTCTGGAACCACAGATTGGACTATAAGGAGAAGCCAGAACAAGAACATTCAGCACTAATGGAAAATGGCATTTGACTGTGGAAGAATCTGTTGCATTCAAGTTATCTGAGGAGAGGCATTCCATAGTTAATTTGTCTTCTCGTTACTAACCTTTTTGCAACTCAAATCCTCATGCCAAAGTAGTGTCCACCTCTAATGTCTGCTGTGGTAAAACACAGACCTTCAGGGCACTCAGACACCATCACCCATTGTTTTAAAGGACTTTGGGGAAAAGTTGTGGATAAGTGTTTCCCTGGGTCCTGAACAGTATTAGTCATGAGAGTAGATATATAACTTGACATGTTGTACCACATCAGAGCTGAGCTCTGGATCACAGTGACAGGGCATTGTGTGTTTTAAATAAATTTATGTTTCCTGTATCTGTAAAATACAGAGGTCTAAAGCACAGGGCTCAGGACAGAAAATCATCTCACCTGGATCTAAGGATGGTGGTGACCCTTTAAAATGGCAGCCAAAGAACCAAAAGAGGGAGGCAGCCGCAGCAGCTCCTGAGCACCAGGGAAGCATCAGGTAGTCCAAAGTTTCCAGCTGCACTTGGCTGCACCTGCTCCTTAGCTGGCTCCAGCCTGTGGGAAAACCAGGATAACAGGTACTTGGCAAAAACGTTTGTTTGGGGGGGGGTACTTGTTGAATGAACGAATCAAGGAACCCAGCCAATGCAACAAATCCTTTGCTGTGGTACCTTCTTCTGTGCTCTCCATAACATTTTTCCCACTCTCTCAGAAACCTTCTACATGCTCTCTTCCTGTGTGAAGTTTCTATTCAAGAAATAGAAAAGCAACTGCACCCCAACACGTAGCACTATCTTTACATTTGAAAGGCAGTTCACTAATCACAGTTCAATTAGACCTAAAATGAAGATGATTCCATATGCTAAATGATTCTTAAAAGTAAAATTCTATATTTATTTCGGTTTCATCATAAAAATTCCATTGCAAGCCAAGATGGAGTAACAGGGACCATATTTATTCTCTCACCTTAAATAGCTAGAAAAATAGACAAAATATAAGAAACAACTGTTTTCACACATTGGAGGACAGGCAGAGCAGATCCATGACCTCTGAAAGAAAGGAAATAAACAAGGTGAGCTCTACAATTACATCAGTTTACTGCCTGGAGGTAGTTTCCAGGCTGCTATATATAAAATAGATAAACAACAAAGACCTACTGTATAGCACAGGGAACTATATTTAATATCTTTTAATAACTTATAATGGAAAAGAATCTGAAAAAGTATGTATATATGTGTGTATGTGTGTGTGTGTGTGTATATATATATATATATATAAATGAATCACTAAATTGTAAATCAACTATTCAACTATACTTCAATAAAAACTTTCAAAAGACCATACCAGATAAATTATGAAACATTATGGACAGAGAACAGAGGTAAGAATGAGAGCAAACTTTCATCAGAAACCATGCAGGGCAGAAGAGACTGGTACAATATCTTTGAAACATTGAAAAGAAAAAAATGTCACATTAGAATGCTTTACTCAAAGAAAATATCAGATAAATAAAAGCTGAGACAATTCAGTGCCAGAGAACCTACACTAAAAGAAATATTAAATGAAGTTCTTCAGGCAAAAGGAAAATGATATTGGTTGGTTCTATCTTAGTATATCTTCTGCTGATTGATATACACTCTGAGAGATTAAAGTCATGAACACACACACACTTTTGTCTTACATTTAGGAAGTGTATATAACATTTAACCCAATCATGCCAAATATGCAATAAGCCAAATTCTTACCATGTAAAATATACTTTCTGTTCATTAGTTTGAAAATTGGGAGGAGTAAAAATTAGTTTATTATTTAATTTACTGAAAGAATTTACTAGATGAACTGTAATGAACCCATTAAAAGTACTATCTAGATTTTACAGGCTCAGTGCCTGCCAGTAGCATAAAACTTGACCTGACATCAAGCACATTCTACAAAATTATCAGCAGGTATCTAACCTCACAGAGCCTCATTTGATTAACATATATCTAATAATAGTTACTATATAAAAACAAAATAATTTATTAAAATGGAAACCATCTGCCAAAGAATTATTTCAAAATTATAGAACTCCAGAGTCATTGTTGTAGGAAGCCTCTATGATAATCCCTAATGATCTCTACTTTCTTATATTCATGCTCTTGTGTTCTCCCTCCCAGTCCTACGTGCTGGACTTACTGGCTTACTTCTAACACATGAAATATGGCAGAAGTGTTACTTTGGGGATTAAATTATAAAACGATTAGCTTCTGGTTCTTGCTCTCTCCCTCTCTCTGCTCACTGGCCCATGGAAAGACAGTTGTCATGTCATGAGGCAGCCCTGTGGAAAGGCCCAAATGGCAAGTGATGGAGGCCTGTCAATGAGCACATGAGTGAGCTTTAGGGTGGACCCCAGCGCCACCACTAGCTGAGCTGTTAGATGAGATCACAACCCCAGCCAATAGCTTGATTGCAAACCCAGACAGATCTTGAGTCAGAGGCACCTAACTATGCTGTGCTTGGATTTCTGGCCCACAGGAATTCTTTTAAGCATCTAAGGGTTGGGGGGATTTGTTACACAGCAGAGAATAACTAATACAGCTATTACTCAGCAGTTTCACAATCTTATTCATGAGGAAATTCTGAAGCCTCTTTCTACATAATGTATGGGGAAATAATTCTACTTGCAACTTTGTGTCCAATGGCATTTTCAAGAATTGGTAAACAAGTCAGCATGTGGAAAGCTATTATATGGAGATTCAAAATCTGTAATAATTTGGCACCATTCAACTATTGTCACCAATGAGCAATGTGGTAAGAGGACAGTTTACCAGGAACCAAAGTAACACTGCCATTATTCAACTCTTGTTACTGTTTTAAAATCTTAGAGAAAGATTAGATTCTTTTAAAAGTGTTTCAGAGAGATATCTATAATTGCTGATGCTAGGTTCAAATTAAACAACTTTCTACCCATACAAATGGGTGAAATTACATGATGACTCATTAATTCTCCCACTGAACAGAGCTGCACACAACCTTTTGGCCATCTGGCTAAGATAGCACCTTTGGGACTAATAACCGAAGACTCTCTGGGACCTAATAATTATATCAGACTAATACATGTAAGTCCTGCTGGCTAAATGACATCTGGGCTGGAGCCATGAGACAAAGAAGATGCTGATTAAAATAACACTGGTGGAGCAGTTTAAAGTTGATAATATTATTTATCATTCACAGTTTCATTTGTTTCTCACCAAAAATCTTATGCATTAGATACTATTTTTATTATAAAGCTCTTTCACCATGCTACATTCTTTGCCATGTATCTAGACAGGGCTTAACAACTCCAAAATTCAGAGACAATTTGCCTCTAACAGACTAGTTGTTGATCCTTTAAGCCATGAAATGCCTTCATTTCCAACATAATGAGAAAAATCCTACCATCCTACCGCCTTCCCAATCTACCCTTGGCTGGACTTTGAATTGCTTATATTTCACATTGCTTAAGATAAAAAAAATTTTTTTTTGGTTGCTTTACTCTGGTTTAATGAGCCAAATTCTCTGAGCCAACGACTACCTTCCCTACCAGGCCCATAAACAAAATTGACTGTATTTGTTATAGGAACAGGCAGTCCAATGACATGGTAATGAGTGCCTACTGTGGGATTTTTCATCTCCTGCAGAAATTTACAGCCCCATTCACCACAGCATCATATGCCTCCTAGAAGAAGAAGCAATGGGTAGTTTATTCCCATCTAGAAATTGATGTGTAGCCAGGGGTAACATGTGCACATTCACATCTACCTAAAGCAGGGTGTAAAACCTGCCTGTGAATCAAAGATACTCGAGAATTTTTAAATCGCAGAAAGTCAGAGATACAAGAGGTAGGCTTTTGCCACCAAGCTGCATGTCCCTGAAATATGTGCCTTAATCTGTCACTGCTCAGTTTCCCAGACTGTGTTCTCTCCGGGTCCTTCTGACTCTAATGTTTTAAGATTTGTGAATGAGTGGGGTTGGTTTAAGGAATCTTCCTAAGCTGTGCTAGCCATGTGTTGGATCATTGATGCCATCTAACATTTGCCATGGGTGCTTTGGATTAGAAGACGTAGTATACGTGGAAGGGTATTACAGTATAGCTATGGCTGGCAAGGAGTCATCAAAAGTTAGAAAAATTTTTGAATTAAAAAGAAGATAGGTTTTAAAATCACATGTTTGGCAAAGACCACTAGTGGTGTCCCAATTTCCATTCTCCTCCATTTCCTTTATATTAGAACTCCTGGTTTTAAGCTGGGTACATGGTCATCTGAAGCAAAGGTATTTCTCAGTATCGCACCAGTAGATTGGTCATGTATCTAAGTTCTGACCACAGAGATATAAACATAAGTGCTATTTGCAATATCTGAAAAATGTGCTGCTGGCTGGAATGCAGGCAAGATGACTGGAGCACAAGCAGCCATCCTGAACCATGAGGTGGAACATGTATGCTGAAGATGGTGGAACAACAAGATAAAGGAGGCTTGATCCCTGACACCATGAGTGCTATCTATACTAGCCCTGAACTATTTCCAAGCTTCATTTACATGATAGAGCAATAAACTGCTATCTTGTTTTATGTTACTACCATTTTGGATTTTCTGCCACTCACAGCAGAATTAATCTTGCTGACAAAGCAGAAATATTTGTATCTCATTTTAATGAACTTACGTAGATATGCATGCATAAGTATGTAGGGGTGTGTGTATATGTGTTGGGTCCAGCCATCCAGCATCCATTCTCCCAGTATCATTCTGATTTCCCTGTAGTGAATTGCCCCTTTCTTGCTGTGTGATGCCATGGTGGATGATCAAGAACAGGTGTGTAGTCCCTCTTTAATGGATCCAAGGGAGTCCCCAGAGGTTCCCATTATCAGGTCTTTCTTCTCACTGCTCTGTTTCAGCGGGAGGCAAGGTAGAGATTCTTAAAGCTCAGTCCTAAACACTCTTCATTTCTTGACTGTGCGCCCCTACAGAGGAACTTACCATCCACATCAGCTTCTACTACATCTATAAACAGGCGATTCACAAAATACCTCTCCAGCCTGAACCTTCCCTTTGAATTCTGTACTCATGTATCAGTCAGGACTCTGGAAGAAATGAGTGATACACTTAGGTTGGTGCAATCTGAGTGGGTGGACAGAATATAGGGAAATTATCGGAAGTAGCACAATGTTCTAAAACAAGCAAGAGCACAGCCAGACCCTGGAGGGTGAGGGGTTGGTGGGGAAGACCATATCTGACAAGAGTTGTGACCTCTGGTTCAGGGTTGCAGCCAACCCACAGCAATTCTGCAGGGAAGAAGCCAGGAAAATCAAGGAGTGACCCACCTCACTGCTTCTCCTTCTCTGATCTCCTGCCATTGCTCCCCATTGAACTAACCCCATCTGAAGCCAAAAGCAAAGGGAGTTTGTTGATGCAGGTCAGCCTCCCAGGGCTGCAAACAGGGTGGAGGGGAGGTCTGGAGATGCAGATAGAAAAACTGCAGCACAAGCCATATACCCAGTAGCCTACTTAACATCCTTTGATGTCTCAAGGTACCTTAAATTCAGCATGCCCCCAACTGAACCATTCATCTGACCCCTCCCAAGATTTAGCTGGCCTGGTCCTTTTTCACTGTTCCTAATCTTAGGATATGGTACCGTTAGCAAGGTATTTAGGGAAGCCAGAAACCTGGAGATCACTGCTGGTCCCTTTCTTCCCCTCTCCACCCATAACCAGTCTGTCACCAAGTCCACCTAGTATTATGTAACCTGAGTTCAGCAAAACAAAACAAAATCCACTGTCTCCTGGTACTTTGATTTTTGAGAAGAGACAAGCAGACAAGGATGGAAGTCCAGGCCAGGACCGCCAGATCTCCATCCAGGGTAAGCTCTGTTTTTCAGCCTCTCTCCAATCTCAGGAGACCCCTATATTCTTCAGGTAAAGCTTCTTTTTGCTTAATTTAGCGAGAGTTAGTTTCTGCTGCTTGAACAAGAACCTTAATGAACAAAGCAAAATGTTTAATTAGGAAACTAACTGAAAAAGTACTTGGTCTTCAAACATGTCATCACTCTTTAGAACTTACAGGGTGTCTGAAACTCGTCTCCATTTTTGAGTATCTTCTCTAAAGAGAAGCAATAAAAGCTAATTTTTTAAATTAAAAAATATAAAGTACAGCTATGTATAATTCAACCATAACATGTGTCCATCTGTGAACAGCGGGCATCTCTCAGAGGAGGGACTAGAGGTGATTTGTATTTCCTCTTTGAGTCTTTGGTCCCCATTTTTTTAAATTGTGAAAGCATATTATTTTGAATTGGGTTTTACAAAGTAAGTGAATGGTATCTTAAAAAATAAATTGTACTCTACTGATGCTGGAAAAAAAAATAGTAAGAAATCCTGATACTGCATACTAAGGCAAATAGCAAGAAACAGTTCTTATAGAATTGTTTTTTTCTTCTGGGGGGGTAATTAGGTTTGTTCATTTATTTATTATTATTATTATTTTTTTTTAACGGAGGTACCAGGATTGAACCCAGGGCCTTGTGCATGCTAAGCACTGTGTTCTACCACTGAGCTATACCCTCCCCACCTTATAGAATTGTATTAAAAACACAACTTAGGTTTGGGTTTTGGATGGGTGTTCTCACAACACACACATGCACACACACACAGTAGCTGAGGTCATTCACTCAGTGTACATGTATTCATTCATTGTATCAGATTATACTCTCTTAACTACAAATAGGTTAATGTTCGACTAACAGATTGTTCTTTGGTTATGTGTCTACGTATAGCACATAGTCTATACAGGTCTTAGAGATACAAATGAATAAAATGACTCTTATCCTTGAAACACTTGGAGGCTTGTGTGGAGCTACACAAAGTGTGGCCTGTGGACCACCTGCATCAGAGTCACCTGAGTGACAGTCTGATGAAGGTGCCTAACTTCTTCCCCAGGAAGAAGACAACACGTCAGAGGTGACATTTAAGTTTGATTTTAACTATACAAGAGCTAACTGAGCAAAGAAACAAGGAACTGGAATTGTAATTAGTATAAGACAAAGAATATTCAAGAACATAATTCTAGAGCCTCCCAGTTTACTAATTTGTTAATAACATGTCATAAAACAGTATTATAGATTTATGCTTTTGCTGCTGTAAGAGTTAAAAGCTGACTGCTGGCAGTGTCCATAGCCTGAAAGAATAATCAACATATTTATTAATTTTCCTTCTGCTTATACTTCAAGCAGGTTAATTGTTAGACTGACAGATGGTACCTTCATTATAAATCATGTGTGGCCAATAATAAACTGGATTTTTACAGCTATCTTTTATTTAGAAATATCTTATATTTCTTATGTGGAGCAAAGGTCAGCTGAGTGTAGACTAAGACTGCCTTTGCGTCATAAACCAGCAAGAAAGCTTACATTTAAGTTGTTTTCTAAAAATTTGCCATTGAAATATTAACAAAAGGATTGTTTTAAAATCATAACTCCCCATGCTGCTTTTACCTCACCTTAATTGTAGTAACTCATTCACCCACTGATTGATTCATTCACTCATTCAAACATGTCTAGTACACTCTATGCATGTGTGAGAAACTAGAGGTTAAAAGATTATGAAATTCCTTCCCTCAAAAAAAACGTTTATAGCAGGAAGGGTCTAGCTCAGCGGTAGAGTGCATGCCTAGCATGCGTGAGGTCCTGGGTTCAATCCCCAGTACCTCCATTAAAATAAATACATAGGTTAAACCTACCTCCCTCCCCTCATGAAAAAAATCTTAAAAAAAAAAAAGAAAAGTATAGATAAATTATGTAAAGAAAAAAGAAACTTAAAGTTTACAGATAAGATGTGTGAAAAAATGAGTATGATAGAGAGTATGTAATAAATACGACAAAATTAAAACATACAGAAAGCTCAGACGCGAGCGAGCTGACTGTCCTTGGATTTACCAGGACTGTCACTGAGAGATCAGATAAGGAGGGAGTGATCCTAACAGGCTCCGAGGTAACTTGAACACAGGAGTCCAAGAACCATGTTGATGCCTGGTGTCTGGGTAGCAATAATGGAAGCCAAGAGGAGGAACAGCTTTTGAGAGGGGAAAGATGAGTTCTGTTCAGGGCTGAGTCTGACAGGCTGCTGGGATATCTAAGGAGACAAGAGCGCAGGCGGTTGGGAGAGCTGGTCTCCGGCTCCGGACAGGGCGCAAGTCTGAAAGTCACGTACGTGGTCAAGGTCCACATCAAGACTCACCGCCAACTCGAAGTGTGGTCTCAGTTGTGTCATGAAAGCCTCTCTGGTCCTCAGCTTCTTCCTCTGCAAAAAGAAAATGCGGTGTTGAATCCAAAATCCCCAAAGTGTGCTGCACCCTGGGATTTTAGATCGTCCACACAGAAACTTTCCTTTTACTTTACTTTTTTTTTTTCCACACACACACAAAATCTGCAACTAAACTTTGATTGCACTGATACTATTTCTTTGGTGAAATAAAGAGGAAAAGCATGTTGATTTTAAAGAAATAGTCCAATAAATTATACGGGCAGTAGACGGATAAGGCGGAAATTGTGAAGACAGTTTGCAAATGATAAGCATGGAAAACCAAGTTTTAGGTTGTCTGGAAGGTGCTTCATACTCAATAATCCTAAATTCTCTCTAAAATCTTAGGTTTGATGTTATTTTCATATTGTTCTCCCCTTCCCTTATCACCTACTTCTTCATGGTCTTCTGTCCAGATTCAGACGTATAGGTCTGCCTCACTATTTCCCCCCATTCTTAAAAAACAGGTTTTGTGAAAAAATTGTGGTTAAAATACGTATAACATACAATTGGCCATGTTAACCATTTTTTTTTAAATCTAAGGATATATTTATTTATTTTTCCTTTCAGTTTTATTGAGATATAATTGACACACAGCACTGCTCAAGTTTAAGGTGTACAGAATAATGACTTGGCTTACATAAATTGTGAAAGAATTACCATAGTAAGTTTAGTTAATACCCATCATTTCGTATAGATACAAAAAATATGAGAAGAAAAAAAAAAAGAAAAAAATTTTCCTTGGGATGAAAACTTTTAGGCTCCACTCTCCTAGTATCTTTTTAAAAAAATTTTATTTTATTGAGTTATAGTCAGTATATAATGTTGTGTCAATTTCCAGTGTAGAGCACTATTTTTTATTTATGCATGAACTTACATATATTCATTATCGCATTCTTTTTCACCATGAGCTACCACAAGATCTTGTATATATTTCCCTGTGCTATACAGTATAATCTTGTTTATTCTATATATACCTGTCAGTATCTACAAACTTTGAACTCCCAGTCTGTCCCTTCCCACCCCCTCCTCCCTCGGCAACCACAAGTTTGTATTCTATGTATATGAGTCTGTTTCTGTTTTGTATTTATGTTCATTTGTCTTTTACTTTTCTTTTCTTTTTGTTTTTTAGATTCCCATGTTAACCATTTTTAAATGTGCAGTTTGGTCATGTTAAATACATTCACATTGTGTTGTGACACACACTTCTTAAGAGAGAGGATAGCAGAATGGCCAAACGGGTGCTTTGGAGTCAGACCGGGTGGGTTCAGCTCCTAGCTTCCATGCCTATCAGCTGGGTGGACTTCGGTAAATTATTTAACCTCTGGATGCAACAGTTTCTACATTTGTAAAATGTAACAACACCGTCTATCTGACAGGAGTATCCTGAAGATCAAAGGCATATTAATATTTAAAGTACTCAGAACAGGACCTAGCACACAAGAAGGCTTAAGTATAGGACAAATGATAGCTAATTGTAAGGATAGATCATAATTTATCTAACCAATTCCCTACAAAAAGCCAGTTAGTACATTTTGATAGATAGCAGCCGTTGGAAAGGTAAGAGGGCACACTTTAGCTAACCTCTGAGGCTAGAAGGTGTGGTTGGCATTAAGCAGGGGAAGGGCAGCCCTGATGAACAGGCTACAATAAGCAAGACAGTCCTGAACAACGAAGAATTCCCCAGCCCTGAAGGTCACTAGCAGAGAAACACGGCCATACCTTCTAACACTGCATTCCTACTTCTTGTAATTTTTTCCCCACAGATTTACTTGCACATAAAATGATAAATGTGGAAGTTTATTCAGTGTAGTTTGTTTACAATAGCAATAGACTAGAAATAAACCAAATGTCCTCCTTGACAGGAGATTCAATAACAATTTGCAGTACACTCAAACAACGGAGTGCTATGCAGCTATTCAAAAGATTGAGAAACTTGCCCATATGCTAATATGGAAAGATTTCCAAAACGTATTAAATGGGAAAAGAAAAGTTTAGAGTGATACACATAGTAGGCTAACATTTAGAGGGTAGATAAGAAGGTATATTTACATATGGTTTTATTTGTGTACAAAATACAAGAAATTCATAAACATGGTTATGTGGGAAAGGGATTTCCAGACAGAGGTGGGGATGAGGTGAATGGGATAGATGGTAATTAGACATTTCAGTGTTTGCCTTTTTCTAACTTTAAAAATATTTTAGTCATGTGAACATCGAGCTTTTTTTTTTTTAACCTAAGGAATGGGGTGGACTTCCCTCAGGCATTTGTGGAATCTGGAGCAAGAGCATAAATGGAGACCCACATACTGTAAGTCTAAACATGTAGAAGTTACATGGTGAAATCAGGCACGTTCAGGGTGGTAGGGCCACAGACTCTGCAGAGGTTATAAATCAAGCTAACAAACTCTTCAATACAATATGTTCTCTTCTCCTACCTGGGAAAATAAACTTTCTCAGTGACAAAATAGATAAGTGTAAACTGAAAGTGGACAAAATATCCAACACAAAAGAACTGAATTATTGTTCATATCACTGTGGCCCATTGATGGCTCGGCCATGTTTGGAAGAGTAATGAAATAATGACATGCATAATTCACAATGTGTTTTGTGTTTATTCCACACTTTTTTTCTGCCTTCATTTCCATAAAACCTAATTATGTAGTTTTAATCATTATTTTCACATATTTTGAGTCCTATTGACAGTAATATGAAATCAGACAATCTTTCTTGAGTAATTAAAGTTTTTAGGGTTTTTTCACTTAGTTTCACTTTGAGGAAATTGCCCTGCTGAGACAGAAACAAGTGGAATTATCAATAACTTTTTAAAGCAGTACTTAGATTGGAAACAGACCATGAAATTTAGATATGCTCAAACATTATGATAGGATCTTTATTGTAGAAATTATTACAAAATATTTACATTTTATCCTATAAATCAATAGCATTCAATTGCCCTTTTTATCACCTCTCAGAGTGGTATCTACATCTATACAGTATTTCCTAAGTTCTTCTCCTTTCTGAGTTTTCAATGCTGAGACATTGAAAACTAGAATATAGAGCACAACTATATAGAGAGAATATATAGTGATATAAAAAAGACTGAAATAGCACACCTCCTTCAGTGCCCTACTTCAAAGGACTCAAAGTTTCAGAACCTGCCCAGGTCTTCCCGAAGTATGTCTACCATTGTTTTCTTTTAAATTGGGAGACTATATAAATCAAGATAAATTGTGAGAAAGCATCTGTAATACCTAAAAACTCAAGACTGATAATGTGGTTAAAAAAAAAAAAAAAGGAACTCAAGTAAACCGACACAGGTGAGGATGCGGTCAACATAATGCACGCAGCAAAGAACTACTCTTCTCTCAGAGCATCTCAAGTCATGACAGAGCAGAGGAAGTTATGGCAAACAAGTTCACAGAACCACTAAAAGCACAAAGGAAAATCCAAACCAGCCATCTAAGATGGATGGAGACAGATGTACAGGGCTAGGCAATAAAACTTTCTCTAGAGAGAGTTGCTAAGGGGAGAAAATTCCCAAGTCTCAGAAGAGAAAGTAATTAATCCAATTATTTCAATAAACTTGAGCTGCTTGCTATAATATTTCTAGAACATTCATGTGACTGTGATCTTGACAATATGGCCATCTATTTATAATATAGCAGCAAAGATCTGGCACAAATTATAACATCCCAAGAACACCTATTAACATATAGAGTTAGAATTTGATATTCTGATTGCTCACTAAAGGGATATATCTCAAAGTTAACTGAATAAGAGAAATGATTATTGGAGAGCAAGAGGAAGAGAGCACACTGAAGGAGTTCATCTATACAGAAAGAGGATTGGATGAAGTGAGCACTGAGTGGATTGATCTATCCCAGTAGACCTATATTCATTCATATCCCCTATGTTTACCTCTTACAGAATTAGATTGTGCTGCAATGGCCTTTTTATTTTATTTCCTCACCACTAGACTCTAAGCTTAAGGATAAGGATGGTGACTTTTGTGTTCTCAATTGTGCCTCCAATAACTACACACAGTAGGTACTGGTAAATGTTAACTGGATAGATGGATGAATGGATGGGTGGGTGGCTGAATGGGTGGATGGGTAGGTGGGTGAATGGATGGATGGACGGAGGGGTGGAGGGAGGGATGGATGTGTGGAGGGATAGATGGGTAGGTGGGTAGATGAGCTCATGTATCTCTGGTCTTAAGGAGCTGCACAATCTTTGGCTATAGTAAATAGGAAAGTTTCCCCATATCCTTGGGAAGCTTGACTGCCAATGCCAGTCACAAAAATCTTTCCGACACCACTAAACTCTCTGCAACAATTTTCTCAAATTCCTGGTGCTTACCTACAAAAATTTCCAACTACTGGAAGAGTACTCTTAGAAATCAAAACCTAAAAACTGATATAAAATACACCACGTTCTCATAACTGGCAACACCTTTAAGAGCTAGCTCCAGTCAGACTCAATGCAAAGCCATCTTTTTTCAGTTGACATCTTTTTTTCTTTTAAAGCTTTATTGAGAAATAATTCACATACCATACGGTTTACCCATTTAAAGTGCACAATCCAATGGGGTTTAGTATTTTTACAGAATTGTGCAACCACCACAATGAATTTTAGAACATTTTTGCCACAGCAAAAAGAAATCTTATACCCATTAGCAGCCTCTTCTCATTTCTCCTTTCCCCAATGCCCAGAAACCACGTATCTCCTTTTTGTTTCTATAAATTCCCCATTCTGGACATTTCCTATAAATGGAATCACAGAATATGTGGTCTTTTGTGTCTGGCTTCTTTACTTAGCATAATGTTTTCAAGGTTCATGTACATTGTAGCATGCGCCTGTTCTTAATTCCTTTTTATTGCCAAATAAAGTTCTACTGCATGAGTAGATCACATTTTGTTTATCCATTCATCAATTGAATGACATTTGGGTTGTTTCCGTTTTGGGCTATTATTAATAGTGCTGCTATAAACATTCACATGAAAATTTTTTGTGTGAACATACATTTTCAGTTCTCTTGAGTATATAACAGAGTGGAATTGATGTGTCATACGTTAACTCTATGTTTAACCTTTTGAAGAACTGCCAGACCCCTTTTCACAGCAACCGCACCACCTTACATCAATGCATGAGGGTCTGTTTCTGTTTTGTAGTATGTATATGTATGACTGAAACATTATGCTGTACACCAGAAATCGACACATTGTAACCTCACTATACTTCGATAGAAATGAAAAACAAAACAACAAAAAAATAATACATGGGGGTTCTGAGTGTTCTCCATCCTGTTTACTCTTGTTTTTAATCTATTTTTTTTTTTTTTTAACACAAGACAGTCTTGAAAGGTAGGCAAATTCTGACTCCTGAACACTTCTGTTCCCGTTTCCTTCCTCTCCTTCCTAACTAGGTCTTCTTCCAAGGGCCCAGTGCCTTTCCCAGACAATGTCCTTTCCACTCCTATGTGCTGCTGCAGCCCAAACTCCAGAGCACTGATTTCTCCTCAATTCCTCAGCCACAATGCTTTCTACTTAAAGACCCTGAGTGGAGTCACACTCAAGAAGCACAGGTTAACAAGCTAACACATCATTTTACAATAACTCAAGTTTTCCCCTTGATTTCTCAACACTGAGAAGGAAACTGGGATAGACACACAGGTGGGTGACCCAAACCCCTTCAAAGGAGGACTTGCTTCCCAGCTGGAAGTTGGGGGAGGGGCACGGAGCCCAGTCAGCTGGAGAGCTGGCAGTTGTCTCCCTTCCCAAGGCAGCCCACGCTCTGTGACTGAGCAAATTGGGGATTTAAAGGCACATTCATTTTGGTTTGGCACAGAACACTCACTCCACAGCTCCTTGCCAAATTGGCCAAGGCTGTGTTGAGCCTGCATTGTGGTTCAGCCTCGTCCTCTGCCCAATCCTGTTTCTTTTCTTCCCTTCACAGGTGTTGATTCCTAAGAAACACCCTACGCACCAAACTCCATCTCAGCATCTGCTTCCAGAGAACCTAAGCTATGACAACCTAAGAGCTGGTACCAGGAGTGGCCCAAGAAAGTAGGCAATAAGATGGGGTTTGGGAGCACTTATCAACCACCTCTGGCTGGCAGTGAGGACCAATAACTGGTGGTAGGAAGAACACAGATAGCCCTGGGGCAAGGTGGCAGCCCAACTGTTAAAAAAAACTTTCTTTTGCGGTGAACTGGGGGAGTGTACTGGTAGAAGGGAATGAACTAGCTGGAATGGTTCAGCAGGCATTTGAGATACATGGAGAAAAGAGCAGCTGCCTGGATAAGAGTATTGGACAATGACTGCTAAGTGCCAATGATGCTCTGCAGAGAGATAATGAACACGGAGGGGCTCACAGCCAGATATGGAGCCAGAGGGCCTCTTTAGGTGCACACGAAGAAGCTCTCATCTCCTTTAAGTGGGTGGAGAGAGCCAAGGGCTAAGTTCAGGAGGCTTAAACACTCAGTGAAGGCCCTTGAATTTTGACTCCCAGACTCCTCTGATCTTGCTGACCCTGCAGGCTATAGGAGCTGCTCACCTCCACTATTAGGTGCCACCACCCCTCCACCTTCCCACCCCAGAATATATTTGCTCAGATAACTGTGCAACGGAGAAAGAGGAATTTCTGCACATTCCAAGGACTGTTGGAACAAGGTTTGAGTAGACATTGATACTCAGAGACCCAAAAGCATCACCATAGGCCCCTGGTTACAGTGAAATGATATGGAGACTAGGTAATAAATAAAATCCTAAGTAGGTCCTGGCTTAGTGGTCTACTATGTCCATGAACCCACCCTGTGATCTACTTCCCTCTCACCAAATGTACAGTTGGGATTGACATACTTGGCAGTTGCTGCAACTCCCACATCCAGTCCTTGGTCTGCGGGGTAGGAGGTGTCAATGGGAAAGGCCAAGCGGAAGGCTCTGAACCCCTTCTCCCTCAATATAGTGATGCCACATCCTGGGAGAAAAAGCAAAGACTAGTGTCACTCTTAGGGATAAAAAAAAAATGCGGAGGTGGTGGTCCCCAAAACATCTTCATCTAATTTGCTAATCCAGTCCCTGAATAAGCCAGAT
Source organism: Camelus bactrianus (assembly GCF_048773025.1). Lineage (NCBI taxonomy): Eukaryota > Metazoa > Chordata > Mammalia > Artiodactyla > Camelidae > Camelus > Camelus bactrianus. The sequence continues at coordinate 32,903,581 of NC_133545.1, forward strand.
GGGTCCTGGAAGATTACTGTAGCCCAGGGGTCAGTGAACTTTTTCCACAAAGAGCCAGATAATAAATATTTAGAGTTTCTGTTTCAACTACCCAATTCTGCTGTTGTAGCATGAACGCAACTATAGACAATTTGTAAATGTGGCTGAGTTCCAATAAAACACAGTAACATATTTTAAAAATAAAATAAAATTCATACACAGAAGTAGGCAGAGGGCTGGATTTGACTCTTAGGCTTGAGTTTGCTGACTCCTGCTACAGGCCACAGCAAGCACAGCCACCATCCAAGATGTGGTATCTCTGCTGGAGAAATGTAATACGGCCCCAGGAACATGGTATGTGGTCAATGACATGGTGAATGCATTTTTTTTCTATCATGGTCAAGAGAGGGGATCAAAAATGTTTCATATTCACGTCAAATGGAAGACAACAACATATATTTTAAGTTTTACCCCAGAGCTGCGCAGATTTCTGCCCTCTGCACTGATATGCTGCAGGAGATCTCCAGACTATCTTGGTATTCCCCAGAACATATTTACCTATTACTTAATGAGCAGTATGTTAATTAGGCAGGATGAACAAAAGGTAGCCTCTACAGGTGCTCCAGAAGGTGGGAGATAGACTCTGAACATCTAGGGGCCTGCTACACATATTAAACTTCTAAGCTCGAGTGGTCAGGGGCAGGCTGATATCCCCTCCGAAGGGAAAAACAAATTATTGTATCTTTCACCTGCTACCATGAAGAAGGACGCACAGTGTCTGGTAGGCCTCTTTGGGTTCTGAAGATGTCGCATTTGACAGCTAGTGATTGTTTCAAGGCCCCTGTACTGGGTGAGGTAAGAGGCTGCTGGATTTGAGGGCTGCCACAACATGAAAGGGCTCTACAGCACGTCCAGACTCTGATGTGAGCAGCCCTCCTGCGCGAATCACATGACTCGGCAGATCCGGTGGTGTTAAAGGTATCAGTCGGGGAAAGATGCTGTGGGGAGTTTGTGGCAAGCTCCACGGGAAGAATCATGATATAGGTCCTGGAGGTTCAGGAGCAAGGCCATGCCTTTTGAAAAACGACTTCTGGAACGCTACTGGGCCCTGAAAGAGACAGAATGCTTAACAAAGGACACCACGTGGCCAAGCTTCTCAAGCTGCCCATCGTAAGCTGGGTCTTGACAGACCGATTGTCCTAATACTGGACTAAACCAACAGCAATCCTCCACAAAGTGGAAGTGGTATATTCCAGGCTGAGCATGAACAGGACCAGAGGGCAAAGTGAGCTGTGTGAGGGTGTAGACCAGAGTCCCATTGTTGCACCAGCACCCCTCCCTCAGCTCACTAGCATTCTTCCCTCAGCTCATACTTATGACTGCCTGGGTGATCTGGGATGACTAAGTGAAGAAGGAGGAGAAAGCTAAATCTTGATTGATGGATGGGTCAGCTCGGTATGTATATGCAATTTGAAATGGATAGCAGCCATCCCTCAGACTTACTCAGGTGTGGCTTTGAAAGACAGTGGCAAGAGAAAATTCTCCCAGTGGACAGACCTCTGGGTACATCTGGTTACTGATTTTGTATAGTCAGAGAAATGGCTCAAGATTAGAATATTTATGGATTCACAGGTGGTATCAAATGGACCAGCTAGTCAGCAAGAAGAAAGATGAGAGCTAGGGGAGAGCACGTGGTTGGACACGTGGGCATAGGCACAGAGTGTGAAGACCTTTGCATCACACGTTAGCATCCACCAACTGTGTCTATCACAGAGGAGGCAATTAACAACCAAGGAGACAAAATGACCAGGCCAGTTGACATTCACCAGCCTGTCCTAAGCTACCCCAGAGCTATCCAATGAGTGAAGTGGCCACAGTGGCAAAGACAAGGGTGATGCACAGGCCAGCAGTATGGACTCTCGCTTACCAAGACTGATCTTCCTACCAGTCATTCCCTTTGAGTCGAAAGGGAAAAGGCCTAAAGTGAATAATCGCCGTTGTTGAATGTCCAGCAACAGAGACCAGGACTGAGCCCCCAATATGGCATCAACTACACTGGGCCTCTTCAGTCCTGGGGAAGCCAGCAGTTCAGGAATGCACATGTACTCTGGATACAGATTTGCCTTTCCTACCTGTAGGCCACAGCCAAGACCATTATCTAGGGGCTTACAGAATGTCTAATCCACTGGTATGAGGTCCCAAGTAACATCACATCAGACCATGGGACAACATCACCGCAGAGGAGCAGAAGCAGTGGGCCCAGGACCATGGGATCCATGGGCTGCAGCACATTCCACACCTCTCAGAAGCTGCCCACCCGAAAGAGCGTTGAAACAGCCTGCTGAGGGCACAGCTGAAATCCCGTCACAGGCATTACTCTGACAGGATGGGGTCCTAATCTCTAAGGTACAGTATATTCATCAAAGATTGTTACATGCTTTGTCTCCAAGAGAAAGAAGAGATGGGATCCGGAACAAGAGTGGAAGTGGGGGTGGACCCACTCACCATCACTCTCAATGACCCAGCTTCTCCAGTTCTGGGCTCTGCAGGCTCAGAAAACTGGACACTCAAAGGCCAAGGGACATAGCAAGGGTCTTTGGAATTATCAGTTATGGCTTCTACCCAGGCAGCTTGGCCTCCTTGTGTCCAGGGACCAATAATAAGAAGAGAACTTACCATACTGGTGTGGGCCATGCCCTCTGTCATCAGGAGGAGACAGGCTTGTTGTCACGCAGTGGGGACAGGAGGAATATATGTGCGGCCCCCTTGGGTACTCTGTGGCATTCCCTTGCTCAACTGTGACCGTAAAATGGGCATGCGTACCAGCCCCACCCAAGAAGAGCATGTTGACCGGAACCTTAGGCCTCTTGGAACTAAAGGTTCGGGTAGTCATGGCAGCAGGTAGGCCACTGAGGCCAACACAGTGGGTGGCTGAGGGCAAGGGGACCTCAGAATAGACAGGGAAGGAGGGATACAAGGAAGAGTGGTTGCCACAGGGACCAACAGTGGTGGTGTCTTCTGTCCACTCACCTCTGTCTTCCCAGTTTCCCTCAGGAAGAGAGGCTCAGGGAGCAATGGAGGAAGCCCATGGAATGGGCTCGGAAGTAGGGCTCCCAGCTCCACGCTGGGAAGATGTGGGAGTCACAGAGCCAAGCCACCCACCTTGTTTCAGCCAAGGAGTCCAGTCAGCAGCCAGCCTCCAGCCGCAGGGTGGGAGGGCTTGGGGGAGGCGGCCTGGCTCCCAGGCTCCACCCACACCGATCGACCGAGGCTGGAGGGAGGGCCAGTGTGTCTTCCATGTGTGGCCACTTCTCCTCCCAGGTGCACATACAAATACACCTTTGCATCCCAAACTCCTTCTCAGCCCTGCTTCTGGAGAACCCAACCTGAAACAAGGATGAGTCAACCACAGCAACCCCCACCCCATCAACTTTTTTTTACTTTAACTAAAATTCAACTCTTTTTAATGCTTCTCCAAAGCACTCTTTCTTTCTCCTCAGGCCACATGGTGCAAAGTGGGTCTGACTTGACGCACACCTGGCAGAGAACCACGGACCCCGTGACCCCCCATTTCTCCTTCTCTCAAACTGTATTTCTTCTTCCTCATTCACTGCCAGTCTCCATGGGAGGGGACACTCTGAACACTCACATGTTGTATTTTGGTCCCAATAACACATATCCTATCAGTGCAAATGAGTGCCAAGTTCAATGAAGTGCATCCCTAGAATTATTTGCATTTTTAACAAAATTATTAATCCCAATAATGCCTCTTTAATGGAGAAGCTGGAGAACAATTACATGATAACAAGGTCAAGCTTTCCCTGTATCCTTCCAGACGTACCATCACTTTGCCTGCATGCAGCCCCTTGGCTCATTCCAATACCAAAGAGCATCAAGACCACAAAAATAACAAATGACTGGGTCTTTATTATATGCTAGCCTTTGGGCTGGGCCTTTTACATTCCTCTAAACCTCACACCAACTTTGGATTAGATAAATAGCTGAGGCTTGGAAGGCCCAAGTGGCTCCCCAGGGCACGCAGCTTGGAAGCAGGAGAGAGAAAATCCACTCAGCTCTTTTGACTCCGATGCCCAGCCCGCTGGAAAGGAAGGAAAGGCGCGCACCCAGCCAGGGCCGTTTCAGCTGTGCAGCTCAGTGGCACACCACAGACATCGCCACACATTTTATTGTTGGATAATGTTCCAAAGGCACTGTTCACCATTTAGGGTCTGAAATAACATACCAGACTGTGAAGACAATGTTTGGGTGGGACATTCTCGGATCAACAGAGAGATTTCCAAACTTTTACATTATTCTTCTTATTTTAAGGCAATAATGAAGCCATCTACTATGAGTGCTGTGCGCTAGAAAAGAGGCCCCCCATTCTGGGGTGAGAAGGATCCAGGGTGGTGGTGGGCAGCTGCTGCTGAGCCACTTGAACTCAGAGACTCAGGTCAGTTGTTTTAGACGTGCGCTCAGAGCCAGGGGGAATGTTTGGACCGTAGCTCTCCAAGGACCACAGTGAGAGGTTTGGTGCTGTGAATGAACCCTGATGTGGGGGAGGAAGAGTGCCTACGAGCTCCCTCCCCTTTGATGCAACGCTGCCTCTTCCCTGTGAATTCCGGTTCATCCGCTGGTAGCATTTTTTAGAAAAAATGTAGGGAAGTGACACTGGGGTCCTTCACACGACCATCTCAGCAAGTAAGATCCCTGGTATCCCCCTTGTGAAAGTGGCAGAGATTTAGAGGCAGGGGAGGGTGGCTGTGATAGTCAAAATATTTCAACACTATGAACCCAAAGAGGCCACGCAAAAGTGACCCCTGGGGGAAGGCAAGCAGGACACTGCAGCCTTGGAGTGGACAGGTGGGCGCTGGGTATATTTCCCTACAGGACAACAGGCCCCGTCCCAGCAGGGCTGGGGTCTGAGCCTCCTTTGGCAGCAGTGACAGAAGCTGGATGGAGGAGGACATGCAGCACAGCCTCAAGCATGCAGGAGACTTAGCCAGTTCCAGGGCTGCCCTCCTATAGCGCCCACCCAGGCTTCCTGGGGCCAGGGTGTCTGGGGGGGGGGTGCGCAAGGGCACTCAGGGAGTTTGGGCCGGTGCCTGGTCACTAACTGGCAGGGAGCATTTCATATTTTCCTGATGCTCACTGCTGTACTGGTAGCAGCCTGGCTGTGACACCTGGACACGTGGATGGCTCCCTGAGGAAAACTGGAAGACCTTTGCACAGTGCCGTGAGCTACTGACCATTTCTTCCAGGGGCATGTCTTCTTCAGGAACTTTCTGGACACCTGAGGACTCACTGCAAATACTCAGCACAAGTTGGAAAGCGTTCCCTGTGGGCAGAAGAATCCAGAACGGATGTAATAATTCAGGGCTGTCTTAATCTCCAAGTGGACCTGAACCTTGTGGAACCAGGAGATGGCTTGTCATTGTGTCAGTTCCTTCTTACCAACCAGAGGTGATAAATCGGCATCATCTCAGAGGCCAACTCCGGTTGACTGCCGGTGGCTGCCTGATGCACTGTGCTGAGTAGGATTCTGAAGTTAAATCCAGTCTCTGAAAGGAGTCCTGTGATTAGTGCAGAGGTGACATCCTTACTCTAGACCAGAGTTTTTTTTTAAGCTTTTTTGATATGTCGTGGGCCCGTTGCTGCCTGGTGAAGACTACGGGCATTTTTTCAGAATAATACTTTTCCAAAATAAAACTAAATACAGAGGAAACCAAATATGTTAAAAACAGTCATAAAAATGCTAATAAAAGTGTAAATACAGTAATAGATGTGCATCTTTACTAATGCATTCAAGAAAATTCAGTGGTGAGTATAGCAACTGTTGAATTAATAATGACTGTAAAATGGTATTTTGAGATGTCTGCAACAGCTGATTGTGATATGAACCTATCTCTGTTTTCTATCATCTATCGTCCAAAGCACCGTTAATTCTACCGTGATTCGCTGCCTACATTCATAGTGGAAGGAAGTGCTAAATATCACTTTAAGGTCAGTTACAATAAAGATGTCATTTTTCCCATTCATATTCAGAGGCCCCTTGGGGAGAGTCTAGGGACCCAGGGTTACTAACCACTAGTCAAGACTGTGGCATAGACGAGCCCCTGATGTGTCATGTGCTTTGGACATCCAGATCTGGTGTCCACTGATGTCCAGAGTTGAGCACACCAGCAGCTGGTGCCTGTTTATTTACCTAAATGCTTATCACCCTGTGGTTCCTTGGAGGGTTGTGGGAGGGGGCACACAAGTGCCTTCATCGTGGCCCCAATTCCCTGGAAAGCTCAGGATGCCCTAGGGTCCTCAGGATACAACAGCAGACACTGGGGATCCAGGTACTCAGTGAACTGACAGCTCCCTGTTGTAGGGTATAAGTATGGGACATTCACCAACTATCTTAGGTATGGTTGAGCCCAGAAGGGTGACTCTGACAGAACCCACCCATGAGTCATCGATGGCACATCTTGGAGAAGAATGTCTGGCACCACTTCCTTGACTGTATTTGTAAGTTATACCTGCTTGCTGGTTGATGAATTTATAATTTTCTCCTGGTTAAAAATAAAAGGACTGAAGACAGACCACCTCTCACACATAGAACTTTAAAAAAGTATCAGCAGTAGCAGACTTTTATGATGGCATAAGTGGAGTAAGCTGGGACTAACACATTTTGCAGTATGAAATGAAACTCAGATTTAGTCATTACCATTGACTATATTCAAGTTGTAGCAATTAGTTCGGGGAAGAAAAAAGCAAATAGCTTTCTGAGAGAATGTCAACCCAGAATTCTGGCATAGTTTCTGACAAATACTCAGAAATTTTTGTGGCTCTTGTTAAGGCCTTCTGAAACTCTGTAAGTAGTTGTAGCTCAAGACAGTGAAAAAACGCTTGCTCAGGCCTTGATCTCTGAGCTGTCTGCCCAACAATGTAGTCCTTACCTCAGGGATACTCTGAAATTACCTGCACAATAAAATTCTCCTTTAGACTGTTGGACTGCTTCATCCTCCATGCAGTCAGATATTGAAAATATACCCAGCAGTGTGGCATTCAAGGGTGCAAACCTTATTTGGCCTCCCATACGCCGAAGACTATGTTATTAACAGTGCCTAGGGGTCCATACTTGGCTGTGTGAGCTCTGGCTTTGCCTTTAACACTAGCTGACCGCCACTGCTCATCTGGTAACTCCCAATGGTGGGACGAAGATAAGTTCAAACTCTAAGTCCAATCCCTGGAAGGTAGAAAAGAAATATCAGGTTGAGTCCTTGGCGCCTAATAAGATTGGAACCTGTTCTTCCTCACTTAATCCCTGCCTAACTCACAAGTCTCCTTACACCTAGTCAACATGTGCCAAACTCAAAGAAGTAAAGAATGGATTAAATGGTTCATGTCAGTATGTAGCATACAGAGGAGGCTGGGAGAAAAACTGGTAATTATAATCAGGCTTAGTGATGATAATGGCACATTTTTTAAACACCTCCTACGTTCTGGAAACCATGTTATTTCCGAGCTCTCTATTCTATCTTATTCACCTAGCTATCTGTTTTTATGCTAATACCACACTGCTTTGGTTACCGGAGCTTTGTGATATGTCTTGAAATCAGGAAGGGTGAGATCTCTAACTTTGTTCTTTTCTGAGATTGTTTTAGCTATTTGGGTCCCTTGAGAGTCTATATGAATTTTAGGATGGAGTTTTTCCATTTGTGCAAAAAATGCTATTAATATTTTGATATGGTTGTGCTATAGGAACTATGGGAAGCATTTAAAAATTACAACCTCATTTTTAATAACCTATAATGGAAAAGAATCTGAAAAAGTATGTATATTTATATATATGTATATATAACTGAATCACTTTGCTGTACACATGAAACTAACACAACACTGTAAATCAACTACACTTCAATAAAAACATGAAAAAATACAACCTCATTTATTTCTTATGACATAGGTACTATGAGATAGGTACAATTATTATTTCGAAAATCCACACAAGAAAGCAGAGGCACCGATCCAGCAGCACATTTTACAAAGATGTTGGCATTGAGCTACAGAAATTCAGGCAAGTGCTTTGAATTTCTTTCCCAATAGTAATAATGAACATTCATCTATCTACATTCTTTTTACCTTCTTCCAATAATCACCTGCTTTTTGTCTGTGAGGTATCTTGACTGGAGTTGACTGGAGATTTGGCCCCAGGGCCCTGGACAGGGTCTGGCCAACTGGATTATCCCAGCCATGAGATCACAGTCAGCCTGGAAACTCTGACCCCAACAACTCTGATAAATCAGCATTTTATGTGCTGGATGGCTGACGTTCTTCAGAGGGCCGTGCTAGGGCGGGGAGTAAGGCTCACACCTTATATGTGCTGTTGTCACAGCTGCTCTGCAGTGATTCACATGTGGCCGGAGTTCCAGAGTTGGTGCCTGCAAGTCATTGCCCAGGTGTCAGTTTCATGGGGTATTAGTCAGAGCCATCCTTACGGAGGGTGTGTTTGGAGCAATTCCAGTGAATAATGACTTTTAAAAACTTTTTATTAAGGAAAATTTCTAACATATTCTTAAGTAGAAAGATTAGTACAATGAGCACCCATGTCTGTGAATATTTTCATATAGATGAAATCAAGTTAAGATCATCAAGGGCAGCTTTGAAGAGAAGAATCTGAGACAAAGGCGGGTGTGATAAAAGGGAGGGGTTGCACTCAGACAAGGGTTCTTTATAGGATGGATGACAAAGGCCACAAGGGTGAGGGCTCTCCTTGCCCTGGGAACATTTCTGATGCCCACTACAGGATTCAGGAATAAATCCATCATAACAAAATAGTTAATATTTATTAAACCTTTCCTATGTGCTAAGCACTGACCCGGGAGGGTGCACAGGTGTCCCTGCAGCCTGCGTGGCCCACCTCACTCACTCCGATTAGGACCGGAGCTGCGGGGACTGAGGCTATGACATGAGATCTACCGCCTGGACGTGAGGATTTCTGATTCCACTCTAACAGGAAGATAATCTCATCTTGGCACATTGTGTGCTGCCAGATAATTTTTGCCCCCCTCCTTAACTTTTAAAATCAATCCTCTTAGCTTGACTCATATGAATTTGTCATTTTTCTAGGTTCCAAATGCTAAGAAGAAAGGGATTTTGCGAGGGTCCACCTACTCATAAGTCTGCTTATTATGTGCACCATGGTGAGAGCTTGCTTTAATAATTTAACCGAAATTATTTCAGTGGCTAGAGTAATAACATGCTACAGAAAGAAAGAATTTCACTAACCAAGGCATTTAAAAAACATGATTAATATTGTCATTGGTTTCAAGGGAGATTTAAAATAACTATGTTTGTCACTTTCTGAGGAAAAGAAGAATGTGCAAAGATGAAAGCTTTCTTACAAATTAATAAGCCAGATTCTCTCCGGAGCTTAAATCCTTCATTGATCGTTAAGTCATAGGTGCAGAGAGTCAAAAGAACTCTTTCATTAGTGCCTTGAAATTTCCTTGATAAAAGGATACATTAAGTTTTACCCTGAAGTTTGTGTTTATCCCTTTGTAACTGGACTACCACAAGGCTATCTTGGGTCCAGCTTCTGTCTAGTATACCCAAAAGGAACACAGACCAACTCCAGAGGCCTTGACAACAGATTTTTATCAAGGAATTTTTTTTCCTAGTCATAATGAATTTTATTAGAAGGAATAATCTCAAAAATAAGGGCTGATAATGGTTAAAACATAACAACGTACAATTTTTTTTAGATTTCTAAAAGGTCAAATTATCTTGATAAAATTTATATTTGCAAGCAAGGGGAATTGGATTTGATAAAAAAACAACGGTCCCAAAAGAAAATTTACAATGGCAGAAGCTATAGTGGATGGAATTTGATAGATTTATTCAATACTTCCGGTACAACTTTCACAAAACAGAATTAAATTGTTTGAAAATAATTTTAGTAAAATAAAAGTTAAAAGTATTAGATACAAGTTTACAAGACACATGAGGACTGATTCAGGAATTCAACTGGCTTAATGGAATTCACTTCAGAAAATGTATGATGTCTGCATTCACACATGTGGAGCCCAAGGGACCGTGGTCAAAACATTCACCTGGTGCAAAAGCCCAGTTCCCACTAGAGGGCGGAATCCTGAACCCCGTGAACTCAGACACATCTGTGGAGACAGCCTGGTTAATTCTGCTCAATTCCCACAGCCTACCATTTAAGACAGCCAGCAGCACTGCTCCAGACATCCCTCCTGCCTTCCTCCTGTCCCTCCCCATTTAAACCAGGTGATTCCCCAGCCTGGGTTCCCTGGCTCACAGCGTTTTCCCTGCCTGGCAAGTCTTTCCTTGCCCTCCTTCCTACCCTTCCTTCCAGATGCAGGTCCAGCTTTTCCTCACTGCCTCCCATGTGGCCTCCATCCTGCTGCAATCTGGACCTTGCCCCTCTGCATGCCCACCTCCTGCCAAAGTCACCAATGACCTCCATGTTGCCAAATGCAATGGAGACTCTCAGACTGCCTTCTCTGCCCATCACTGCCTCCTTCCGGGAACCATTTCTTCCCAAATTTCCACACCCCCTGGACAATGTAGCTCCATTTGGCCAACTGCATTCCCAGAGAGAGCTGCAACCATGGGCTATTATATACCTACATCCAGGCCAGGGGGAATGAGGGCTTCAGTCCAAGGAGGAGCCAGGCAGTAACCAGCACTTCTCAAATCCAGCAGATCCAAAACCAGATGCACTTGGTCCTGACCAATAATCTCCTTCCAAATTTTTCCCTGGCTTTCTCTGCCTGGGTTGAGGTTCTTACCACCTCCTGACCAGATTAATGTGCCAGCCTCCTTGGTAACATCTGGCAGTTCATCTTTTAGAGTTAGGTGGTTTATTTTTTTATCTTTTTTTGGGGTATCTTAAAAAACTGTGGTAAAATGTACATAACATAAATTGACTATTTTGACATTTTAAGTGCATTAAATTCACATCTCGTGCAACCATCACCACTCTTTCTAGAACTTTTTCATTACACCAAACAGAAACTCTGTAACCATCAAACAGTAACTCCCCATTTCCCTCTCCCACCCCTAGTAACCTTTAGCCTATTTTCTGTTTCCCAAGGGATGTTTTTAAGGAAGACAACTGTGCATCATGCATTGATCCTCAAAATATCCTCCAAGTCCTCTTTACCTCTCTCTGGTGCTGAACTGGTTGCCCTCTCTGAGCCCTGCAGTCTCCCTCATCTTTTCCTGCCTTGCTGCTGTCTCTCCCTCCACCTCCTCCTCAGCCCCATCCCTGCCAGTTTCCAGCACATGACCTTTTAGACCCACACAGCCGGTGGCAAAGTGCAGTCTGGCTTTTGGCTCAGGGGAAGCAGCCTCTTGGGATTCTTGGCAATGTAATTCTCCATCTTAACCCCAGAAAACTTTGATGACCCCACAAACCTACTGTCTAATTTTCTCCCAGAGGTGACAGTGGGAGGAGACCAAATGCACTATTTGCTTGTGGCCCTTGAGACTATTTTCAACTCACAGCCTGACCTTCCCCCTCTCCTTTTCTTAATGGGATGCCGAATTTGAAACTGCACTCGCAGCAAACAAGTTAGTGTAGGATATAAAGCGGACGGGGCCAGCATGTGGAGATGGTTCTGCTGAGGCCTGGATGATAAGGAGATGTTAGTGCTGAAGAGCTGGGGCAGGAGTACACAGAGAACAGAAAGTGCCTAAACACCAAGGTGGGGAAAAACACAGTCGGTTCAAGGAACAGAAGGAGGCCTGGTTGCCTGGAGAGTCACGGGCACACATGAGAGGAGCATGAAATGAGCTTGGAGATGTTGCTGGGCCAGACTCTTGAGGGCCTTGCGGACTGGCTTCCATGTTCCAGGGGATGCTCTCACTGTATAAAACACAAAACCCCTCTTCAAAGTTTACTAAACAATAAAGGGGATTTATTGACCTGAGTAACCGAGAAGTCCAGAGGTCGGTGAGGTGAGAGCTCTGGCTCCATTTCTCAGAAATTCTCTTCTTTGTTCTTCTTTGAGAGTCCCTGGGCTAGCTTCCCTCAAGGTTGTGAGTTGGTTTTTGGCAGCAACCAGGGTACAGGTGTCTTTTTATCAAAAGGGAAGGGAGAGTCTAGCTTCTCTAAGCATGTAACAGGATTCCTTCACTCGAACTGGATTAGCCTGGAGCAGTGACAGGGGGCAGGCCCTGGCTATGCACCTCTCTGCATAACCAAGTCTCTGCAGTGAGATTCTTACTCCAATCAGGACCCCCTGAAAGTCCATCCCAATAGCATGGCTGCTATTTATAAGGGTGGAATGGTAATAGTTCCCCTCAAGTAATTTGGAAACTCTTAGGAAAGGAAGAAAGAGGAAGAGGATGCTGGGTAAGCAATCAAGAAAGTTCACTATAGCATAGAATTTTTAAAGATCCTTCTAGCCGCTTGAGGACAGATTGGAGGAATGAGCCAGCAAGGAAGGACGGAGGCCAACTAGGAGACTATTGATTGCAGTAGTTCAGACCAGAGACGCTGGTGGTAGAGACTGGGATGTATTTCTGAAACAGAATTGGCTGCACTTAGTGATGGATTAGGTGTTGGAGGAGGTAGTTTTGGCCAGATTCTGAGGGGTCTCAAACGCCAAGCTTTGGACTTCCACCTTTGTAGTCAACGATGGAGGTGTAGAAGGGGGTTGCCTTTTGTGAGAATCAGAGATTAGTAAATTTTATTCTTTGGTTGGTCTTTTACTTTCTCCTCCTTTTTTTTTTTTTTTTTTAGTTTTTTAGTTTTTACAATTTATCACAGCATCTTCTTTCGTTCTTCTAATGTTTTCCAGATAATGAAACACCAAAATCACAATATATGGTTTTATCAGTTATATTTACTGCTCTGCTCACTGTGTATCTAAGCCAAGTGACTGAGAACATCCTCAAAAATCTGTTTTTGTAGTCTAATTTTATAAACTCAGAAAAATACAGCTTCACTTGAATCTTAGAACATTGTGAAATTAGTATTAACTTAGCTGAATGTTTTCAGTTTGAATTAACATGCTTGCAATGCCATTCAGTCTTGCAAATTGCTATCATCAGGAAATGAACATGCTTTAGCTTTTCATAATATCAATTATAAGGCGTAAGAGTTCAACTGCAGCTCCTGGTTCAATCTTTCAGCGATCCATCACCTAAAGCTTACAGAAACAGTTGAATTAATCTTCAAGGATGTCAGGTGGCTATTTCTGCAGACTTTGCAAACAATAGCTGCAACTGGATGCCCTTGATGGAAGTGGACTGGTATGTTAATTCTGCAAATAAATTCGGCAAAGCACTTACATTAAAGAATTTATTCTTGTTCTCATTCAAGTTTGGCTCCATCCTCTCAAAAAGAATTGCTATTCCTCCATACATTAAAGAAGCCCAGGACTTGGCTTTGTCTCATTTTAAATTCCCATGTATTATTTTGTCATATATTACTTGGTCATGCGTTTTCCTTTTGGGCAAGTCCCCATCTTTCTGATCTTCAGTTTTCTAATCCTCTCTTTACTCTTGATGAGGATACAAATTCTTGACTAGACACCTCACAACATTGTTCTGAAGGTCAAGTGAGATGATACATGGAAAAGTTGTGAGGATTTGCTGTCTCCATACATTTTCTTTTGTGATAATACAGCATCTTAGTTGTAACTTAGTTACTGTTGGGCCCTTTTGCATTACAGCTTCCTCAGTCTTTGTGTGACAGCCTTCTCCAGCCTCCTGAGGGCACCAGACCGATATGCAAGGCAGGCTGGATGTACCAGGGAATTTATGTCCCTCGGAGCAGTCCTCAACCCATGACCGGTGGAGATGGTGGGTAAATATCCCAGCTTTTTGCCCCCTGGTGGTGATGGCAGGTGGGGTGCAACTCTAAGAAGTGTTACATGCAATCTCCCAGAGGAGCCCCATTCCTACAGCATTAACTTCCTCATTAATGCACACTGTTTCTGTGTTCTTTCTGTTTCATTTTTCACTTCCTCACTTCCTGTACTGGTATTTTCTGGGTTTACCTCTGAAATTAATGACCTGCCCTCAAATTCTTAAGGCCTGTTTCTGGAGGACTACAACCTATGACCCTATTTCCAATGGTTTTTCAGAAAGTTTATGTGCAGTGGGGGTGGGGGGTGGGAGGAATTCAGTGTAGAGTGTGTGCTTAGCATGCAGGAGGTCCTGGGTTCAATTCCCAGTACCTCTGTTAAAAAAAAGTATAAGTACAGCTGGTTTACTAATGACATCCAAGAATTCTCTGGCTTTATTGCCCAGCCTTAGTCTTGGATGGCACTGAGTCTATTTCCTGACTGCTGGGACTTAGTGTATTTAGTGGTAGCTCTCTGAGAAGTGGTTTCCTAGTAATCCTGGCCATATCTACCATTCCCTGAGAGATTCTTTACCTTATAGAAAGGCCAGTTGATACGAGTCAAGCAGATGGAAACTAAATATCACCATTATTGCTAATAAAGATGATAGTGGAGGACATGGCTTACAGTTGTGGGCAAGTGAGTTTCCTAACACTGAGCCCCAAAGTCAGGCAGACTTACCTGCACAGATGTAGGCAGTATTGGACAACTGAAGGCCTCCAAGTGCTCTGGCAGAGCCTGCTACTCTATAAAGTTTGCAGAAAGGAGAAGCAGAACAGGATGTATTCTCTCTGCAACAGAGACAGATCCCAAAGAGAAAAAAGAGGAGGAAGGGGCTGAGTCACACATGCGGAGCTCCTGTTCTCCAAATTTCCAGTTAGAAAATTCATTCCTCCTTTGCAGGAATGAGAGGCGGGCAGAAAGAAACCCAGAATGTTATTGTAATGGATTCCTTTTCTCATAGAAACAAGATGCTAGGGGAATGGAGCTCCCCCTTTCCAACATTCTCCAGGTTTTTGTTCTCTTAGCTCCTTGGGCTTAACCATCAAAACTCAAGGCCAACCAAGAGTGCGAGAATCTCCCCTGCAGGCGTTGATCAATATCCTATGATGACAGTGCTGCTCCCATCATGAGCTCATTCCCCAAGCCCCCTCAACCAACTCTTTGGCAACTACTCTTTCTTTGTGAATTCTCCTGAGCCTGGTGATGAAGAGTGTAGCTTTTGCCTTCGGAAGGCAATTAACTGACTGAAGTAATTCCAGGCCACGCTGAAGCCCAGCTGAAAGTTTCCCATTTCCTTTTTCATTCTAAATTATACCTATCCATGTTGGTTAGAACAGTCTATCAGAGGTTCTGCAAAGAGCTTACATGACAATGTAAAGATGCTTCAATAAAAAAAAAACACTCCAGTAAAATATTGATGACCCCAATTTAAATATAACCCCTCTACCATTGTGAATTTCCCAGTGAGAAATTAAAAGTTCTAAGATCAGATTCTTTTGCCTGCTTGAGTTAAAGCTAAAAGACATTAAAGTGTAATACTCACCCTGTTTCTGATTCTGCTCGTTCTGAACCAGAGGGGTTCTTTGCGCCTGGAAAAAGCACTGTGGTTCTTTCAGCAGGCTGGACAAGAGTCTGACCACTAGCACCACTAGTGTGGCTTTTTTTTTTCAGTGTCTCAGAAGATGAACTAAATACCACGCTTCTGTTGTATCTCACTTTTTAAAGAGTATCATCAAAGCACCCAACACCAACAAAATTGAACAGTAAAAAACAAATCAATGCCAAGACCTTCAAGTAACTATTAAAAAATGATACTCCCAGAACCTTGCACTTTCCATAAGAGACTCAGTGACATCTTGATTTCAGCTTCTCCAGGATGCTAGTCCATCTGCCTAAGTTATCTGAAGTCCTTTGTCTGTAAATAAACTCAACTTTGAGGACTCTCCTTCAGGAAGTTAATGCTGGCAACATGTTTCACCATCCCTGTGGGAAGAAGCAACAGATATTCCTCTCAGGGTGACATATGAGACTGTAGGAGGTCAGAATACACCATCCCAATATATGCCACTCTGGCATGAGGATTATTTTGAGCTGAAGGCAACTAGAAAAAGCAGGTGCAGGGTGAGCTCTCTGCTGTCCACCCTGCCTACCTGAAAACAAGATCATAAACCCCCCTCATGCAGGTGTCTCCCCGCCATTGCCTACCACCGTCCACACCAGGAAGGGAATAACCACCTCAGTGATATAGGAGAGATGGCCCTTTCTTGTGCAGATTTTGTCTAACAGGGTCTTTTGTTCTGAGAGATAAGACACTAATTTCTAGTCTGCCACAGGCAACTACTGTTCACAAACCCACGGTCACTCTCACTCTTCCTAGTTAGATACTCGGCTTGTATTTTATGACTGGGCTAACAGCCAGTCCAGGGTTGGAGTCCACTCATCACTGACCGGACTCACTCTCTTCTATTATGCTTCATCTTTCTTGTTGCCTTCATTTAGTCTTAATTCTCAGCATTTCTCAGGTGTGTTCCCTCTGGGCACAGGCAGTACTTGTGTCCTTATCTACAATTATAGTGCTATCTGGAACTCATCCAACAATCCCCTGAAAGTTGACTTGCATCTGACCACTCTTCTCCTCTCAGCCGGTCCAGGCTGTCGGGCACACTTGGCACCACTGCCCAAGTCGTCCAGGCACAGTTCCCCAGCGGTTCTTTCCAAGGAGTCTCTGCGTGGCCCTGAGAGAGCACTTGGCCTGCAGTGGCCTGTATCCGTGCTCCCTCTGGGACAGTCAGCACAGTTCACTGAGGCTATGTGTCTCTTGTTCAGTTTCTCTGGAACTAAGTTATTAGTTCTGTCCTTATGTTCCAGATGATCCTCCCCCCACCCCAAATATTTACCCATTTAGGAAATAACCTTTCAAATGGTTATTTCTGAAACACCCAGTCCACCATCTTTTCCCTTTCATCTGCTGGTCTGTCCTTTAATTTCATTCCTCCTTTTATGTCTACTGGATCTCTTCTCTAAAATCTCAACTTCGTCATCTCCAAAAATGCTTTCTCCTTCTCAAGCTTAACTGGTCTCTGCCTATTTTGTTCTCATTCTTCCATTGCTCCTGTTCTAAGACTGAAGTACATTCTAGAAACACTCCAGACATTCCTTGATTTTCTAAACAAACCTGATTCCTAGAGACACAAGGTTCTAAGCACAGGACTAATTGCCTTCTTGATCTTTGGTCTTAAAACAATTTAATTGTGTTTTTAACTTAGGTAGTTTTCATTATAATAAGGGCTCCATTGTTTGCTGGTTTTCATTTAAAACCCTGTATGGGTGTCTGTACTGCTAGAGGCTTAGAGATCTAAAGCCTTGGCCACAGCTCATATAATTTACAAATTCAGTCAATTTCAGATTACATGGTGGGAGATCACCCTTGGGATTCAGGACAGGCCATTCGACTTCAAGATTCATCTTGGGGCACTGCCTATATAGGGTGGCATTAACAGTTGAAAACTAGAACTTTAGACTCCAGTGTTCTATAGCGCCCATGCTGTTGAAGAATCCATTTGTAAAGAAATGACAGAACTAGAAAATCACCATTTTGCAACCCATAAAGAAATAAAAATAAATCTAGGGAACAAATACTCATGGATACTAAAATGGTTTATCGGGGAACTTTATGAGGATGCATCAGACTGCCAGTACCTGAATGCACTGATCAATTCTGACATCTTTAAAAGTGGCACATCAGGTACCATGTGCCTGATGTGATGCGAGAGAAACCACACACTATCTTTTATGAACTATGCTTGTAAAAAATTCTTTTGAACACAAATTTAATGGAGTTTCTTGATCTACCAGTTTGGAGGAAAAATGGGTGATAGAGGAACATGTTAAAGGACAAAAAGAGGATACAATATCCACCTTCAGAAACTGAGACAAATGACCCCGGTTTCTTTAACAGCTAAGTGGCAGTTAAAAAAAAACAAAAAGGAACAGGAGCTGTTATAGATCATAAGACACTTACGGATCATACCAACTGAATGCAAAGTATGTATCTCACTAGGAATCTGATTTAAACAAATCAACCATAAACAGACATTTTAAAAAGTTATTTTGATATATTCTTAGACGTATAGAAAAGTTGCCACAGTACAGAGAATTCCCACATACCCTTTAGATTCTCCAAATGTTAACATCTTACTGTATTTAACATTCTCTCTATACATACCAATATTAGTTTTTTGAAAGTGAGTTGCCAACAAAATGCTCCTTTATCCCTAAATACTTCATGTGTATTTTTTAAAGACAAGAATATTCTCATACATAACCATAGTACAATTACGAAAATCTGGAAATTAATATAAAATCATAATATTTATTACCTTAATCAAACTTTGCCAACTGTCCCACTAGTATCTTTTACAGCAAATGAAAAACATTTTTTCATGGTCCAGGATCCAATCTAGGATTATACACTGTGAATGTCTCTTTAGTCTCCTTTAATCTGTAACAGTTACTTCAGTCTTTGTTTTTCATGACTTTGATTTTTGAAGAGTAAAGGCCAATTACTTGTAGAGTGTCCCTTACTTGGTTTTAATTGATGTTTCTTCAGTAAATTTACATTACACATTTTGAGAAGGAATCCTCAAAAGTCATCTTTTGTCCTCCTCACTGCACTTCTCAGGAGGCAATGCTGTAAAAAGACATTTTTGAGACAACTAGGGAAAACTGAAAACATATAATATTAAGAAGTTATTGGTAATGTTGTTAGATGTCATAATGGTACTGTGGTTATGCTTTTAAAAAATGGTTATCATCTGTTAGCAATGTATACGTTGTAGGGGAAAGTGAAGTTACTTGACTTGATGTTCATTCCTACAACGTTTAGTAATTTTAGGCAGGAAATGGCAATGATAATATAGTCAGATCTTGATTACTCTGAAATAGTGTCCAACTGGTGCATTATCCAGGACTTTGACCATTTTCCCTCTCTTCTCTGGCTCCTCTTTTGGTCCCTATATATACAGCTTACCCAGTGAAGTACGGAAAGTACACATCTGTCAAATTTTGTGACTTGCTGGATGAAGAGAACCTGTGGGGAAAAGACTGAACTACTGGTTGAAATTAGGTTTATAAATAATTTGAACATTTCATTTCTTTGTGATTTGCACATCCTCCTCATTATAGATAAATAACAGTCTAAAGAAATGAGATCATTTGCAATGATTACATAATAAAACGTTAGAGCCCAAATAGAAAAACTCTTCATTTTATTTAGTTTCTACTCTACTTTTTGAAAAGAACATTCATTCTTTAAAGTTTACTTCACCAAGGACTAATCCTTTGCTGATGTTCACATTTATCCTTTCGTGTCTGTCTCACAGGGGGAAACATGAAACATTGCTTCTGTGGCAGTTTCTTCTAGTTCTTCAAGCACTCGTGTGGTAGCAACTGATTCAAAATACTGTTTTGTTTCAAAGCATGCAGTTTAGATGTGTCTTCACTAATGATGGCAATATTTCCATTTTGTTCCTGAGCTGTCAGGTCACTTTCACTGTCAGACAGCGTGCATAGCAGAGTGTCATTTTCATAGGTCGGAAAATAATACCTGAAAACAATCGTATATATACTGAATAACCAAAGGTATAAAATTATTCAGAAGAATTCTATGCAGTTGAATGTACACGTTACTATAATTTTGCCACATTACCTTGCCAACAATTGCAACCTCATTCTGCAAAGGCTGTAAGGGAGACATTTTCTGAGTTACTTTTACTTTGACCTTCATGGGCTAACAAGTCTTACTAGTATCCTTGCTAGCTGGCCATTTTAGCCTTTCCTTGATATCTGCCATAGTAAGAAACTTACTATCTTTAAAAGGCAGCCCTCTCCACTACTAAATAATAGCCCCCGTATATCTAACAATGACACCCCTCTCATTTTTGCTCTATGGTTCTAGTTTTTCCCTAGGGTTAACAAAATTCAAATATAGTTATTCTTTCATACACTACTCCTTCAAATATCTGATAAAAACAACTGTTCCCCCCTGTGGATCTCCCCCTCCTCCAACCTAATCACTATTTCCTTCATTCTAGGTGATCAAAAATTAAAACATCTATAGAATTTTAAGTCTATTATTCTGGTTCCTTCTCTGGACATACTTTGGAGTTGGTTTTGAGTTACTTCTAAAGCTTTCAACCTATATAAGAATTATACAAACAGGGTCTCAGGTTAATCCAAGGCTGACTTTGCCTCTGATAAATCTGGAATTTTCTTAAGAGGAGAAATCAGAGCTTTCTTGGCTAGAGTACCGGGGGCTCTGATTTAACATTCTCTGAGAACAGAGGAACCTCCAGGCAACTAGAACCCCACAACCTCTCAGAGGTTCCCTCAGCTGAGGTTATTCAGCGTGATCTGAGAACCATCCCAGAGGGTGAGGCTGGCAAAGGATACCTGGCAGTCTAACACCACCTCAACAGTCAGTACCAGCAGAACAACTGCTTAATGTTTTCCAAGTGCTAAGATGCAGAAATGTATCAAAAGCTCTAGTAGTTGCATACTGCTTGACACAGTAATTTCATTTCTAAGAGTTTGTCTAAATGAAATAATTAGGTAAGTGTGCAAAAATGTAGGCACATGGATCTCCACTGTATCACTATTTATAAGAGCAAAACATAAAAAAGCTAAATAACAATTCAGGGTATATCCATACGATGGAATAAATGGAAACATTAAAAATGATTCAATAAATGTGTACTGGATATAGAAGATGTTTATAAACACTGTTGACAAAATATAATTTAAAAATCGCTACTTCTGTAACTACGTACATCTATCCATATCTCCACACAAGAAAATCTGAAGTAGTTGGTTATACTTGTAAGAGGGGGCTTATTTTAAAAATTAACGCTTTTGACGATTTCTACTTTTTAAAATAAATTTATTTTTTTTCCTTTAAGTTTAAAAGAATTAAATAAAGGGACAAAATAAGGGAGAAGGAGCAAAGAAATGTATGTCTGGTTGAGCAGTACTCACTGTGGCTGATCCCATATCTCCCTTTCAGGAAGCAGGGATGTATGTTTAGTTTCTTCCATGTGAGTCCTTAAATCAGCTTTGGACTTGAATTTCTCATGGCAGCCATAACATTTACATTGGTGAATCTGCCTCCGAATGAAATTGACCAGTTTCACTTGCTGATAGAAATCCAATCCTGAAAATGACAATCATTAGGCAACTGGTCAGACCCATTTTTGCACTGTTATAATTTTTTAAAAGAACCACTTCTCTTTATTACAACCTGAAGAGGCAGTGCAGTTTTAAAGCATAATAGATACCAAATAATACTTACATAGGGCTTATGTGCTAGGCACCGTTCTAATCACTTTCCATGCATTAACATATCGAGTCCTCACAAAACCCAATCACATAAATAGTACTACCATATCCACATTATATATTAGGAAATCGTCCAAGACTGCACAGCTAGTAAGTGGTAGAGCCAGGATTTGACACCAGGCTCTTGGCTCCACAGCCCATGTTCTTGACTACAAGCTAATTATATATACAACATACACACACGTCTATAAGAGCAGCAAAGCAAACACACCCAAGAATCTAGGAAGGTACATCAGTGAGCTCAGGTGTGGAATTGAGATTTTTATGGTCTTGGCTGCATGAGCAAGTCAGTACTTTATGTCTCCAGGCCGCTAATCTCTCTATCAGAGCAATACAACTGGGTACATCTGTAATAAATAACCCAGCTACACTACCAAGCAGTGCAGTGTGCGTTTAACATACATAACCTACTCTCTATAACATTCTGTTGACCTGAGGCCCAAAGTCACGCAACCAGTAAGTGCTGGAGCTGGAATATGAATTCTAGTCTGATTTTGAAACCCATGTTTTTTCCACTAGCCCCCTCCGCTCTATGATAGATATTAACCATGAACTTGTATTTTATTTGAAGCAATCATATATGTAGGAAAGAAGACTATATGAAATAAAAAACCGTATTTGAATATTATGGTTCAATATGGTTGGGAATCACTGATTTGGGTAGTTCTGCAGAGACTACCTGTGGAGACACGTTTTAGCTGTGCACTCTCCAATCACAACGGCAGAACACAGGCATTGTTTACGGGATAGTGTAGTAAAAAAAAATGCAGCATCATGGAAAAAAACTTCTGAATCAAACTTACCAAGTTCTGACTTTATTTTGAGGAGATCAAATTCATGTGCATCCTTAAAAAAAGGAATGAATATATCTGTGAGCATATAAATTATTTAATCTTTCAGGCTGAAGTTATAAACAGACAGCTTATTCACAGGAGCCTGAACACTGTAGAAATTCAGTCTCAGTTCATCATCTGCTTTTGAAGTCTGCAAAATCTAACTGCTTCCCCCTACTTCCAACTGTTTTTTAAAGCACAGTCCAAACAAGTCATGTCAATCAGTTAAAACATTCTAATTGTTCACAGCTTGTATCCGCAGTTTTTACAATTTACACTGTATACATTCTGCAGTCTGACAAAAGTGTCCTCAGTCTCTAGGTATGATATGACCCTACTGTACTGTGTGTCTGGACTTGAATTATGGCTATAGGTCCTCTGCTCCACAAGCAGACAGGTAATTTTACAAATCCCACTTTTCATTTTATGCTGTCAAATACAGTGTCTAAACCTGCAAGTTTCTCTTCACTCATATCTTCCCACAAATTACATTTCTTTTGATTTTTATGATGCAGAGACTTATTTTTATTCTGTTCTGTTCCTGCAATCTGGGTAAATGTTTCAACTTACAAGCTTAGAGAATAAAGCATTCAGTGTAGCACCATAGGCAGGATAATTAAGAATTCCATGGTACGTTATCACTGAAAGTGACTGAGCAGAGGTTGAGGACATCAGTCAAGGATGCTGCAAAGGGAATTCGTACACAGGATAGGGGTACTAAGGCTTCTTTCAATTCAAAGATATTAGGATATTATAAGTTACATCTAAACACTGGAAACTATACACACATATTAGTGACAAGCTGTTTCAGACAAACGGACTCTCTGCTTTCACAAGAGTAAATGCCCATACCCTTCTGAACACCTTCCAGGTCCTTGTTTCACTAAACTAAGAACAGCATTTATGAATGAAAATGGAGTTAAGGTGGGTGAATCAGGAGAGTCTGCTCCACTACTGCAGGGATGGGTGGGAGGAGAGGGAGTGCGCACCAGACTCATCCAGTAATATTTTTCTATTACACTCACCCCTCTACTCCCAAGATGCAATACTGTCATTAATCGTCAGATGTTCCCCTTCCCTACCCCGCTGTCCAGCTGAAGAGCAGAGGTGTAGGGAGTGTGTCGTCTCTCTGATATACTGGGGTGAAAAAAAGGTTTAGAACTACTAGGTCTGAGATGAATTATAAAGATGGCATCCAGAAGGGACAGCACAAACTGTAAATTCCCTCAAATTTCTCCTCTCCAAATCCCTGTAACTGAAGGAGCTGCAAGACCACACCTGGTACCCTTTCCACCTTCACGCCCCCCTCACCCCAGATCCCCCAAGGGCTCTGTACATGGGAAATTTCTCCCTTCCTGCTCTCCTTATTCACCAGCTTCCTTATTCACAGGAAGCACTGGAAAAAGACTCAGAACCTGTTTATATCCTGGGTACTGTTAATCGTGGTTGCAGATCTCACAGTCTAAGCTGGAACTATCTTGTAAACATCTCAAAGGTGGGATGGCATCAGGGGTCTGTGAAATCCCAAACTACCAAGTTCACCCAGGTCCGGTCAATTGTCCTGACCTGCCCTGAGGCTGTTTCTCCTCGACAGACCTGCCCTGTGTCTTCTGTTTTGCTTACAGCACTTTTAGGAAAGGAAAAATGATCAAGAAACTAAGAGTATAAGATGATGAGGTTGCAATAATTGTCAGCGTCTCCCTGTCAGAACACAACAAAATTCAAATGAGTAGAAGTATCTCACCTCCATGTGGACACATAACTTCTCAATTGTTTCTGCTTGCTTTTCACAAAATAGGCAGACAGCAGAGACAGGGTGTTCTTCCCAATCAGACCAGTCACTGTGTTAAAAAGAAAACAGCAAACATAGAGATTCCCTTCATTAAGAGGGTGTCCCACACAGTGACTTGGTATTATTTTCTGCTCCCTAGGAAGCCCCGCCAGTCTCTTTAAACTCTGACACTTCTGTAAAGACTGTCATATCATATTATGACTTTTTGATACAGCTTTTGAAATTCAAAGTAACATCATGAAATTAATATAAATAGCAAACAGGTGCTGCTCCATTGCCTCATGTTTGCATCTCTTTTCAGCAGCTATTTCACTACATAATCAGTGCAATGTCTTTCTGAGACAACCAGGTTTAATTTGCAGAGAAGACATATCAGGAGATGTGATGCTCTCTCTCATTATCCACAACCGCATGCTGTGAGGTGCGGTGCTGGGAGTGTGTTCTGCATGACAAATGGCGTGTTTTAAAAAGGCAAACTGTGTATCTTTCATGCGGGAAATACTGATCATTTTAAATGGGGCAAGTATTAAATCTGGTGGTAGAGAGAAATCAAAAGGCATACAGGGCCCCTTTTACCATTTTCTTCCCTCCTTGCTTTTATTTATTGAGATACTGTCAACTTTTTGTTACTCCTAAACTAGGAAAACCAAAATCCTAGGAGAGACAAAAGGCTGAACAGCTTTGAATGAAAAGACGAGGAAAAACAGGGAATCCTTTTAGGTTGAAAAGAACACTTCTCAAGGTTATAATTTCAAGCAAAGAAGCTGTGAATATTTTACATTAGTCATCAATGTGATGAACACAGAACCAGGTTAACCTCAATTTAGTTATATTCTCTACTCCAGTGACAAGCAGCATTGAGGGTTCAAAGATCATTATCACTTCAAGGTCTGGAGACCCACGGACTACGCAAAGAACTTTGGAATATATTCTTCACTGAATTAGATATTACCTGTGTGTTCAAGGAATAGCTCTAATGGCAAAACACTAGTTAGTCAGAATAATAGGCGCTTCAGTGATTTTATGTCAAAGTTATTCTGAATTCAAGTTTTTACTGTATTACATGAAAGGATGCATGGCTTACAGAGAGGGTTCTCTTTATTTTACCTCTTCAAACTGATGATTTTAAATCAAACTAAAGAACTATTTTCCTTCTTTTAAAAACACGATAATAAAGTAGCATCAATAAGAAGTCTTACTCTTCCTGATGGTCTAGCAACTCCCGATCATCTTCCAGTTGAACTTCTTCCCATGATTTTCCAAGTTCCTTTGCAGGAAGAACAGAGGAATTAAAAATGGGGTGGGGGGTGGGAAGAAAAGGGGAAAGGAGAGAGAAAGTACACGCAGACCTCAGAAATAAAATGAAACAGGACTCACACGCAAATGGTTTTAAAACAGTACAAGTAGACATATTAAAACTGTTACTTCAGGGATAAGAAAGGATATATCCTAAATCAAAATTTAGGATGTAGGATATATCTTATATGATTAGGATTTGGGATTTATCCTAAATCAAACATTTAAAAAACATCAAAGAATGTTTAAATACATTTTGCTTTTATTTTTGGAAAAGGAGCAATGACCTTTCATTCAAATTCTTTTCTCTTAAAATGTAAATCAGCATTTCTCAATCCTGGATGTATATAAGAATCTCTTAGGGA
The DNA here is from genome assembly GCF_048773025.1 of Camelus bactrianus. NCBI lineage: Eukaryota > Metazoa > Chordata > Mammalia > Artiodactyla > Camelidae > Camelus > Camelus bactrianus. The sequence continues at coordinate 32,929,112 of NC_133545.1, forward strand.
TCTTTTTAAAAAACCACCAGTATCTTTTGACAGAGACTCTGAAACACCCTCCTAGCTGGACTTCATTTCTATTCGAGGTTCACTACAGTCTATTTCCCAGACAGCAGCCACAGTGATCTTTCTAAAGGACACCTCCCTGTCTGTATAAATCCTCCCCTGGCTTCTCACACACTGAGGACAAGATTCAGAGTCTTTATGGCTTATAAAAGCCTCCACATTGTATCCTGGCTCCCTCTTCTTCCCTATGTCCCATCACTTTTTCTCTTGCTCAGCTGGATCTGGCCAGACTGGTCTCTTGATATCCCTTGAGCACAGCAAGCCAACCTCCACCAGCTACTTCTGCACTTGTTGCATCGTCTACCTGAAATACAGCTTCCTCACATATCCTCACATGGCTCCAGCATACCCAGTCTCTGTGCCAGTGTTACATCGCCTTTTTCCAACTACTCTGTCTTTCAAGTTCTGACTATTTCCACTTTCAAGTTACTTTTTATTCCTCCATGACATTTTAGTTTTCTTCAAAGCATTGATCACTCCGTGAAATCATTTCATGTATTTATTTGTTTTCTTATTTGCTATCTGTCTCCTCCACTAGAATGTCTGTGAGGACATGGCCTTTGTTCACTGTTACATTCTTAGAGCCAGGCACAGAGTGGGTACTAGAAAGTTCTTTTTGAATTGGATTTTAACTGAAAAAGTCTAAAAATGTGACGCCAACTCAAAAGGTTTTGGTAAGGTGGTTAAATAGCGTATAAAAAGCACATGGTATCAGGTAATAGGAAGTACTCAAATATCTACTCAAATTTCCTTTTATCTCTTATAGTTCATGGAAGGGTTTCCACCCTTTTAGGGCTGTGTCTGGCAAATTTAGTCATAGTTTCAGCAAAATTTTTATGTAGTGACGAGTAGGAATGATTTCTTTTGGCTCAATCATTTCTCTTTTCTCCCTTGAGTCATTTCTTTCCTCTTGTCCTTTCTTCTCTCCACTCAGTCTTTCCACTGTGCCATGCAAAATCAGACAGGGCATTAAAGAGGGATGTGGAAGTATTAGGGGGCACCTTTTTAAGCAGTTAACTTTTTTAAGAAGTTAACTATGGTAACAGTCAAGTCCAAACTGACCTGATATAAATACAGATACCTTTGTTTGGTATCTTTCTTTTGGAAAAACATCACTAGAATTCACTCTCAGTTAGGAAATTTCTTTTTCCCACTCAAAAAAGGTAATTCATTTAAGTAAATACAAAGAACTACAAGAGCCATTATGATTTAGAGAAAAAGAAAATCTATTATTCATTAACTTAATGAGAGGTTTTGAGGTTGTCATTATCTACCAGCTAAATGATGCACAAAGTCAGACATGCAGAGATTTACCATAATGTTATTAGAGACAGTTAATTTGGACTCTCTAATGTACTTTCCAGAAGTATCTAAACCTCATTATGAACATCAAGAATGGCCTCACCATTGCCAACAGGATCCCTGGTAGGTGGAATTTTTGGTGATGAATTAAATCTTTTATGCAATGCTTGCTTTCTCCGGACTTGGATTTAAGGCCAGTGCTGCAAGATACAACTCAAGGATAGGCCATCTGGGGTACTCCCATTCCCACTGATACTGGCAAATGTTACTTATCAATAAATATTTTGAGCCCAAAATGATGAAAGATATTTTTCACTGTCAAACTTCCAAACTCAAAGCATTATTCTGCAGCTTTCTCAGTACTCAGTACAATATGGGAATTTATCAAGGCAATATAGCACTAACCACTTACCACTTGAGAGGAAAATGGAACTGTGTTCATTAGTATAATAGAAAACAAGTGATTTGCATGTGACAGTGGCCCAGACTCTTCCTAGAGTGCTGTGCCTTGGTACAGTTAAGTATATGACTTATTATTGGAACAAAACCCAAAGAGATAAAAACAATTTAGTTTCTAATTAAGACACTGTGCCTGCTAATGAATCATGTCAGGAAAGCAAAGAATGCAAGAAAAACAAAGTTTGGAAGGCACGTCGGTAAAGATGTTCAAACACCCCCTCAAATCCCTGTATCAGATGGCTTAGGATCAATGCGAGGGTAGGAAAAAACCATGGGGAAAAAGATCCCTTTCACCCAGCACCCCTCCATTCCCAAACACACACACTTACATGTGCTTATGCAAGAAAATTCATCAGAAACAGAGACAGTGTTTTAAATGTAAATAATTTCAGTAGAGAGAACTATAATGAAACTGAAAAAATAGGTTGAGCCTACTTTCGTTTAAATGATTTTGTATATTTAAAGAATTAAAAAATTTACATTAAAAAATGATAATACCACTGCAAAAAGAGTTCCCTTTAGAAATACTCCAGACTTGAAACATGAGCACCTTAGGAATGTGTAGCTGTAGCCTTGATGAAGATGTTAAACAGTGTACTGCCCTCCGAGCCAGGGGTATTGAGACCTTTGTCCCATTACCTTTCCCCACTAACCACTGAACCCTTCTGTTTGTGAGAAAACAAGCCAAGAACTCAGAGTAGATAACCTAACAATGCAAAAGATCTTTAATGCATTTATTTGCAAGTCTGTTATTATTAAAAAATTGATGAGTTATTAAACATGGAAATTATTTCACCCAAGAAGGAAAGAGAATCTCTCAATTTGCTGAGCTCAGAAGGGATCAAAAACAGCCCCTTTGTCCCTTGGCTCTCCCATCTTTTATGATCTTGGAGTGCATCTTGCCAGTAATATCCTGGATGCTACCATTACTGCTGGTCTGGAACTTCTGTTTGGAGGTGAGGAACTCTGTGGGTGCATGACTCAATTGCTAGAGCAGACAGATAGCTAAATATGAGCAGAGAAAGGGAGATCAGACCAAATGGCAGGAATTGGGCAGGAAGCAGGGGTACAGGCCAAACGCAGGAAACCACACATCATGTAAGTACTAGGGGTCCCTGGGCAGAGAAAGGAAAGCAGGAACCTCTGGGCTGACAAGCGGTCACACCTTTTGGGGTGATTAGCAGCCTGGATGCCGACAAAGAAAGGTGGGAAAAGGCAGGAATCTCCAGTGTACAAATGTAACCTTTTGCTCATTATGTCCTCATTTCAGTAAAATTAGCCTTGCAGATTAGAAGTACCCATCATGCACCGTCACCATGACACTTTTGATCCAGACTAAGTAAGAACAAAAATCCCTCCTCCCATTGCAAAGGTGAAGTTGGGATGAAAATCAGGGAATATGACCCAAACCCTTCCCTTCCTAATGAATATTCCACCCATATTTTTACACTCTATGTAACCAACTTGACAAAGAAACACAGGGCAGTTGTTCACCTAAGCCTGCCCGCTCTCCCCTTGAGAGTGTACTATCTGTCCCTTAATAAATCCTCACTTTACTTTCTTAACCTTTGTGTCTTGTCTCTGAATTCTTTCTGGGACAGGACAAGAACCTGGACATCGTTTATAACCACTGGCAACGCAATTACTGTGAAGACCTGCTACAGGAGAGGTCAAAACACTAACTCTTTACACACCATTACAAAGTGTTGAAATTAATGTGCTTACATGTCTGACTCTCATACCAACCTCTAAACTCTCTGAAAGTAGTGTCTGCCTATTCCACCAGCGTCTTGTACCTGGAAGGCACTCAAACGTTTGTAGAATGTATGAAGCCAAAGAAATTGCTTCTGAAGCGAAGAGGATGTGAAAAATGGATGTGCGAACACTGACTACTAACATAATTCAGTCTCTGCTCACATCCATACACTCATGTCAGCCTTTTCCCTCAGAGGAGTAAACAATGAACGGCTCTCATTCTTTTATTTTTTTCCTGCCTTTAAAAAAATATTATTACTTATTGGTTAACTAAACTTTTAGAATAATTTAGTCTTCATATTAAATATTTTTCATTAACGAGGTCTAAAAGAAAACTAAAATGAAACACCCTTGGCCCTCATTTTTCTCTAACTATATACTAATAGTATTTGGAACAGTCTTTTATGTACTCTTTCTATTATTATACCTTTCAATTATAACAATATTTCTGGAACGTTATTAAAATTGATACTTTAGTAAGCACTCCTTTAATTTAAGACACTTATACATCTTTAGAGACTTTATCAGCTTCTTCAACCTTTTCCAGAGGTAAAGCGCACATCATTTTCAAAAATGCTAAGGCATCACAACACATTATAGGTTTTTTTTTTTTTTTAAATCTTTCTTGTTATTGGCCTCAGCAGGGAAAGCATACAGAGCTAAGAATGCTAAGATTGTGGGTACAGCCTTTAAGGAGCTGATTGAAGTCAACTTTACCTTGACCTTGGCTCACTTTCTAGTTTGGTGTAAAAGATAACAGGCAAAGGGGTGTGTGTGTGTAAGTAGATCATTATCAATTTATAACCATTAATTGCCCAAAAAACCCAACCCAAAGCATAAGAAGTAGGTACTAGTATTACTTTAATTATAAAAGCTGAGGAAAAAGATGCAGAAAGAGGTTAAGCAACTTGCTCCAGCTATGTGACCCTGGGAATATTACTCAACTTCTCCGTGCCCTAGTCTCCTAATCTATAAATGCAGATAATGATAAACCATGTGTCACAGGGATGTGATATGACTTAATATAAAAAGACAGTGTCTCGCAAGTACTCAAATGCTGCTAGTTAAAACAAAACAAAAGCAAAAACTTCGATCAACATTATCCTAAAGTGATTTAATTCTCATTTTACATGTTACTGAGGCCTTCACATTCTCTGGAAGCACTTGTCTCGAGCCATGATTCATCCTACATGAAATCTGGGCACTCTGTGGGCAGTACAATCAAGCACACTCATCTAGAGACAGCTGGCCCTCACACACAATTTCAGTTTTCACTGTCACACTACTTGACGCCCAGGGAATGAAGTATCAAACTTTTCTACAAGTGCCAGAAGAATTTGAGTGAGCAGTCCCTTTGAAGTCTCCTCTAAGAGGTAAACACCTCCAGCTATACACATTGTTCTGCTACTCCCAAGCTCTTGACTATTAGTTTAAAAGAGCCCCAAGGAAGTACTGTTAAACTGCTTCCATAGCTTCCTGCAGTAGCTGAGTACTTCTTAGAGCTGACTCTGAAGTCCTCTCCCTACTTGATTGGGCTGGGCCCTGAAGCAGCGTTTGCTCTAGGAATTAATGATTGAGGGATTTCAAGAGAAGATTCAAACACTCAAAGGGTGCCTTTGCCTTTAGCTAGTTGTAAAACATTTGTAGCAAAAACCACAGCAACCTCTCAGAGTCAGTCTTCAAACACAAGCTCAACTTGTTTCTCAAGGAGAGTTTTATTTTAACATTAAAAGGATTAGTCAGAACAGGCAAAAATTCTATCCTAAAGCAGAGATTTCCAACATTAAGTCAGGATATGCTTGTTTCTGTCCAACAGATGAAACAGGCTTATTATTATCAACCATGCTTTCTGTGGCCAATGAGTTTGAATTCGAATTCATTCATATTAAGAGCAAAACACAATTTCCATTTGCTTAAGAAAAGTGTCAGAAAGAGAAGGCCCCATCTTTCTTCCAATTCCACTGGAGAATTACTCAACATCCCCACTTTCCAAGAGTAGTTTCTCCCCTTTGCTATATATACCTAAAAGCCCCAGTAGATTAGGAGGGAGAGCCGGTAGTACTTCCCATTGTGCTAATCAAAAATCCCCTCTAAAGTTTCCAAACGGGCCCTTAGAGATGGACATTTGCCTCCAACTGAATACCTCTTTTCAAATAAAAAGGAATGTAATCTACAGAGGCCAGCAAATGGTACTGAGTTTTCTGGGCAAGGAGAGGTTTCAAAGTATTTAAAGTCCTTGACATAGTAACCCCATTAGTCTACCCTACTAGTCTAACAAACAAAAGTCTTCTTGGTTTCTCTAAAATTTCCATTAAAAAAAACAAAAACAAAAACAAAAACAACCTGCGCAAGAGAATGATAAGACAACTTTTTTTTTTTTTTGGTGGGGAAGGGGAGGATATTTGAATGGGGAGGAAGAGTGAAGACACTGTTTGTAAAGAACTATCTAGCAGAGCAGTTAGCACATCCAGAAGTGAACAAATATTTTTTGAACAGAATACAGAATTCTCTGGTCTCGTGGTAATAAACATACAATCAGTCGGTGGCAAATGTGTGGATACCCAAATGCTTTATGTGTGTTTATCTACTATTTTTGATCAAGATTACTGTGAGTTCTAGAGACATGACATTTTTACTATATAAACATCTGGCAAATCAGAGATAAATCAAGTTACGCTTTGCAAACTAAACATCTGAAAGCTAATCACTACTTGAGAGCATTCCTCAATTACATTTTGACTTTTGTATTAACAGCTTGTTTAAATATTAGATAGTCCTTAGAAAGATTTTTATTTGTAGAAGTGCAATCAAATTTTAAATTATGAAGGGAAAAACCAAAACCTTACCAAATAATTGATGACATAAAATCGGTCATATTCTCTGTTCTTAGGATTTATCCTACGATGCTGTTTTTTCCTCATATGGTCTTTAAGGGTATTTTTGTCCCTGAAGGTCTTCTCGCAGTACAAGCACTGCAAGCTAAAAGAAAGACACAAACAGAGGTTAAATAAATCTCTCGGATAGTTGTTGCAATAGCCCTTTATTATTATTATTTTTCGATCTTACATGATTTATTCATTTTAGGTCATACAGAATCTTCAAATGAGATATGACATCCTTGTCAGAACCCCTCTCACTGTATTCATTTGGCTTTGTAGGAGGTGTGAGGTGGTTTATTTCGTAGTTTGTTAGGTTGGCCCACTTGGCTATTTAGTTAAAACTGTGATAAAGATAGCAATTATCCAAAAATTATTTTGGTGCTTTACTAACTGAATTACCTATTCTAAAAATGAAAATGTAGGTATGTTCTTCAAATAATCATAATGATAGCTAGCAGTGGCTGCCTCCACTGAGTGTAACAATTAGTGCATGGTTTGGTATACCCTGTGTACTGATTTGCAGGGTCTGATTACTAGCTCCAGGACTACTAGCTGGGGAACTTGGTCAAGTTACTTGCCCTCCCGGTTGCCACTCATTTTCTGGTCCCTAACTAAAGATAATACCTACATTCTAGAGAATTTTTATGATAACATATACATGTATGAGAATAATTTATACACAATATGAACACTAGATGAATATATGTATAATTTTTCTTTATAAGAGTAAAATGTATACCATATACATGCTTAATTTACTTATATATATGACTAAAATACCTACCACATTCATAGCACACAGTAAGTACTCAATAAATGGTACTATTTTATATAATGGTACTATTAAAAAATAGCTATTTTTAATATCTTACCAGTCACATGTATCCTGCTAGATTATTTCCACTGACTGGGAATTTATTACCTAGTAAGGCAGTAATAACCAGTTTTGAACACATTACTAACAAAATCTCTTTCTCGTTCCATGTTTGACAGTTGATACTGCTTGTAACTTTTATCTAACAGTTCTGCTTTCTGGATTCACACAAAATAAGTATACATGAAAACTCTGAAATCAGTTGTTGTTTCTATTTGGAATTCTTTTTCATCTTTACTAAACACATTTGCAACTATTTCTATGCCACAGAAGTAACTATATTCTTTGGTATAGTACACAATTTATGGGCAATAAGCTGATTAGGGATATTCATTATTGCTAATCTTACTAGAAAGCACACTTGGTATTCTTTTGTAAGTGAAGGGCCATTCAATAAAACAGGAAAGAAACTTGTTTCAATGTACTATTGATACCAGAATTTGAATTCAGAACTTTTTATTAATGGATACTTCTTTTTCCCATTGTTATTGCTCCAAATGTTGTGGGCTAAGATACCACAATCTATATTATATTTAATGAATAAAACTAGTTTAAAATTATTTATTTATTTTACATTGTCTTTTTTGGGGAGGAGGTAATTAAGTTTATTTTTAATTATTTACTTTTTTAATGGAGGTACTGGGGGTGAACCCAGGACCTCGTGCATGCAGCACACACACTCTACCACTGAGCTATACCCTCTCCCCTGGAAACTAGGTTTTGAGAGAAAAAAATCTTGGGCCCTTTCCTAGAAAGAAAAGTGGAGAGATTTTTGAAAGCCATTTTAGTGACCTAGAGAACTTCCTTCCTTATTTCTACAAGCTAGGATCTAGATATTCAAGGCTGCCAGAATATGACTTTGAGAAAAGTGGAGTGTATGATATATAAATGTGAATAAATACTAAAAGGTATAAGAATGCATGCATTATGTTATGCGTCACATAAAGTTGAATAACATATGACAATCTGACAGTACATTTAGTTCTTTAGTAAATATGTAGAATAATTATAGAGAAAAGTAAAGGAATTAAAAACCTGAAATTAAGAATAGTGGTTTCTGAGAAGATACTAATGAGGAAGGACACACAGTGAGATTCAAGTAATTAATAGCATTCTATTTCTTAGGCCGGCAAGTATATTCTTCATACCCAATATAACATACCTTACAATGGTATGTACATTGTTTGGTATATATGACTTTTTCATTTTAAAAAGGCAATATGATACAGACAAAATAAGGAATGTCATACAAAATGCAAACCCCTCCAACATAAGAAATGAGAAAATTCCAGTTTTTAAATTACTAATGACTATTAATTTTAAAAAACTCACAACTGGGTCCAAGATTAAGACAGCTTCAGGTCATGTTTCATAAAAAAGTACTTACTTGTCAAGCTTTTTCTGTAATATACATAGAAATTCATTGCAGTTTACAATGTTGTCTGGCAATCCAATGTTGAAAGCATGTTCTCTGGCCATGTGGTTCAAAAGAACAGATCTAGGAAGAAATTTGAGCAATCTGTATTATTTATAAATCATCTAGGAACAAGTCAGGTCAGGAGTAACATTAATATAATGATAACACTAACTAGAAGTACAAGTGAGGGCTAAACACTGAAACACACATCTGGGCTATGAAAAACACATGCATTTTATAAACAAATTAGTTCTTCAAAGGGAGTCCAAGTTTGTTCTACAATCTGCCACTGGGCAGGGTAACATTCCAGGGGTAAATTTGGTTTCTATCCTTTAAACTAATAATAAACTGTGCTTTGCCTACTTTTCCAATTTATCATGAGGAAGAGACAACTGCCCAAAAGAAATACGACCTGCTAGGGCCTGGGATCAATGAACACAGATCTAGAACCCACAGTTAACACATCTAATTACATGCAAGAGTTATGATAATCTGGATACACAATGACCATCTTGTTGATCAGCTTATGTAGAAAAGGAAAAATTTAATTTATATTACTTTTACATAGCCAAAAAACTAGGTGTAAAATACATTCTATTGGGCATTTATTCACAACTCTAGTTCATAAAATAAATGTGACAGTTTTGGGAAACTCATTATTATACATACACTAAAACAACACATAATGACATTACACAGTTTATTTTTTCTAGCTAATTTAGGCATGTAGCTGGCCCCAAAAGAATTGTTTTTTAGTGTTTTTCTTTCCCCTTCAGAGAGGTGAAATAAAGCAAAGCAATCACCTCTATGAAAATGCTTATTGATTTTTTTTAAAAGTATGTAGGAGATAGATTTACTAATTTCATAGTTAGTATGTTCATTTGTCCAACTGTTTGACTATTACTGGTAACTAACTGTGAAATCAAATTAGTATATGGTGGAGTACTTCACAGTGCTTTCTAGGCCCACAAGGGAATCCCCAAGGGGTAGCCCAGAAAGACCTGGACTTTCCCAGGGGTTCTAGGCCTGAGGCCCAGGCTGTGGAGGGTCCAAGCAAAAGCAGAGGTGAGGGCCTCTTACATGGGGTGGGGTGGGTGTGTAGCAGGGTGTGTGAGGCAGAGGGTTAGAAACCTTTTCCTACCCCTAAGGCTGTGTTGGCGCAGAGTGCAGTGCCTTTGGATCCAGACCCCCATATTGTGCCTGGATGGGTCAGATTTAACAGCTGGCTCAAGGGGTAGGGATAGATTGAAGGGTTCCTTCACCCTAGACTAAGTGGCATCAGGATCTCTTGCTTTTAAAAGTTACTTTGAATGCATTTATGGAAGACCAGTCTGCTCTCAACCTCTCTGGAACCTAAAGGCCTGGTAACTAAGGTCCATAAGGTAGGGGATGGGAGCTAAGAGAGTATATTTTTCCTTCTCAAATATTTCCCCCCTTTTACCTATAGGAATAAAGATCTTCCTACGTAGTTATACATTGCAGTTTGCCTGAAGCAACATGTATTGGGGTAAACAATAGGCTGGCCAAAAAACTTAAAAGGAAAATCTGGTGAACAAGATGACTATAGGGGACTTTAAAGAAAGTTCCAATACACTCCTGGGGATCTAGAAGACCACACACATGTGTAGGGCTGTGTTCATAACAAGGAAATCCCTAAGAAGACGCTAATCTCTCACCTCTGGCTGACTATGAGACTCTATACAAGCAGCAAGTGAAGGCTAAGGCAGAGTTGTAAACTGATGGAGTGTTGAGGGTATGCCCCAACCCACACACAGAACCCCTTAGCAAAGGGCAGAAGATGTATTTGCTTAAAGCACTCAAGTATATCTCTGTCACATCATTAGCTGAATACTAAGATGAGCAAACAGTTCAGCAGCCATTCATGACAAAGAATATACACTTTAGAGAATTAGTCCAGGAAACTCAATAAATACACAAACAGCAACAACAATAAAAACCTTGGTTGAGTGGGGGAGGGATCTGATTTCTATAGTTACCACATGAAAACATTTAGTTTTCAACAAAAAATTACATGGTATGCAAAGAAACAAGAAACTATGTCCCATCACATCAAAAGAAAGCAGTCAACAGAAACTGTCCCTGAGGAAGCCCAAGTGTTGGAGTTATCAGACAGACACTTTAGATCAGATAATATGAACCTGTTCAAAGAACTAAAGAAAACCATAATTATGGTACTTTCCTGAGTTTTATGAGTCATTTTAGTGAATTAATGAATCTATGCAAATTATTGGTGGGAATCCCTGAAAGTGTAGCCAGTTGGTCAAAAATGCAGGTGCCTAGGGAATCCCTGAACTTGTGGCTGGTGTCTCAAATGGGAGCAGGCTTGTTGAGGCAACATCCTTTAAGCTGTAGAGTCTGATGCTAACTCTGGGTAGTCAGTGTTAAAACTGAATTACCAAAAAAATAAATAAACAAAATTGAATTACAGTACACCAGTTGGTTTTGGACCTGTTGGTGTTGTTGACAGACTTTCCAATCCCCCAGGTTTTTTCCCTTAGATTTTTATCATTTTTAATATTCAAAAGTGAAACACCAAAAACTGCTAAAGGTTTAGTTTATTCTAAAACTACAGTACCTTTTTCGCACGTGGTTTTGCATGTCAGCCAATTTAAAAATCCTTATAACATTGAACACATATCTATTTCTGGCATTTAAAAAATTTATTCCCCTACTCTGCTTAGAGCAACTACATTTCATCTCTGATGTTAGGTGTATTAAAAAAAATTACTGCTGATATATGAAAGCATCCTGAGCCAACCTATAGAACTTAATTTATATAACCATTGTGGATGTTTTGATAAGTCTTCAGATGAAAAATAGTGACACTTAAACATACAGACTAACCTGTTTCCGAGGAATTCCTCATTGCAAAACATACAAATGCCGTGAAAATTGTTGTCATTTCGTTCTTGTTGCTGTTGTTCCAGAATTTCCTTCTGTAAAGTAGAAACAGATGTATGATATTATCTTTAATAAATGCACAGCTAGCTAATGAAAAATGTCATAGTCTGGATAGGAGGAAATTGGGGTAGAAGCATAAAGGAAGTATAGGAACTCTGATGATATTTTAAATTTCTCTATTTCTGTCCTTATACCAAACCCCAAGTCTATACTGTTAAATGCCAGACAACATACTATTTGATAGCTATGCAGGAAACTCAAAGTCAACAGGGTCTCACCATCATTCCTTACCCTGTTCTTCCCTCCTGTCTTGATTAGTCACCTCCCATCCATTCTTCCAAAAACAAAAATGTGGTTGGATCTCTGACTTGGTCCTTTCTGTAGTTCTCAGTTTAGTTTGTAATTAAGTTCTGATCAATTTCACCTGACCTAGCTCTCACATTACTTCTCTCCACCATACCCAAAGCCATCACTCTGGGTCCAGTCTTCAGTCAGTCATTATGTGATTACTGTAAGTCAGTCTCCTGTTTCAATTCTTCTTTTTTTCCCCTATCATATCCATCCTCTCTTTTGCTGCTAGAAAAACTTTTCTGAAAATTGTTTTCATGTATAAGTATCTTGTTATTGTCCAACTCAAATAATCTAAAATATGCATTGGTAACATCCTATTTTAATCAGGTGGTTATACACATTATTTTTCCTTGAGGCAATTTTTTTCTCTGTTTTTTCACTCTTACAAATATTAACTGTTCTTTAGGATCCAGGGTGATTCCCACTTCTGTCATGTAGCTTTTCTGGACTACAATACAACAGTTAAGAGCTCAGCCTCCCAAACACTGAACAGAACTAGATTTGAATCTAGCTCTCACCTGTACATGATATTTTATTTAACCTCTTTAATACTCCACTTTCTCATTTTAAGATGAAAATCAAAATAGCATCTCACAGTGTTGTTTAAAGGATTAAATCAGAAATTTTTGTAAAGAATTCACTGTGTATGGGTCATTAAATATTAAGATATTATTGTTATCCAGCCAATATCAGTTTCCACTACTTATAATCCATCATCTCTTTGGTAACTATTGCTTGCTTTATTTTCTGAATGGACACAAGTTATACTGTTCTTATATTACATCTGCATACTAGTCTCCAGCTTCTCTTGTAACATGGATCTCAAAATCAGAACTTCATAAAGTGTACTGTTGATTCTAGAAATATTTACAGAACAGCATAAAAATGAGCTAGCCCTGAGAAGCTTAATAAATTCCATTAGGCATTTCTGGAACTGAATACTAATCCACTGAAGGAAAAAAATTAAGAAGCCACCATGATAAAAGTCAGTTCAATCAACTTCTGGTTTCAGCCATGATGGAATAATGAATATCACACTTCCCCTTCCCTGGCAAACTACTATAAAACAAATTGCTTCATATATTTTCTCTGTTTTCAGACAATGGATAACAGACAGCACATGGCTATGGTCCATGAGTGAAAAAAATTATACACTGCCAATTTTCTGTTAGGTGTAGTATTTTCCAAACTGCAACATAGGGAAATTAAACCCAAACCAAGGGTATGTAGCTACCTCACTTGGTGGAGAAGGAAAAAAAAGACTGGAGTTCAGGATACTAAAGTGAGTAGAATTTGTGGGACAAAATACTAGACAGAAGACAGCTGCAAAGAAGCTCAAGAACTCTGTACTGGGATTCTTTTAATCTCTGTCCAAATACTGAGCTGTACACGCCCAGGGCAGGACTCCGTGGGGCCCGACAGAGTGATTTCCAGGGGCTGTGAAGCATAATGGAGACTCCAGAAGTTAAAGCTTTAGAGTACGGGGAGCTCTGATATGCAGAACGGAGGGCCCTGCTCAACTCTTCAGGCACACAGCAAGCGCAAAAGAACTTCATGAGCTTACTTCATGAATTCACTTCACGAAGCTTAAGGCCTTTGCTGGCAGCAAGTGGATAAGATAAAAGTGAAAGAAATAAAGGGGGTAAGGTTGAGGTATCAGACAATTTTTAATCACTGCTTTTAAAGTTTAAGTGAATCTTACATAAAAACTGAAATTGACAGTAAAAGTCAAATGAAAGGAAAATTGAACTTTTACAGACATGCATGGTTTGACTTAAAAAGAGAAAACACATTTCAGAGCCCTACATCTACAACTTTGTTAGCAGCAAAAATAAAACCCCAGCAGATGAAGCTGTTGGTAAAGATCACTATTACCACCCCGCAGTAAGGCTGGGCACGTACTTTCTCTGTCTGCTCCCGTTTTCAGCCTACAAGACCTGTTAGTGCTTATTAAAGATCATCATTCTGGCTCACATTTCTCAAGTTTGTGATAATATAACTCAAAGTTAGCTAAAGAAGAATCTTATTCAACTTAATATTTCCTTGTTTTTTAAAAGATATTTTATTATTTTTTGTTTTTTGGGGGGAGGTAATTAAGTTTGTTTACTTATTTATTTTAACAGAAGTACTGGGGATTGAACCCCAGACCTTGTGCATTCTAAGCATGCACTCTACCACTGAGCTGTACCCTCCCGCATTTCCTTGGTTTTGACTCAGCACCAACATAACAGATTTGTGAGTCTAAACCAGACTGATACTAAGCCATCTGAGGTTTTCTTTGGCCAAATTTAAGTTTTATCAGTTGACCCTGAATTGCACAACCTGAGTGTAGACACCTGAAGTTGTACATAAACTGATTCTTCTTAGGAGAGCCTAAATTACATTTTGGTAAATTAGAGGCAACATTGGATAGACAGGGCAGTAAAGAAAAAAGCTGCTTTAATGGTGAGTAACTATAAATCCATGCTGTTCTGTCTGTTCACTCCATAACTTCTCTCATACAGTGATGATATGATACTGTAGATTCTCAGCTAGTTTACTTGCACTACATACAACCACAATAAAGGAGACAATGGCTCTAGAGTACCTGTTGTCCCTGATCTTGCATGCTCCACACACCTTTAACTTTTATCTAAGTTTATTCTTTCAAGACCTGCCTTTTGTCCACTGCACAAACTCTTTAAACTTTCTCAGATCTTCCACCAAGGGGAGCTACTTAAACCATCGTTGTTTCACTACTGCTTTCTGTTTATTTTACTTGCGTAAGAGTTTTCTCATTTTAGTATCATTAATACAAGGACGAGCTCTATAATTGGGGAAAATGGACATGGCAACTGGGTAGTTCAGTTTTAGTGGGATTCTCTGCTCCAGTTGTTCCACTTCAATTTGTATTCTTGCCATACTCGACCCTTGTGGTTGTAGTAATGTGAATACTCAGCCTACTCCGTCTTGGCTATTTTCTGGTTTCTTTATTAACATATTCTATTTCTCCTAATCGTATCTACCCTCTCCAGTGAGATTTCTTTTCTGACCAATACTGCTTAGGACTGGCTTTTTAGAACTTGAGAACTGAAAGGGACTTCATGAACCTATTTACTTATCCCCTATTGAGATGTTAGGGTGACTTATTTAAAGCTACATAGCTACTTGGTGGCAAAGATGGTGCTATTTTCAGGATACATTTGCTTTTTTCTCAGAAGGTACCAACTGTAGCAAATGTGGACATATACCATATAGCAGCAGTCTTTCTATTTAGCGAACAAACAAGTTCAGAATCCAGGGGATAGAGATCTGGAAAGGTAGGGCAACATAAAAATCTTCCTTACAAAATTTCTACACAAAAGCTTCATTTATATTGGTCTCAGATGGATTAGCTTCTCAGCATTTGAGGCTTCAGAACACACTGAAATAACAGGATAGACAATATATACAAATGCAATTATGCTTTATTTCTGACTTAATTAAAAAAGGGTAATTCTGGATAAGTAGATTTTTTAGATTGTACAGATTTTAATTTGGTATTTGAAGGGTTAATAGTTTTACACAAAATGGTTTCAAAGGCATCTCTCTTTTCTAAAGTTTAAAAAAATTTTTTTGGTGGGTAATCAGGTCTACCTATTTACTTATTTTTTAGAGGAGGTACTGGGGATTGAATCCAGGATCTCGTGAGTGCTAAGCATGCGCTTGACCACTTGAGCTATACTCTCCCCTGAAGCAAAGGCACCTCTCTTGCTTTCTCTACTTTCCAAATTTGAGATAGAATTTAACTTGTTCTGTATGATGTAGGGTCCTTTCTATGAACAATTATTACTATACTGTACTGTAACATGTATCTTACAACTTACTTTCCGGATCCCTTTGTCCCTGCCAGTGACTCTAACTGTTGTGCTCTTCTGGTTTGATCTTCTTCTCACTCTTTTATGACCATCTGTTATTTATCGCCTCTTATTCACTGAAGCTTTTAATCACTCTTAGTGAGTTTACTTCTGTACCCACCGAAGATTGGCTCCCCCTTAGATACCTCCTTTTAAATTTGCTACTTGCTATCCTCTGCACAGACCTCCTGTTTTTCTCCTTAACCTACAACAAAACTATAGGAATTTCTAAAAATCAGCTAAAGAAAAATAGATAATAAATTCTATGGATAAAATTAAGTCAACTTTGTTTGGTATCTGAGGGAGAGTAGCTCCCAGTATTTTCATTGGATGGGCTTTGTGGCAGTTATTTTCATTTGATTAGGGATGCTTTTTCTCTGATATCTGGCTTCTCTGCAATTTGAATTTGCTGAAGTTACCAGATACCAGATAGACAGATTTACAGGAAAGACCTTCCCTGCACACACATTTTAAAAGTATGCTAACTGATGCATATCCAGAGAGATGGAAGTCAAAATCTGATTGTAAATACCTTAAAAAAAAAACTAGTCTATAAATATGTAATGATTATATCTGAAAAAGAAACAACTGGAACTGGTACTTCAAGTAAGATGAAAGAGCTCTTACTGACATAGGATTGGCACTTACGTGGTTTACATTTCATATAGACTATAAAATGGAGAGCTTTCCACAGCAACAGTAACTTGATATTTATTTAAATAAAGATAATGGCCTACTGTATATCTAAACTATCCTAAAAAAGGAATTCATTATTGGTTATTATCTTAAAAGTTCTAAAATAGTTTTTTAAACTCACAATCAATAATTTTTAGAAATATGCAGAGTAAGAAAGAGAATTTTATATTGCTATGGGGTAGGAATTTGGAGGACAAGCTTTTACTTTTTTTTTTCCAATTCATCACTTTTAATACCTTTTTAATATCTTAAAAACATAACTCTGTGTTTGTTACTAAGATGACTTTTTAAGAAAAACAGGAGATACCAATCAAGATGAGGAGATGAACTAGAATGATAATTATTAAATCCAAAATTAAGGTATGTATGTATGTATGTATTTACTTACTTACTTACCGGAGGCACTGAACCCATGACCTCATGCATATGAAGCATGCACTCTACCACTGAGCTATACTCTACCCCTATTCTTTAAAAACATTAAGAAATGAAATAATGGCAACACGTTTTCCTTTTTATCTAAGAAAGTCTATGAAGTGTCTGTCTGTGCATAAGAAATTATCCTTGTTTCTTAATATAGGAATACAAAATATACTACATATACTTGTTATCAAATTTTACTTATAATACATTATATGAAGATGAAAAAGAAATTATTTTAATTCTGTTAACTATTATATCCATAATAGCTTTCATCATCCTATTGTAATCAGTTCAGTAAATTAAGAAGACAGTTCCCATTTACTGGTTGAAACTGGCTTTGCTGACATAGTTATGTCATGATATGCCAAAAGAGTAAATCTGAAAGCTATTCATGTCAGGTAACTCTGTCACTGTCTCTTTTACTTTCTTACCCTTTTTTTATTACGAAACTTTCACAAACAGCAAAGTTGAAAGACTAGCACAATGAACATTCCTATATCCACTATCTATATTCAATAATCGTTCACATTTTGCTAGTTTCTCTCTCTCTCTCACACATACAATATACACACACATATATTTATGCACTACACACCTTTAGTTTTGCTGAACCATTTGAAAGTAAGTTGCAGACGTCATGGCATTTTACTCCTAAATACTTCAGCATCCCTCTATTAGAAATGATAATCTCTTACAACCACAATGCCACTATCATATTCCTAAGAAAATCTACAGTTATTCCAAAATAGTATGTAATACCAGGCAATATTTAAATTTCTTCAGTTGTCCCAAGAGTATCTTTTAATGTTCTTTTCTTCCCCAATTCCCATCAAGACTATCCTAGGTTCACACATTTCATTTGGTTGTTAGGTACCTGACTCTAGATCTTTTTTTATCACCCCACCTCTCTCTTTATAAATTTTTTTTCAATTCCTCCACCCTCTAAATCATAAACCACAAAATAACTTACCAGCCTGGGACTTAGGCTCTGATGTACAGAAAAGGGAAATTTTTCCCAACTCAATAATGGTCTTCTAAAGTATATGGATGACTGCTAGGAAAACCTTGTTAATGTTACTACTTTTATGTAATCAACTCAAAATGTACCCCACTAGATAAAAGCTTGCTGAGGGACAGAACTGCTTGGCACATCTTTGCAGTCTCCCCGTACCTCACCGACAGGATTATGTAGTAACTGCTGAATGGAGGTGCTCTGTTTCCTATGGTCTCTCCTCATACCCTCTGAATGGTTAGGAGGAATCTAGGCAGAAGAGAGCCATATTGTCACTATATCCTAACACCCTTACTCCCATTGCTGCTAACTTGCTATGATGTGAGAAAATACAACTCGGCCTTAAGGATTTTGTATTTCCTTCTACAGCAAACATGTTGACTGCTGCTGATCAGGCATTAGCAGGGAGAAAGAAACTGAGTGGAAGCCACTTGGGTGATCAAGAACAAAAAATAATTTTTCTTTCCTTCTGTCCTTCTTTCCTTTCTTCCTTGGTTAATCTTAGTATCTGATTAGTCACAGCATGTTTTAAGTCACTCATGAACAAAAAAAAAATATAATAGTAGGAGACAATCCATAGAAAGCATCACAAAAGATGTGCAAATCAAAGCCCACCATCTTTATGCTTTTATTTTCTAGAAGATCTCATATTGGGTAGATATACTAGACTTTACTCGTGGATTTATAGAATAGATGGATGAAGAGAATGTCACAGATGTTATATGTTTGAACTTCTTGAAGCAGCTGATGAAATCAGATAACATTTTCATTACAAAATAGGCTTGGATAAAAACCATAGTTTTAAGAATACAACATCAGCTTATGTATTAGGCATAGAGTCATAACAACAAGCTGTATGTTTGTGTAATTGGTTTAAAATGTCAAGCATGGGAGCAAAAGGGTCAGTACACAGTCTTTCATCTTTATTCATAAGCTGAAGCAGAGGAAACATTAACAAAATGCAGATATAGCAGATGGCACGCAACACAGTCATAGGGGACTGACATGTAGATAGAAAATCAAATTTGTGAGTTAGGTTGAAAATTATAAAAATCAGCCAATTTGGGAAATGGTAATTTAGAAAATGTCAATTTAGGTAAGTATTTGTACACAGGAAAGCAAAAATTGATGCTTAAATGAAAAGTCCAACGAAAATAGCTTGCATTAACATAAGGAAGTAAAATTAAGGCTGATGTTATTAATTATAGATATCAAAAACATTTTATAGATACTGACATATTAGATTCTCAGTAGAGTTTTCTGGCTGAATGGCTGTATGAGTGGCTATGAGAGAAAACAGCATACTACTAATGTTCTCTCCCAACCTAGCTCAAAGACAGCAACATGGCAGAACCTGCCAGGAATTCTCAGTCCAGGAGTCCAGCTGCATTCCTCCGATGGACTACTAGCCTCCAAATACCCTTAATGGTCACAATTTTTTAAATGGATTAAATTTTAAGTAAGGTGTCATCAGTTGTCCAGCCCTGACTGAGTGGGTCGGGGGGGACTGTCAGGAAAGTACCCAAAGAACACCTGATAATGAGTGACGTAATTTGCTGACATATCCTCCAAAGATTAACTTCTGGCAAAATGTATACCAAGGTAACTAAATGTAGTAATTTACTGATACAGTATTTACTGATAACTCAGTTAAAAGGCCAAGATTAGATACAAAACAATAAAGGTTTCAGAATTTATTTAAGACAACTAGTTAGTAAGGTAAATTGTCTCTTTTAGTAGACAGATACATATGTGTGCATACGTCTTTCCGAATTTTATGAAAGGAGGAAAAGTATTTAACCAAAATGGCACTTAATCACTAAGATACTAATTATAGTAAAGCAGAGGGAGAAAGGATTTCACTCTGCTTAGGATGAGGGAAGTCACAAGAGAATATCTTTACACTAAGAAAAAGTTGGATAATCAAAAAAGCCAAAAAACAAACAAAAAAACCCCACACAACTTATTTGACTCCAAAAAGCTCAAGTCACAAGGCAACCAGACAAACTGAATTCCAAAAGGTGACAGGCTCTCTGGAGAGAGACAGGGACACATGAACTATTTCACCTTTGGCAGAAAATGAGAGGAAAAGGGCAAGTAGAAAGAAAATAGCTGAAATTTTAAAGAAGTCTTAAAGGCTAAGTCCCTGGGAGCCCTAGACACAAAGGGATTCAGCTCTTTTCCACAGATTTCCTCCAAGTTCTCAGGAGGAAGACCGGGAGCAGGTCAAAGAAATATGAAGAAGAGCCCTTCCAAACCAAAAAAAGAAAAGCCCTTCGGTGGTGGATAGGCATAAAACCCTGCTTGCTTTCTGGGACCATTCTTTACCACACAAAGCAAAAGCTGTAAGTTGCTGGCTGAGGGAAGGACCCAAATCCTTCACTGATACAAAGCAGGGGTCTGCGATTGCTGGGGGTGGGGGTAGGGGCAGGGATGCTGAGAAATAAAATAATATTATTCCTGAGTTCTTTCTGAGTGTAAGTGTTCTGTGGCATAAGAGCTGGATATGAAGACAGGCCTGGATGATCCTAACTTGCAGTTTTTAAGCAAGTTTGACAATGCAGTTTTCTTAGAACACTCAAGAAAGTTATAGGCATGTATTTTGGTGTTAAAGGATTTAAATATTTAAAAAAATAAATATTTAAGATATTTACAGTTTACAGAGATGAAGATTTGTCTTTTTAAAAGTTGGGATAGGTATGGCCACAATCCAGCAGGGAAGGAAGGCAGGCCGAGGAGACCTACAGCACCACCCTTCGGCCATTCTGCTCTCTTGATGTGTCCAGGGATCAGTAAAGGTCTCCAGTATATTCACTTTTGCTTACATGATGGGACTATAAAAGATCCTCTCAAGAAAAAGGGATGAAGCATGATAGTTAGTGAAATCTTAGAGGAGGAAAAACCTTGAGGAAGAATCAATCCTGGAACAGTTTAGAATTTTCTTAAGTTTTAGCTATTAATAAAAAAGTTCAGGGTAAAAAATGATGGTCAACAAAATGGAGGTTTAAAAGTAATAAAAATAAAAATTCTTATTTGGCAGATGCAGAAAAAGGTTTGTACTGTTGACATAAATGAGTCACAAAGTACTAGCTTTCTTCTGAAGTGCCTTGTTTACGATACCAGAATCCAGACTGCACACCAAATGGCAGAGCCCCGATACACATATGGAACGCTGACGAGCCTTTTCTCTTAAAGAGTGTGAATACTCGCTGCTTTTAAGTGCAGCACTGGAGATTCTGGACTGGCATTCCTCTGAGAAACGGACATCAAGGCATGGACAATGGTACATCAGCTATCACTGGTGATAAAAAAGAAAGGGACCAAAAAATTCTGTTTGCTACCTACTTCCTGTTCTCCATCTCCCACTCCCCACCACTCAAAGGAGTAAAGGAATGGAATGTATATAAATATTTGCTGAAAACAGGTGACAGAGACACTCCAATTGGCTAAGACACATGTCATTTGTTCAGCAAAAATTTCTCAGAGGTTAACTAAAGGTTTGGCTTTACACTGGGCACTGCAACCTGTGACTTCTTTTCAGTCAAAATCTCAAATTCAGAACAGGTTTAAATTTTCCCTACCCACTGAGAGAAAACTTTACAGTAAATTACCAGTCAGTGTAAGTTCTGAGCATCTACACTGTAGCTGGTAGCTAAATCAATCCTCCACAGAAGGCAAAGGCAATTTTTCCTAAATCACTTCCATCAACCATTTGAATTACTCTAAACGTCTTTATCTTCGAAAAGCATTTCCAAAGCATTCATCTGCCTGTAGCTCCATTCTAGAGGCTCACCTCAGACATCACCTCCTCCCAAAACCCTTCCTTCCCCTTCATAAAAGCCATAAGATTTCAGAGAAGGCATTCCAAGTAGAACGAATAGCAAGTACATATAGCAAGTGAGAGCTTGGGTGTGTCTGAGGCCAGTGTGGCTGAATACAGTGAGCGGAGAGAGGAAGTGAGGGAAACAAGCCCGTTTGACATCTTGGAAAGGAGGCTGGATTTTTATTCTAAATATATTTGAAAGCATTGACAAATTTTAATACTAAAATTATATGAATTCAACAAGAGAACATTACATAAACTATTGAAATAGGTCTTGAAATTGTTTCAAACTCGTTTGAAGGATAAAAAAATACTATCTTTTCTTTTGTTCTTTCTGCCATTTCTTGTATCTTCTGACAGTAAGCATAATATTTTCAATTTAATCTCACACAGTTATGTAAAAGCTTATTTTTTCTACCTGATTTTTCCTATCTACCCTTTATTCTATCTGATGTAAAATTTAATATGAGAAAGTTTAATTATAAAAAGCTCAGTAACACTAATTTAAGTATTAGGGGACAAGTCTGTTAACAAAGTAAAATGGAAACACGAATAAAATTTTGGGTACACATACTCCTGCACTGTTTCAACCAACTTTCAGAACAGAATCTACCTGCAACTTAAATATTATAGAAACCCTCTGACCACGGGTCAAGTAAAAAGCTACTTTTTCTCCAAAGAATTCCCTTTTCAATGTCAAAAATTGCTAGGTAGCCCTGGGAAAGACTAATCTGCTTGCCAGAATCTGATGACATGTATTTGAATTTATGTTAGCAATTTAGCTCATGCGATATACTTAAAAACACATCTCTGCTTGTCGAGTCAGGAATAATTACATTAAAACAAAGATTATCAATGACATGGTTCCTTAAAATAAATCAATTAAATTCAGTATCTTCAGCAATTTATGGGATGAGGAAAAGTTAACTTTATGACAATATCAAGATGTATTAAATGAGCAAGAAAACACATGTCAATGACTAAAGGAAAACAGTAAAACAAAAAAGCCAGAGAGAAATTTTTTAACTGGATGATGATTTACTCCCCCAAATCCATGAGATTTGATCTGACTAATATCTCACCTTTTCAAAAGATATTAGTACCTCCCACCCTTTTTGAAATTGCAATGATAAAGGCAGTAACCATCTGCTTGCTACACAGGATACACAGCCAGTATTTTTCTCCTACTCTGACGCTCCCTGAGGTGGCTTTTGAAGAGTAAGGAAGAGACAGAATAGACAGAACATCTTTAGTAGAGAAAAACCAATTACACAGATTTAATCATTTATATGGAATAGATGATCACAATCAAAAAGAGAGAAGTTGAAGTACAGAACAAAAAAATCTAAGAGTTAAACACAGGAGAGGTAGAAAAGCCCAGTTTCTATTTGTATTAAAAAATAAAAGGGAATCTAGCCAAGGAAGAAGAGGAGGACTTAAAAACTGAAAGGTGGCTATGGGAGATTGCAAAATACTCACCTTTTACACTGAAGAAGAGAGATGCTATCAGCATGGCCTGGATCAGTACAGTATTACCTGCCTGAGGAAGTATTTTATTGGATAAACTCAAGGTCAGGTATAGCCCCACATTTCTCTAAAGATAGAGTAAACTCTGAACACACACTATATTCAAGTTTTAAAAGAAAATATAAGCAGCTTAGACCCAAAGGACTAAGAAATTCCTATCTACCACTGACCTAAGATAGTAAGAAATTAGGTTAAAAAAATTCTTAGCAATGAGCAATGGAAACAAGACACTATTACTTATTTATGTATGTATTTATGTCCTGCTCATTCATTTTTACTAATCTAAAAAGTGGCAATTTAGAAAATGTCACATTTGCTTACAGAAGGAAGATCTGATTTGATAAAGGATGATGGTAGAGAATAAATCCTTCCTTCCTATTTAGTACAGTATATAACCGTGGCCTTGAAGCTATCTCCCAGCATCTTCAACCTTGTTTTCCATCTAAATATAGATAATGATATTGCCTTAGTGACCTCACAGAGCCAATGTATATAAAAACTCCCGTGTAAATTTTATGTTCTTGTTGAAGAAGTTCGAAGTGGTAAACTTTAGGATTCAGTTTAGTATTGTTTCAGACTGGGGTTATATGGGTTTCCTAAATGCAAACATTAATTAATCTGAAGGTTAATATCACTCAGTGGTCACTCTAGCTAACTTGATCTCTGCTGTATTATTAATAATAATGTTATAGTCAATGGGAAAATTTGGGAAAGTTACTCCAGATGCAATTAGAGATTTTGTGCTACAAAGCTAGGAATTATGTAAGAAAGGTATACATGTAAATTGATTTTTTACTTTAAAGTCAGTAATATAATTTGATCCTTTATTAAAAATTTCTAAAATCTATAAAGAAAAGTGGCATGATGAAGAAAAATCTTCTTAGTGGGAGACATGTAATTTCATTTTGTTGTTTAACTGTGGGGGGAGGTGGGATATATGAAGTAGATTTAAAAACAAAAAAATGTTATTTCTCTCCAGAGGATTAAATTGCTATATAGGTTAAAATGTTCATAAAATATTTATAGTTGTCATGAATGACCTCTCAAGCTGACATTTTATAATAGTGATTAAAAAAAAAACCACTCTGATGCAGCTGAATGGATGTTTCCCCTTATCCCAATTTAATTAAAAGTTCTATCTTGCTCTGAGAGCTTATGAATGCCACTTATCTTCTACTGTAGGCAAAAGTAAAAACCAATATTCTTTATGCTTAAGTGAAGAGTGTAACCCAGTGATTAGATATCTGCTTTGGCTATTTTATCTCTCTTGTTTACATCAGGGAGATCTGACTCTACAGCTTTACAGAAGTAGCATGCTAATACTTCAGGATTAAATTTAATACTTTATGAATAAGGCTCAGAGAAGATACAAAAGTGAACATGACAGTCCCAACCATTAAGAGTCATCTAATCATAGAAGAAAGATTTGTAAACAACTAACTATAATTGCAAAGCCAAATAAAATACTGCACTAGTAGAGCTTAGAAAAGGTTATTAATTCTGACTGGTGGCATCAGGAAGCTTTTGTGGGAACTGTGGTATTTAAGCAATATCTTGAGGGGTAACATACCCTTGTGTTATTTACACAGGTGGGGCTGGCATTCTTGACTGATGAAGCAGATTCCTGAAAGTACCTAACATATCTGAGTAACTGTGAGACAAGCAGTGTTTTCACTAGAGTGCAGTCACTACAAGGGCAGGGACTGGCTTATTTCATCAAGGTCAACAGCATTTAGAACAATGTCTGGTGCAAGATAAATATTTACTAAATAAATGACTGAGTCGGACGCTGGGTAACTGAAAGAAACAATGGGCAAAGTAATTGGAAATGTAGTTTGAGCCCAAAAAAGCTTAAGAATATGTAGATGGAAGAGACCATGGCAGGTTTTTAGAAGAAGGGAGTAAGATGATCTGCTATGTATTTCAATATTAAAATTCTGGAGGTAACGTCAATTGACTGGAGAGGTGAGTCTATAGACAAGGTGTGCTGAGAGGCACTAGGACTGCAAAGAAGGGATAGATATGGGATTCAGAGGTGGAACTGACAGGACTTGACAAGTGACTTAGGTACGGGGAGGAGTTAAAAGGAGATTCCAGAAATTTCCAAACTGAGTGACCAGGAGAACACTGGTAACATTATGTAAGAAAAGGAAAAGAAGCAAACTGTAAATTTTGGTAGAGAAAAAAATAACTTCAGTTTTAGGCACATTAAACTTAAGGTGTTGATTGATTCCATATGGAAAAGTTCAACATATTGAGAGTTAGAATTGGAGTTTAGAGGTGAGCCAGGAAGAATGCTGTAGATGAACTCAATCAACAGATATTTACTCTGACTATTCAGTGCTAGCACCAAAATTTAAGCCATCAGCATAGCAGTGGTAGTTATGAGAGGGCATACCCTGGATAGGAGACCTTGGAAAACTTTTGCATTTAAAAGAAAAGAGAGAAAAAAACCATTGGAGAATACTAAGGCATAATGATAAGATCAAGGGAAAATTTTTAAAGATGGAAGCAAAAGGGAGGAAGGTGTACAGGCTATTCAAACCCTTAAGAATCTTTCCTAATTGTGCAGTTCCCTTCAGAGTGCAGATGAAAAAAATTCAAAGAAGTGTCAAGTAGGAGACAAGCTCTTCAAAAAGAAAAATGGAACACAGAGAAATCTCATAAATGTCACAAGGAACCAGTGAGTTCTAGAAGAAAATGGAAAAAGTCAATCATTTAGAATTTATATGCCTCCAGCTACTCATACCAAAACAGAAATTAAAAAAAAAAAGAGGTTTGGAAAAAAAAACCAACATGAACTTAGCAATATAGTGAGTCCTGCTGAAGGATATTTAAATATAGGACATTAATTTCTGCCCTCAAAGAAATTACAAAGTCACTGTGAACTAAGAACATATCATATGAAAGTATTTACACTAAATCCTTTATTTAGAGCTCCAAATGAGAATAAATATGAATGATGCTTATGCAAGTTATCATTGATGGAGATCAGGGGAGCAAACACCTCTAGCTTGAGGATCCTCCCTCATAGACGTGCACTTGAGTTGAGATCCTACAGACACTGAACTGAGTTCACTCACACATAGACTGGATTATATATCCATTACTACAAAGTAGTTTAATTGGTTTAAACTACATTTAAGTGCTTTCCAGGGATGGTATATTAATTCACACTCTTTAAAGTGGCTGAAAAAGTACCTGTCTTTTCAAGAATGTTGATTCTTGCCACCATTTAGTATTACTGTTCTCTCTTGTTAACTTGATAGAAGAAAAAAGGTGTATTATTACTTGTGTTGGAAGTTGTTTCATTTGTTCATTTGGACTGCTCTCTGCAAACGTCTGTTACCGATTTGCAGAGTTCCTTATAAAGAGAGACAGCCTGCCGTCATTGCCAACTCCCAAAGGAAGATCACCCACACCAACCTCGTGCTTCCACAGCATAGAGCATAGAACTGTGATGAAATGGCTGACTGCAAATTCAGCCTATCTTCCTGTTATTTGGCAAATCTTTTCTTTTTGTTGATCCTCTAGCCACCATTCACAGTGGCAGCCCGTTGTAAACCTTCTCTGCTTTCCCTAACTCCAATCCTCTGATTTATAGCCAGTTGGTCGGAAGCACAGATATCAACCTGGACTTGCGAATGGCATGTAAAGTGGAGGGCAGGTTCATGAACCCTTTTGACGCTATCTTCAGGCAGATTGTATCAGGATTGAATAGAACTGCTTGGCGGTGTGGGGAAAGAAACTACATGTTGGAGTTGGTGTCAGAATCTTAAAAGGTTATCTAAATTTTACAGACGTAGATATTTCTAGGGACTTGAGTCAATCTGCAGACATTCTGTGTATTGAGTAACAGCAATTGCTGTAGTAGTATGGTTTGAGTTCTTGTAAAGAAAATGCATAGTGTTACTAGGATTATGGCAGTTTGCTCATTCTTGGTTAAGACCACAGTGAGCAAGAGTGAAAAAACTCATGGAAATAAAATTATGAATGAGTACTTTGAAACAAAATCCACAAATTATGACAGTAAATTTATCCTTATTCTGCAGATTTCTTAGATATTACAAAAGAGAAACTCAGGAAGTCCTGTTTCTTCTTTGGGTTTGTTGCTACAGGAAAAGTGTAATTTGTCCCAAGTATAAATCAATATCCAGTATCATCTCTCCTTATGGGAGAAATAACCATTTGGGATGTTTACAAAGTATAATGTGCTTCAGGGGACTTTCTCAAATCTTATGACTCTGACTTTCATAGACAGAATTCATTTTCCTCCTAGATCTCCTGAGGATTTAGCAGAAACACTGAAATCAGAGCTTTCTCTCACAACATACTCAGCCAAATCCAAAGATACAGGGAACACTTGTAAGTAACCATTAAAGAACAAGCAAGTCATTTTCAGGTTATAGTTGAGATTAAGTCACAAGTAAGAGAAAACTGGACACTTTAAACAAAATTAGTACCTTCAAAAAATTAACCAGTTTCTGTTCAACTCAGAAAAGTTTTCACTCTTGCATATGTTGTTATCTTTTTTTAAAGATAACTGAGATTTTCAAATTAGCTTGCGCTTATAGTTAAGGCTGAAAATGAAAAAGGCTATTATGATCAAACCATATGCTAATTCATAAAGGGGAATAAAATAAGTGCTAGTGCACAGCACATTCCAGTGGGAGAAAAAAAGTTAATCAATTCAACTCAATTTTAGCTGAGGGCATTTTTCCGCAACTGCTGAACCCTAGCATGTGTCAGGCAGCTAAAATTACACTAAAATGTGTAAGTTCTGTTGTTATTTCAGAGATAATCCAGGAAGGAAAACAAAGCCAAAAATTCTCTCTGCATTTTTAACATGAAATGCTTTAATCTTCAACCAAGTGTATACTTTTTTCTGTTTTTTAGGTATTATCTCTTCTTTTGTGTACGTTTGAAAGTTTCCAGAGTAAAAACAAACAAAAAGAGCAATAACAAAAATGATTTTGTAATGTTATTTCCAACACACTGTTTATCCTTTAAAATAATTCTTACCAGTCTCTGTTTCTGAAGCTCTTCTCTGAGAACTCTATCTTCTGGTAAAACATCACATAACAAGAAATAATTGTCTTGTTCTTCTGTTCAGAGATTAGGAAAATAAATAAGAAATGACATTTATCAGTTTTTCTAAAAATTTTTTCTTAAAAAAAATCTATATCTATGTCTATGATGATTTCTCTGTCAGCATATTAGTTCTGTTTTAGCTTTATTACAGTTACACAACATAACACAGCAATTTAATTTTACCTATAATTTTAGAGAATTATAATTTAAGAGAAATTATTCCTCTGAATTTTTGGATTATAGGGAAAAGATGGTAGTCAAGATGTATCTTTGTCAGGGGAGAGGGTATAGCTCAGTGGTACACAGCATGCTGAGCATACACAAAGTCCTGGTTTCAACCCCCAGTACCTCCATTAAAAAAAAAAAAATCAATGATAAACCTAATTACCTCCCTCCCTTCAAAGATGTATACTTACCAAATGGAGCTGTGGAATTGATTCTTATTACACTGCAAAAATCTGTAACGGGCTGTTCAGTGAACCTTTTTCTCCAATATAAAATGTACCTTAGAACAATCAAAAAGAAAGAATGGTGAGAAGACTCAACAGACTACTTACTTTAGTATGATACGATTTTACAAGAATATTTAATTATCCCAAAGCAACAAATCAAATGTTGACTGAAAACTGCTAGAAAATTTGTAAATGGAAAGGCAGTAGTAGAACACTGTAGAAATATGAAATGAATATTTAATGAAATGAAATTACCCTATAAAGGCATGAAAATGATTAAATCTTACCATTCCCAAATTCAATAAACAGACATACGGGAAAGTTAAAGTGAATTATTTTTATATAATAATGAAGTTTTTCTGAAATCACATCTAGTTTATGTGAATTTAAAATGCAACAATGATTAAATAGGCTTTATCACAGATTTTCCAATAAATTGAGAGCTGGGTGGTTATCTTATTAACAACAGAACACATCATAACAATAATGCAATGAGAAGTCAGTCTAAATTCAATATTATATATTATAACAAGATAGAACAATTCCATATGTCCACACTGTGTACGAAATGAGGCAAATTTAGCTTTTAGAATAATAGCCAAGCTTACGGTTTCTGTATCTAATGAGCAGAGTTAGAAGAAGCACACTGGCTAAATTTAAAAGCAAAGCGTAACACCCAGACCTGCGTTATCTGATGAAAGAGGGAGTAAGATGACAGGATTCAACAAGCTGTTCATCTTTTCATTGAACTAACAGGATTTATATTGACAATTGCAATATCGTTTATCTAATGGTACCAAGAAAAGAATGCAATCTTCATGGGTAGGAAGGAAATGTAAAGGTTCTGATTCTATCGTTGACAATTTATCAGGCTACATGGTTGATGGATTAAAAAAAGAAACTTACAACAAAGAACCCAAACCTGTGAGAGACGGAACCTAGTGAAACAGATAAAGAGCACAGGAAGGGTAGGAATTTGGATATTTTAAACAGCTTGATATAGCCCCTAGCAGTGTTCTGCACAAAGCAGGTTCACACTACACGCTTTAAAGAGGTAGAAGAGCATCTGAAGATTCTTGTAAGGTTCTCTAAGTAGCCTCCAAATCCCAGTATTCTGTCTCTTTTTTATTCTTACCTCTCTTTTTCTTAACATTAATTTTCCAATCCTGGTGCTCTATAGAAAGGGCATTCATATGTCAGAAAAAAAAATGTGCTGGGAGAGAGGTCTGAGAGAAAAAGAAAACTGAGACATGAGCCAATAAAAAATATAAATTGATGAAAACACTGAGTATAGGATATATAAATAAAAGAAGTAAAAGAACAATGTATAAAAACAGAACCACATGCTTTTGTTCTTCCTTCTATGTATAACCACACTGTCAACCTGGATAGGTAAGAAAGGGGAGAACAGTGCTAGACCTTACCTTAGGCTCCAGCTCAGCCTCAAACCATAAACACTATAAAGATGTACAATGACCCTATGGCTAGCTCACTGGCTTCCATATTAGAGGTATCAGAGCAGAAGGCATTTCACATCCAACAAAATACACAGAAGAGGAAAAGTACGTACAAGAGGCTGAAATGGTATTTCCTTGGCCGTCCTGGCCAGCTTCAGCACTCTCCACTCACTTCTCAGCATCTTACACAGCTATTCTTATTCTCCTCTTTTCCTTTTCCTGCTAGTTGCTTTTTTTTTCCTCCAGGGGAAAGAGGTAAAAAGGGAGAAAGAAAAGGCAAGAGAAGACATAAGAAAACAAAAATGATATTCCCAGCCACTTTCCTTATTCTCCCCTCAGCATATTTTCTATTGTAAAGTGGTGACAGGGATGAAGGCCCATAGGAGAACATATTCTATTAGAGATGTCAGAAATAGAAGATGGGTTGTTCTTTCAAACTGAAATACAGAGACATCTATTTTCATGACCAAATTCATACACCAGGTGCTGCAATAACTGACTTAAAGCAACAGGAGAGTCAAGTACTATCAGGAGTTCCCTCACGGGTACTGCTAGAATGCACAAAAGAGAGGTTTGTCACTCTTGGTTACTACTCCACTGAAGGCCATGTGGGTGATACCCTCTGGACAAAATTGAGAATAGTCATCAGCTCTTTATATTATTTCCATTCTGAGCCTACAGTTTGTAAAAAGGCAGTGATAATTCCTTGAATACACAGGCTTGCTTATTTTTGGAAAATGTTCCCAGACTTAGATCTAAGTATCTGTGTGAAACTATATGAAGCAGACGACCAGGTAAGAGCAGATACCAGTGACCAGACTGTCCTCTGAACTGTCACTGACTTATTCTGTAACAGAGTCAACACAGTAAGAGTCTCTTAACTGTACAGATCTTGTGTTAAAAGTTTTGCTTTTTAAATTAAGACTATGATCAAACTCTCATAATTGATGTTTTAATAACTGACTCCACCAGCCCTGTAGGCAACAGTGAATAGAGAAGCAGGGACTTGGCATTCAGAAATATGAACCTGAAATGAAAGTTTTTCAACCTTTCTGAAATTCAGTTTACTCATTTGCAAAACGAACTGTTAATAATTAAACAGGATAATATATGTAAAAGCACTGTTCACCATCCTGGATGTTTAATAAATTAAAGTTATTATAATAAGAAAAAGTAACATATTTAGATAGGATTAAAGTAGTAAAGAATTTGTTTATTCCAGAGAAGTACTGGTGTGTAAAACAACAAAAAACAAGACTGATAACGTTTCATCAGACATTTAATGAGCAAGTTAAAATAGTTATATTAGTAGTGTCAGAGGGCACGCACAGGTAGGGGAAGAGCAAAGTGATGATGATGATCCTAAGGATGACAATTACTAGCAGCTGCCATTACCGAGACCCTACCTGCCCAAGGTTCCACAAGTAGAACATCAGAACTGGAATGAGAACTGGGGTCTCTCTGGCTCCAAATCGAAATTCAAATCTACAACACAGTACCTCTATTGCCGTGTGAGGACCAGTCAACAGAAGGATTACAGAAACATGCAGGAACAGGAGAAAGCCCCAGAATTACAGTTGTAATGGATACCTGAAGAATTTTTTTTCAGTAAGATACCCAGGAGAATGCTTTTTGACAAGGAAAAACTGAAGTACAGAAGTGAAGTCTGAAGGGAGAAGAAAGGTCTTCCCTTCCTGAAAGCATACTACCTAACAGCTGCTTTTGTTCTGAACTGCTCCTAACTTCTGCCTAAATATTGAAAGTTGACGCCAGCTGTTTGGGGCTGCTGAATTCGAACTGCCTGGCTAGGCAAGAGGTAACAAAGAAGTTCCCCTATAGAGGCACCGATTCCTCTGATGTTCTGATTCCAATAGTCAATGGCTCTTGATCTCTAATGACTTCCATGATGGATACTATTCTCCTTGATCTTTGAAGGGAACGTTCACATCATGTATTTATTTTGTATTACAGTTTACCTCAATGTGGTAGGCACAAAGGAAGCAATTACTAACATCAAATGACTTAAAAATCATGGGGAGATTCTGTCTGACAGAACCTCAGTTAACCTTCGCAAAGAGTTAAGGCTTCCCATGAAATGAAGGGAGAGAAGACACTGCTGCATGCTCATGGTCTGGCAGTCTTTACAATGGTTAAAAGTTATATTACTGCTCCATGACAAGTGGTTGTGAAGTTTGGAAGGATGTTTTTCAGATACCCTGAACATCTCTGAGATGTTGTTATGTAGCTTCTGAGGGAAGGAGGATAAAGCAGGTAATAGGTCAGTCCAATAGGCACAGAGTTGTCATTTGAGTGGTCTCTGCTTGACCAAAGGCTGGGTGACAACATCATCAAAGAAAAAATCATGTTATAGAAGCAAAATATAATAATAAATTACTATATAATTTAAATACATAAAATTAGGTATCATATCTTATTGTGATATACTATACAAATAGATCTGAATTACAACAAACATCTGACCTAAGTCTAAATTTAAGTTGCATCCTAATTAAACACATAATGGTACTTTTTTTAGTTCATAATTAGAATTAAAAGGTGTCAATATATCAATTTCCCTGTGGTTGGTAAAAGCATTCAGACAAATTGTATTCAACTAAGAAATGTCTTAAAGATAGCAGATCTTCAATACATGCTTCTTTTTTTAAAAATTTCTGTTTAAATCCGATGTTTTATTTTATGCTTTTACAAACAATTTTCTGAGCAGGGGTCCTGGGGTCTTACTAGCCTTACCGGAGAGGTCACGAGGTTCTACCAAATACATTCTTCTTACGGCATTTTTTCCCACCCACTAAAATTTCTTGTTCTATGTTAAGAAATCATTTAGTACTTCTATTCTTCATTTTTTCCTACTTCTTTAGTTTGTTTAAAGCTACAACTGCAGTTACTTAATATATAAAGCCAAGAAATAATATGTAGTATGAACACTTTATTTTATTTTTTGCTTTGAGCAAAAAAGGGTTTATTTCATTTTCATACAAAATAAAAGTCAAATGGTGGGAAGTCCACAGCTGGTAGTGAACACTTTATTTGGAGGATAGTTATTACAGCATTTCATGTTTTATTAAAAAGCCATAAAAGTAATTATTAGGTCATCAGCAAATGTTTTTTTTCTTTCACAAGAATTTTAATCACGTCTCACAAAAAATCCTTGTAGTAATATTTTGCCTGCCCAGCTCTCCACTGTAACTGGTGTGCTTACTGACAGAAGCATAAAGATTTGAGATATTGTTGTTAATTAAGTAGCACTGAATGAGTGGAATTTAATATAGAAAGGGGCAAGAATTAAGGAGTTAACATTTTTCTTCTGGAAAAATTTTATCTACTGAATAAAACTAGCAAATAGCTCAGTATAAGTAACTATGTTAATAAATGGCTCAAAGGAGAGATTTTTGTTTTTGTTTTATTCCCCCTGAGAAAGATCTGTTCCTTTGTTCCAATAAAGAAAATGCCAAATAGATTTAACATGAAAATTTAGAGCTTATTGCTTATAAAGGACAATGCAAGTCCATCTCTTACCTATTATTTATCACCTTTATTACTTATTGTACTCAAAAACAGCAACTGTTTTCCAAGAAGAGTTTTACATACATATATATGAATTATTCAACCTATAAAGTTCTGAGTGAATTAATTAATTGAACCTCTCACTGTCCCTCCCGCCCCCCAATAATTGCTCAAGTTAAGAAAAAGTCATACAATGTTGAGAAAATTCCAACTTAACTCTAATCACAAGTAAGTCAAAGCTTGTACTATTATGGAGAGGAATTTTTAGTTTTTGTAAATAGTAAGAGAGCATTATCTAAAGGTATTTAAAAACAACAAAGTTTACTCATATACATTCTTGGTCAGTTTGAATTAATCATATTTTAACTTCCCGAGAGTAAAATTTTTATTTAAGTATGAGGACAGTTGACAAGGAAAATCAAAGTTTCCAAATTTAAAGTACATTTTAACTATACATTTTATTTAGAAAGCACTTATATCAGATATGCATCTTTTTCTTGTTAATAAAGCATTCATTTTATTACATAACTGCATTTAGAGCGTGATTGATCTCAGTATTTAATTACTGACTCCTAAGCCCTGAGACCTAGTAAGTAATTTGATTTTCCTACCCACATACAGATGAGATTGATACCAATGATTTAAAAAAGAGAGATTGATTAGTACAAATACAGCTGCTTAGTTATCAGACATAAGTACAAAGGATAAAATACAAATTCTGATTCAGGCATTCCTCAAAGATTTTAGAAGAGAAAGAAAATCTTAACATTACTCATAAAATTATCACTGGTTGATCATGTTTTTTCTGCAATTCCTGAGGGGGAATTTGCATCTATGTGGTAAAAAAAAAAAAAAAGATTAAAAAATAGTTTCATATCAAAGAAAAAGTGAGTGATACAGATTTATAAAAGAATAACTCATCTGATAGTTCTGTCAATGGTTACTTGAAAAAGAAAAGAATTCAACAACAATGTCAACAATTTTATGGAATATGGCAAAGGGAGTATTGACTTGTTAGAAAGTTGGTCTGCTTCCAGATTTTGTAGGACATGCAATAGTATGTGACATTCTCAAATAAAACTTAACATACTCAAGAAGGCAAGTAAGTACAAAGATTTAAAAAAAAAAAAAAGACTAAGGTGAAACCTGAAAAAGAATATGAACTGTCATATTTGTATAGGAGTAATTTTACGCTTTTATGTAAGTTATGCTTTTCTTCTAAGAAATAATAAACTTAGTTCTTTTATGGGTAAAAATAAAATTTACCTTTGGAAATCAGCAACCAACTTGACATCAGCTATGACAATCTTATGTTCAATAATCATGTGCTTCAGAAGTTTGTCTTGTTCATCCACAGGAAAATGTTCTTCACAGAAAATACAAGGCACAGATGGAGAACCTTCTAAACTGGTGGTGCCACCTGGACTTTCTGGCAGTGAAAGCGGCTCCAGGATACAATCCTTACTGTCTGGGAGAGACAAAAAGAAAAAGGAAAAAAAAAGCTGAAATAAACTCTCTTTAGAAGGATGATTTCTTACCTACTGCTTTAAAAACATCCTAAAGATATTTATATAATTTCAAAAAGAAAAATACACAGTACAAGAGAGAAGGATACTTTATTACCATTTTAAATAGCTTCTGCAACCCAGAGGCAGGGAGTATTGCAAAGCAGCCCAAACTCCCCATTTTCTAGCTTGAATGGCGGAAACCTATTTGTCAGGACAGCTGTTTGAGCCTTCTTCTTGGATACTGGCCAATGGCAGCAATTCCAGGGGTACTTGGAGGGGGAAAGATGTAACATGCTGGGTTAAGGTTCTTCTAAGGCCCAGTTGTGACCTATGGCTGAGAGTCAACACACTAGGAAGTAAATAGTATATACTGAGGCTACAGATGATGCCAGGCCAGTCTTTTAAGCTGCTTCCTGTTGCACCTGCAAACTCTTTCCTATTTCTGATTATTTGTCATGCACAAAGAAGATAGGTATCACATTGGGTTGACACAGCATGTGCTGTGTGGCCCAGGTAGCAATTTTTGATGTTTATTTATGCTATCATTTGCTTATTATACAAGTATATATCATAATTCAAGTTCCTGTGAACAAAGAGATGAATGCTCAATTACTAGACAGACATGGTAAACATTTTTGTTTGTTTTGTCTACACTATATTCCTTTTCCTAACATCACCTATAGCATCTTTAAGAGGTGAAGTATGTAAAGCCTATAGCTCTGAGTTCAGGGCCTCAAACTGTACCCAGTTGTGTCAGGAGTCCCCTTCAGTCTTCAAGGGTGCAAGGCTAGATCTGTCACCTTACGCAAGCTACTGAGTAGTTAGTAAGCAGGGAACCAGAGTAAGGCATTTGGCATCTGAGGAAGGGCAGGAAATCTTCAGAAAGAAAGACAGCTATTTCACACACAGCAGTTTTTCGAATTAGGTTACTATTGATTCTACTGTTAAATTTTATTTCTTATTTTTATCTTACTTTACCTTTTTAATAAAGGCCTTCTTAATTGAACAGTTAATTGAATCAGTTACTGGTACGCTGCTGACCATGGACTAAGGACTGTGGTAGGTGATACAAGGGGGCAACATTCACTCATTCACTTAACAAAAATCAGCTGAGTAACTACTGAGTGCTGGTCTTTTCCTGCTTGATGGTGCATGACATTATTCTTACCATCAAGGCTAAAGTGCTCAGAATTTGTTTTAAGACACAGATAAGCAAAAGGATGAAGAGAGAAAATGTACAGGGATGATGGGAGCATGGGGATAGAGGAGTCACCTAAGTGAGCTGGAGAGGTAAGGTGTCCCATAGGGGATGTCCTCTCATACATCACTCATAATACTGTACTCATATTAATGTATACTAAATCAACCTGTTTATCTTAGTTATATAAAATTATTAACTGCCAGGAAAGGAGAAGACAGGGTATACAGGACAATAGGGAGAATATTAAAAATATTTAAGCACTTCAGAAGCACTGTTAGTAAAAGTAGTGTGTTACCAATTATAATATTCATTAAATTACATAATGAAATCAAGGAGTTCTGGAATTCTATAGCTCTTTGGTTATAGGATATATTTTTCAGCTGTAGGTTAAATTCTGTAGGAATTTAAACCCGCATGTGAAAAATAGGATGGGAAAAAAATAAGTGATATTATCTATGAAACTTAATAATATTTTACATTCCCTAGAACAGGACAACAAAAGGCAGCATATTCTAAACAAAGGTGACGTGAGTAACCTTACCTGCCACCTAGGAAATAACAAGTACTGTACTATATAATTCTCCCCAAATTTGACTGAGGCATTTGTAAATTCACCTTGCTTGACTGAAGAAAGCAAACAATATATTAATAATCACCACCATTAGCAAGAAGTAACCTAAGTAGGTGTTAGCTATTTATAAGTTACCAGCAAAGTGTTTTAGGTCACTTTCTCAATTAATCCTAACTACCTTATTTGATTAGTACTATTACAATCCCCATCTGCTAGCTGAGAACTGAGACTTACGAAAGTTAACTAATTTTCCAAAGTCACTGTGTTAGTAAATAGCCTAAACTTAGTAACTTGAGCCTACATTCTAATGCTACATTCTTCTGCCTCCAATACCAAACGGCTATTCCTCAACTCTGTTTCTTCTTTAAACTGTATATTCAGTGCTGTTCTGAATTCATATGCATTTATAAGCCACAATGAATTTATATATATTCTGCCAGTGTCCTGCAGCCTCCCTGATTCTACAACCTCCACTAGCAATTCAAACCTCAGTAGTTCACATCCTTCAAAAACTACTGGGTACAATTGATCTCTACCATTGTCTTTACTGTTTTCTGAAGCTTTACTGAAAATTCTACTATTCTTTTGTGGTTCATGTCTACTCCCTTTGTGTGTTCAATGCCAGTTTCTCTTTTTTCCAAATTGTTGCTCAGAGAATGAACCTAAATGTTCACACATACTAGAACCAAACTGCTTGTTGTCAATGTAAGAATATACAGGAACAAAATTAGCAATCTGCTAATTTCATGTATGAGGGTTTAGGAGGTACTAAGCTGTTATTTGGGAACTTGAGTTACTATGTATCCAGAAAATACAAATTTTAATAGAACATTTTTAGATCACAGGATTTTACAATTTTCTCCTGATTTCCTAAATTACTAGCATTGTGTTCAAATTTATAACAGCACTGATCAGAAGAAGTAATTTATTTACCTTCAGATTGTTAGTCTCTGGAAGGCAATGTGAGTCCTGGTCATCTTTATTTACCTGGCATGTACACTGTGTATTATTATCCTACCATGAGTACCACCACCACTGTGTGTTACTTTGTGCCAGGCATTGTTAAGCACTTTATATGTACAGCATTAACTCAGTTAACCATCACGAAAACCATGTGACTGAGAGTCAGTTTCTACCTCTACTTTACAGTTGAGGAAACTTAGGCACTGAGAGGCTAAGTGACTTGTCTTAGACAGCTAGTAAGTAGTGAAGCCAGGATCTGAATCCAAGCAGTGTGGCTCAAGCATTAGCATTCTCAACCTATCTATAATACTAAGGAGTTTAGACCTTTCCCTGTAGGAGGCAGGGCCACCCCTGTTTTAAACTGATACAGGGAGAATGGATTGGAAAGAGGTAAGCCTGAAGATGGGAAGACTGACCAGTTGGGAGACAACTGCAGACGTCCGAGTTTGGGAGCTTATCTGAGGCAGCAATGTTAGCAGTAAGGGAGGGACAGAGAAGAGGCTACAGAGATTAAACTGACAGTTCCTGATTAACGGTTGGCCACAGTGGGTGAAGAATAAAGAGATGAGGAAGTCTCCCAGGTTCCTGGCTGGAAAGATTGTATGAATAGGGGTACCAGTCACCAATCTTGGAATATATACAGAGAAGCAGGACTTTTGTTTCGTGAGAGGGATGGATAATGAGTTAAGTTTTAGATGAGCTCAGGTGATCTGCTCAGAATTTTAGATTCCTGACAAGGCTGGTGGATAAAGGCAGAAGTGACTGGTGTCTCATGTGATGCATTTGTGCTATTCTCTTTGTGTGCCAGCCTTCTCCCACTTCCCTCCCCCAACCCCCAGCTTGTGGGCTTGACCTACTCTCTCTCTCTAAGCTCAACAAGAGCAAATCTCTCCATCGTAATTGTTTACATGTTATCTCTGCCAGTAGGGTAGTCTGTGAACTCCTCAAGGTCAAAGAATAAATTTTACTTATTTTCAGGTCTCTGATGTGGATTATACAGTGCCTGAAGTATAGATGGTATCTGAGAAGTGTCCGTTGAACAAAGAAATGAAAGAATGAGTAAGAGACCAGAGGTACTTACAACTAGGGTTACACCTTTAACTCAGTTTCTAGGTAAGTTCTATTTTAGGGAACACCTGTGACTGTCTGTCTTTAGGAAAACTTTCTCAGCCCAGAATTGAGAGTAGTCCAAATATAATTATAGTTAGACCTTTAGTACTGTGGGCCTTGTGTAACAGGCCACTGCTAATTAAGAAATAATGATGTAAAAATTACATAGAATTTTGAAATAATAATACTATCAATAAAACATTTTATCTTTAATTAGGGATTTAAAAATTCTTTTAAAATGTTTCATGTAAACACACTCTCCAGTAAACAAGGAGCAGGAGGTATTTGGAACGCAGAATAAGTTATAACCACTCCATCTAAGGATCTTCTATGGGCTAGACCCCAATCCTAAGTACCCATTTTACCTTATAGCAGTGATTGACAAATTGTTTAAGTTTCATCACCTGGGAGGCTTTTTAAACGTACTGATTTCAAAGCCTTATGCAGACTGGGGAAATGTAATTTTTGACCAAGCAGTAGTCTCTAGAATGAAGCCTGGGAATCAATGATCCAGAGGAGATCACATGGAGATTGTGGGCTTCCTGATCATATACGAGGGTGTGGGTATCTTGAACTCACGGAAAAGTCCATAAATTAGGTGACATGGCCTTGTGGCAAAGTTAACTTGATAGTGTAGTTGTCCTAAAGAGAGCCCCTCAAATACTAAGCACTGGGTCAGCAGAGGTAACTCAGTAAGATTTGTCTAACAGATTGTTTATTTCCAGCTGTCACTAAAAGAATCGTATCTACATTCTATCATGTGTGCAGAAATCTGTAATTCTTTGCTACAATGACCTTGAACTCCAAAAGGCAAAAGTAAGTAAATTATATCCAGCTCCTTTCAGCAAAGAGGCAAAGCATCTTGGAAATTCTGCTTTGGCCAAAAATCTGCTTCACACATTTGTTACAAATTAACAACAAATTATCTTCTCTAGTTCTCACTTTGAAGAGCAACTCTGTTCAAATGACTGTAAAAAAACAAAAACAAAAACAAAACAAAACAAAAAAACAAAAAACCACCCTGAAAGAGCTGAGTTTTTGAGGCGATCCTATGTTGATTACAAACAATTTTATTGACTCTGGGTAAGATTCCCAAGGTTGTCAAATAATTATTCTAGAATAGTGCTTCTCAAAACTTAATGCACATATAATCACTAGGAGATTTTGCTGAAATGCAGATCCTGATTCGGTAGGTGTGGTGGCCAGGGAAATGTGCCAGTCAAATCTCCTGCTGCTATGACCATAATTGAAAGATGGCCTCAGGTCCTGTGCTCTGAAATCCCACTTGCACTGAAGCCAAGCTTTCCCTACACTGCTCTCAGAAAATGACTGGCAGCAGCAGAAATAGTAAGGCGGACTCATTCCTGTGAGGTGGCACTTCACTGATATGTGCCACTGGCTGGATGACTCCCCACTGGCTTGCCAGAAACTTCCTTAGAACTGTGCTGTAGTCTGAGATCCTACACAACCTTCCTTCTTTCCCTCTTTCCTTCATACAGGTCAGAGTTCTTAGATGTCAAATCCCTTCTTGGAGGACATGAGCTAACAAAATCAGTGGATAGGCTTGATACTCTGAATGTCTCAGTTCCCAGCTGATGTCAGCCCACTCACCCACAAACCATACTTTGAGTAGCAAGGTTCTATCTAGGGAACAAACCAGTCATGAATTCATAATATATCTATGTGCTAAAATTGGCAGCCCTAGACTTTGCAATGTATCATTACTGCCAAATAGATAGTCTGCTGGTGCTTTGATGGAAAAATAAGACTGAGGTTTCTGTTCCCCTTAAGTCATATGAGAGAAGAAAAACCCAAATCAACAAATAATTGATGAGAATTTTTCAGCATTCAATTGTAAGGAATTGTAGAATACCTCACACATCATTTCCCCTTTAAAGAAGTCCCTGCAATCTGCTTTGCACACCACCACCACACCACTACTGAAACTGAAAAAAAAAAAAAAAAAAGCAGTAATTTGGTGATATACTCAATGCAGATAAAATTGGTTTAGCTGCTATTCTCATCACACTCTGATCATTAATTGGTAGCCATCATAAAAACTGAAAATCGAGATAGGTATTTTTTGTTTGTTTTTGTTGTTTCAATTCTGAAAACACTAAAAAACTGCTAGTTTTCAAAGAAAACATTTCCTTTATATTTGTTTTATATATATATATATGTATACTTTATCTTATTATATCTTCCTTAAGTATTTTAACAAGTCTGGATAATATTTTTAAGCCTGTTCTCTAGGCTTTCAATTTTATAGACACTGGATCTTTCCATAGGATTCCAATGCCTAATCAATCTCATTTATTATGTGTTGATTTTATTCTGAAAATTAAACTCCAAGAAGGTAATTTTATTTCTAAATTCTTGAGGGTATTTCTTACACTAAAAAATGGCCTTCTACTTCCTAAAAAAGTCAGTTCGTTGATTTCTAAGAATGTCTCCCCTGAAAATGCATTTGGAAAATGGAAAAGACTGGGTCTAGTCTTTTAAACCATAATCAGTCTCTAAGCTCAGATTAAGAATATATGACCCTTATGTAACTACCCCTGGGCTAATAATTCATCCTGTAAATTAATGAGGCCCAATACTGAAAAGATTAATTTACTATACTCCTACTAAGCGTGAGAGAATGTTAACTTAGATCTGCGTTGTTACATATTCTCAATACGACACTGAGACGGCTTAGGCCCTGCTGGGTTAGTACCCTAATGTATACAGCTGGAAGGTGTGCCACTTCCTCGGGTATGAAAACAGTCACATTCAACCCTGAAACTTAATAAACCCATGCTTGAAAATTTAACAAGCAAAAAGCTAATTTAACAAGCTAATTTAACAAGCAAAAAGCTATGAAAACTTTATTACAGCATCATCTATAAAGCACAGCAGTAGAAACAACTTAAATGTCATGCAAATGAAAATCATTCTACAATACATGGCATACTTGGCTGTATAACATTATGCATTTTCTAACTGACAATTATGAAGACAATGGAGAAATACTGACAAAAGATGTTTGATATAACTGAAAAGAGCCTAATCCACAATGAATTGCAAACAATTCCTCATACATACACAAACATACATGTACATACACCCAAATACAAAATACAAGGTTTGAAGAAAATATACAAAACAATGAGAGATGATGAATGCATTTATTTACCCCAAATTTTCTTTAACACTGAAAAATTTTTAAATAAAAAGCATGTTATCTGATGATTTCCTCAATGTGACTGTGACAGATAAAATTAAGAAAAAGAAGTGAAGCAAGTAGTTTTATTCGGTCACTTTCAAAGTCTTGATATCTGAGATGAAAAATTTTGATTAAATTTACCATTTAAACATTGAATGCCTACTATGCAGAAGGTATAGGATAGATACTATAAGAAATACAAAGACTATTAATAAAAATTCCTATCCTGAAGAAGTTGTTAGTCTAGAGGAAAATATGAGACAACTGTACAAATAATTATAAGTCAACATATGTGAAGTTGACCATATAAATCAAGGATTAAGGATAGGGAATAACTTAAATCTGGAGAAATGAAGGGTAATCTTCACAGAGGATTCTTGAAATGGTAAAGAATTCCCACAAGTATATATGGGTTGTTAAAAAATGAAAATGGTCCAATTAATGCTAGTGCCTAAGTAAGAAAAGGCTGCAAAGGCAGTTCACATGTTGGTGAGCCTTAATACAGGCCAAAGATTTATATTTAATTTGAAAATTGTGAATAGATCCTGGAGGTCTTTAATCAGGAAAGTAACACAGCATATTAGGTCATAAAACAAGTCTTAACAAAATGAAAACACAAGCTACTAAAACTTATGGGATGCAGCAAAAACAGTACTTAGAGGGAAATTTAGAGTGGTAAATGCCTATGTTAAAAGGAAGAAAGCTCTCATATAAACAATCAAACTTTGTAACTCAAGGAACTAGTCAAAGAACAAACTAACCTCCAAGTTAGCAGAAAGAAAGAAATAATAAAGATGAGGACAAAAGTAAATACAGAATAGAAAAATACAGAAAAAAAAATCAATGAAATTAAAAGAGTTGGTGTTTTGAAAAGATAAAATTGGTAAATCTTTAGCTAGACTAAGGAAAAATCTAAATCAGGAATAAAAGAGGAGACATTACAACTGGTAACACAGAAGTACAAAGGATCATAAGAGACTACATGAATAACATGGGATAACTGAGAAGAAATGGATACATTTCTAGAAACATACGACTTATCAAAACTGGATTTTGAAGAAAGAGGAAATCTGAATATACTGGTAACTATAAGGAGACTGAATCAGCAGTGAAAAATCTCCCAACAAACAAGAGCCCAGGAATACATGGCTTCACAGGAGAATTCTATCAAACATTTAAAGAAGGATTAGCGTCAATCCTTCTCAAACTCCTCCAAATATTGAAGAGGAAGGGACACTTCCAAACTCATTTTATGAGCCAGCATTACCCTGATACAAAGCCAGACAAAGACCCTACAAGAAAACTACAGGCTAATATTCCTAATGAATATAGATGCAAAAACTTCAACAAAACACTAGCAAACCAAATTCAACAGCACATTAAAAGGATCATACATCATAATTCAGTGGAATTTATCCCTAGGAAGAATCATTTAGCATATGAAAATAAATCAACATGATAACACCGCATTAACAGAAGGGAAGATAAAAATCATATGATCATATTAATAGAGGGAAAAAAGCATTTGATAAAATTCAATATCCT
This sequence comes from Camelus bactrianus, assembly GCF_048773025.1. Classification (NCBI taxonomy): domain Eukaryota; kingdom Metazoa; phylum Chordata; class Mammalia; order Artiodactyla; family Camelidae; genus Camelus; species Camelus bactrianus. Next base: position 32,973,112 of record NC_133545.1, read on the forward strand.
TTCATGATAAAAACACTCAACAAACTGGAAAAATGAAATTATCTCAACATAATAAAGGCTATATATATATAAAAAAGCTCACAGTTAATATCATATTCAACTGTGAAAAAACTGAAAGTTTTCCCTCTAAGATCAGGAACAGGAACAAGATAAGGATACCCACTCTTGACATTTATATTCAACATAATACTGGAAGTCCTAACTAGAGAAGTTAGGCAAGAAACAATCAATAAACAAAGAAAAAAGCATCCAAATCAGAAAAGAAGTAATATTATCTGTTTGCAAGTTACATGGTCTTATATGTAGAATACTACAGAGATTCTACACACACAGAAAAAATGCTTAGAATAACCAATTCAGCAAAGTTGCAGGACACATAATCAATATATAAAAATCAGTTCTGTTTCTGTACACCAATAAGGAACTTTTGAAAAGGAAATTAAATCAATTCAATTTACAATAGCACCAAAATGAATAAAATATGTAGGAATAAACTTAGCCAAAGAGGCAAAAAGACTTATACACTGAAAACTACAAAACATTGATGAAAGACACAAACTGGAAACACAGCCCATGTTCCTGGGTAAGAATATGTAAAATGTTAAATTGTCCATACTACCCAAAGCAATCTACAGATTCAATGCAATCTCTACCAAATTCCAATGGCTTTTTTTTTTTTCAGAAATAGAAAAAATAATCCTAAAATTCATATGGAACCACAAAGAACCATGAATAGCCAAAATAACCTTGAGAAAGAAGAACAAAGCCATAGGCTTCACACTTCCTGACTTCAAAACATCTTACAAAGCTACAGTAATCAAAATACTATGGACTGGCATAAAGTTTTATATATATATATCTCAAGGAATATAATGAAGAGCCCAGAAATAAACCCACACATATAGGGTCAAATGTCTTTGACAAAGATGCCAAGACTACGTAATGAGGAAAGGACAGTTTTTTCAACAACCATTTGTTAAAGAACACCACTGTTGGGTAAACTGGATATTCACATGTAAAAGAATGAAATTAGACCCTTACCTTACACTACACACAAAAATCAACTCAAAACAGAATAAAGAAATATAAGACCTGAAATTATAATATTCCTAGAAGAAAATATGGAGAAAAAACTTCCTAAACATTGGCCTCAGCAGTGACTTCTTAGATATGACAACAAAGAATAGGCAACAAAAACAACAGATAAGTAAGGACTACATCAAACTAGAAAGTTTCTGCACAGCAAAGGAAACAATCAACAAAATAACCCATGGAGACATAGGAGACAATATTTGCAAAACATATACTTGATAGTTGGTGGAGCGAGTGGCAGAGTGTGTGCTTAGCATGCATGAGGTCCTGAGTTTAATCCCCAGTAGCTCCATTAGAAAAAAATATATATATACACCTAATTACATACACCCTCCCCAAAGAAGGCTAAAATCCAAAATATCTAAGGAACTCATACAACTCAAAAGCAAAAACAAATAATGGGCAAAGGACCTGAAAAGACGTTTTTCCAAAGACCATATAAATAGCCAACATGTATATGAAAAGGTGCTCAACATCACTAATCACCAGGAAATGCAAATCAAAGCACAATGAGATATTATCTCAAACCTGTTAGAATGGCAATTATCAGAAAGGCAAGAGATAATAAGGGTTGGCAAGTATGGAGAAAAAAGAACCCTTGTACACTGTTGTTGGCAATGTGAATTGTTACAGCTATTACAGAAAACGAGATGGAGGGTTGTCAAAAAATTCAAAAAGAACTACCATGTAATCCACCAGTATTTATCAAAGAGAAAAGAGGATCTTAAAGAGATTTGCACTCCCATTTTCATCAAAGTATTATTCACAATAGCCAAGAGGAGGAAACAGCCTACATGTCGATAGACATATGAATGGATAAAAGAAGCTGTGGTACAAGGTATACAATGAAATATTATGCAGCCTTAAAAAAGGACATTCTGTCATATGGCACAACATGGATGAACCTGAAGGACATCACGCTAAGTGAGATAAGCCAATCACAAAAGGATGAATACTGCATGATCGCATTTATATGAGGTATTTAAAGTGGTAAAAGCACCACATCATGTAAGAATGAAGCCCAGGCTTCTAAAAAAGAATAAGCTCACTTCGTAACTATCTATTTAGTCTTAGGTCCTGATTATATCATTGAAATTGAAATTATTGTATTATCTTGATGTATCACATGAGATTTTTATACAGAGATAAGGGAATTTACAGGAATTTACATTGACAGCCTCAATTTTTTGAACACAGGAGGTGAGGTCTCCAACCATACTGAAGACAAGAGCTTAAGGAAAATGGGAAAGATTTAGAACTACTGCTAATGGAAAATACAATTCAGATAAAAATCATCGTAGAACAGTCCTGAAGGTCCCACTGAGGTTAGCTAGCTGCCTTACTTTGAGTCTTATTTATGTTTCAGAAACAGATTTCAATTTTGCCTAAAAAAGCTTGACTTTTCTTACAACATATATGTTCTGGGTTGTCAAATCATGCAGCTCCATACAAATATATATACATATACACACATAAAGATAAGATTCTTAAATTGAGTATTTCAGAAACATCTAACCCAGTGCTGTCCAATAGAACCTTTTGAGATATAGGAAATGTTCTATATCTCCTCTGTCCAATTGGCTATCGTCCATGGTAGCCATTAGCCACATGTGGCTACCGAGCATTGAGAATGTGGACAGTGAGACTGGGGGAACTTCAGTTTTGTTCAATTTTAATTAATTTAAACAGCCATGTATGATTATTGGCTATCATATTTGGCAGAGCAGTTCTAACTAGTGCAGAAGTTAGATCCAGGGATTCTTAAAGGGTTCTGGGGACTCTAAAAAGTTTTAAAACCATGCATCCTGTCACTTACTCTATATTTTTCTAGCATTTTGTCCAACACTTCTATCTATGATGTGTATGTGGATAGTGTCCTTATGTTGGGATTTCATGCAATTAAATAACTAAATTAAATAACTAAATCTGGAGTAGGATTAAATGATCTCACTTTGCAGCCAGAGTAGAATGTAATAGACTGAAGACAGAACAGACAATTATATAGGGTATAATACAGAAACTACAAACAAGTCCCCCAGAAAAACTAATTTTTTAAATTGGTTATCACAGTGCCTGAAATCTTCACCATTAACATTAACCGTCTGGACTACTGTTTCTGAAAGTAAAATAGTATCTTTCATATAAATATAGGAATTTAACTGAGAACAGGCATAATAGGAGGGATTCTTTATCTATGGGAATATATATTCCAGAGAGTCTCTTAATAGACCAGATTACTGCATCCTGTCTACTGTGAAGATTTATTTGAGAAGAGGCAACATTTTTTTCACATAGAATCAGGATTAACAACTAATTTGCTTGCTCCCCAAAGATTTTTCTTTTTACATTCCTATTCTATAAAGAAAAACTGTTTTAGGTGTTAAGCTCTGTAGCATATTCTACCACCTGATTATTTCTGGTGAAGCAGGTCTGTTCAGTTTGTATGCAAGCATAATCAATAGCAAAGAGAAGTCAGGCAAAGACAGAGAACATGTGGCAACCATCCTACTGTTATATTGAATCTATTAACATGTCCAATCTTTCTAGAAATACTAACAAACTGCTTTCTCATACATCGGCAAACCACTGTCCATCCCATCAAATTCCCCAAATGGGTTGGGAAGTTGGCTATTTGGAGATCTCCTCTTTTTGTCTAGAAAACTCTCAATTAGCTTAGGAGTTACTAACAAAATGGAACTCAAGGGCAAACGAAGTAGCAGACTAGAGGGTGTAGAAATGGCTTGATTTCCTGCCCAGGTTATGACTAATAAGATGATACTAATTAAGCTCCTTTTCTTTATTATAATATGAAAGCACTGCAGAATTTAAAATACTGGCTGCTGCTTCCCTTTCATGCTACAATTCTTACTTTCAAAATTATCTAATGGAGAAATGTGATTAAGCTTCCTTTCACAGGCAACTTTGGTGCAAAACTGGGAAACTACATGGCACACTGATTTTATTTCTTGGCCATTGATTACTTGTTTCTGGTTTACACATGATACCTTCTTATCTTAAGCCATTCCATAGAGGAATGAGTACTGTCTACTTTAATAATGCAGTAGTAACAACAATGTGAAAGCAACAGCTGCTTGAAATATTCTAAGTTCACGACATTTCAGAGGGAAATAAATTCTAGAAAGATGAATTAAATGGTTAAAAATAAATCCTTCATTATTAATATGATAAATGATTGATTTAATTGTAGATTTAAGTCAGACATGATTTCTACTGTTAAAAATGTACTTTAAAACATACATGGTTAAGTATATTAATTTCTCCAGAAATACTTTCTCTAACTCGAAAATTTACTGGCAATGAGATTAAGAATCCAAAAGGAGGTGAAATGGAGGATAAAAGATCATACTTTCTCTGTGTTCTATAATTACTTTAAATATTCTTTCACATCAGTTATATTTCACATCCTCTTGCTTCTACTCCATACTATCAAAGATATTTCAGAGTATTTCAATGTAAAACTACTACAAGTCCTTCTTTGATAGGGATGCTGGGATTCTAAGTGGAATTCAAGGCTGGGTATATATACATATATTTCATTCTAAGTTATGGAACAAATGGGAACTAAGTCCTCAACTTTATCTCCCTTCCACCAGTAGAAGGCAGTAGTAGGCAGGAGGCAGACAAAAGGGATTTGGGAATATAAATCTGGAAATAAACAGAAAAGGCATTAGAATTTTCACCTCAGTTAATGGAAAATTTAGTTAACCAGAATAACCTATTTCAAACAATGCTGGTGATTCCGACAGGAGGGCCAAGGTAACAAAAGACTGACAAACACGATTTTTGGGGGCAGGAATGGAGAGACAAAGCAAACTGGTGAATACTCTTGTTTGCTGAAATCTAAGTGAGGGTGGGGAAGGAAAATGGAAAGGAAGGAAAGGTAAAGTCTGACTCATAAAGACCTGACTGGTTATTGGCCTGTCTTAAGCTTTCTAAATAAGTAGCACCCAGTGGAAATTTCACAGTGCATCCACAGAGGTTGGGTTTAACCTAATTTAATTGATTTGATTTGACAAACAATTACTTTGGAATTAGTATTCTAGTCAATATTTTAATGAAATGGGTTGGCAACTAGAAGACTGTAAATTACCTATCTGATATTTCCCTATTAAGTACAATTGGTGTTTTTGATAGAATCATAAATTTTCTGAGTTGTGGAACTAACATATCTCTATTTACAAAATTAAACAGCGATGTCATCTTTTAATGTTCGATGTCTTAATTCATCAATATAAATAATTTGTCAACAAATAGTTTTGTTTTTATGGAACAGGTTAAGAATAATAATTTTTAAGCACAAAAAAGCACATTAATAAATCTGAACATTTTGAAAGTACCACGTAACCACTGATTTAAATTCTTCTAAGCAATTCTTAAATGTTCTATACATAACATTTAAATTCCTCACACATATATGCACATATATGTATGTGTGTATACAGCAGATATAAGTTCCTTGAAAAAAATTAGTTCTTGTCCTTCACTGAATGAAAAGTGTTGTCTTGTTAACAACTTCACAAATGCATTTCTCTATTTGGTTTATGTCCCAAACATATTAATAATTTAGAATAAAGACAAGCAGTAGTTTAAAATCAGTATCTATGCTGAATGGATTTTTCATGTGGAGAAAAGTCACTGAATATGTTCTCTGCTCTTCTGACAAGCAATTTTGCTGTCTTAAACAGTAAATACCACAGCAAATTCTAAAATTAAGAAAATATGCTAATTCTTTTTTGATCTTTGGATGAGATGTTAAAGTTAATGATTACTAACTTAGTCTAACTTCTTTAGAAGAAAACCTATTATTAATACAGTGAACCCTGGCTATGATAGTATTTACTAGATTATTCAGCACTGGGTAAGTCAGCTGAGATTCCATCTGACGGATTTTAATTGTTGAAATAGTAAAAGACCTCTTTATAACAGTCTTCTCAGCAATAAAGCAGCTCTGTAATAGCAAGGCTGTAAAGGATTTGAGGAAGAAAAATAGTAACAAATTGCCTCTCAGTCCTGGTACTAAAATAGAAACTTCCCTAAAGTTAGGCAAAGTCTTAGCTGATGTTCATTGTATCACTCCGTTTTACGGAAGTATTTCCCTAGTAAGTATTTCTTCCTTCCAGCCCACTCTCAGGCAAAAGGTTGTGCCAGATCCTGGGGAGAAAATGAAGAAAAATATGAGTGACTCTACCCTCAAGGAAGCCACATCTTTTCCACCAGGGACGCTGGTCAGGTTCACAGATACACCTCATACGACTTAGCATGTCAGCAGCACCAGAGGAGAGAAAAGAACAAAACCCAATGGGTTCATAGTATCCTTTTTTCTCTCTCTCTCTTTTTAGATTCTACAAAACAGAATCAGACTCAAAGACATAGTAAACAATCTTATGGTTACCAGGGAAAGGGGGTAAGAAGGGAAAAATTTAGAAATTTGAAATTTACAAATGTTAGCCACTCTATATAAAAATAGATTAAAAAACAAGTTTCTTTCTGTATAGCACAGGGAACTATGTTCAATATCTTATAATAACCATTAATGAAAAAGAATATGAAAACAAATACATGTATGTATATGCATGACTGAGACATTGTGCTGTACACCAGAAACTGACACATTATAACTGACGGTTCTTCAATTAAAAACAAAAAACAAACAAAAACCCAACGGAAAGGTAGCCTATGTCCAGCAAGTGAGATACTGAAGCACTGGATGCACTTCCTCCGTTCCAGTCACACGCCAGACGGCTAGGGTAGTTGTTTGGACTTACTTGGAGGCATTTAACAAATCCTTTTTCTTCAATTTACTTGGACCTGCTGCTTTTATGAAGACATAGTTTTTTACTAAATGAGTTATCTTTTAAAGCTTCTGCAAAACACTTGAGATTCAATCTTTTTTTAGGATATTTAAAAAATATATAATTCTCAATTTACTTGTCTACTGACAACCTCTCTTCTATCTTCAGTGGAGAATAGTATAAAAACCCATCTTCATAATATAATCTTCTATAAATATGACTACAGCATAAAAATCACTTGATGTCTAATACAAAGGATGAGTATAAATAAAAAAGGTGCTGGACAATAAAGCTGGACACAACAGATTTCAGCCCTAGACTTTCAGATACAGTACTAATTTTCTATGTTTTACATCATAATTACAAAAATTAATCCAAAAAGTGATATAAATCTTGTATCTCCTAAAGAGCAGGTGGAAATCAGTTAATATAAAATGGTATATATTGCAAATTACTCATGCAACAGCAAACACAGAATTTTGTCAGCAGTTAATCTTACTAGTACTGGCTTCACGGGGATGTCCAAATGCAACATTACTAAAAATGAGACCTATTGAACACCTTTAGTTATTTTTATTTTCAGGCAGTGATTCTCAAACCTGACATTACATTTATCAACTAGGTAGCTTTTGTAATTCTAATGTAGTCACTCTGTGGTGACTGGTACGTGTGTTGTGAATCGACAAACTATTGTTCTAAGAAAAACTTGTTATGATCAATTCTGTGATTTCATAATTTAGCATAAGAGTAAAAAGATGACTTTATGGGGGAAGAGTAAAAAATTATTTCTAGTTTTGGGAAAAACAGCATCTTTCTCCAGGTTTTAGAAGGGATACTTTGTGATAGATAAAATTACATTTTGTAGTTACTGACTAAAAAAAGAAAGTACTTTATTTATGAAAGGTAATCAAATTAAAGTCTTCATTGACACAATATGTTTCTTTAATGTGAATCTGCTCATACACAGTTGATAAACTGAGGAATAAGTTCAGCATAACACAGAAGCTGTATTGGTTCAGGTGGGGGTTTTTTCCAGCAATGATTTGAAGCAATCAAGGCAAGCTTTCCCATTATTTAAAGAAAGTCTAAGCAATACATAATGATCTTTAGCATTATTCCTAAAGATCCTAGTTAAGCATTCCTTACAGCAAGTAGGCACTTTAAGAACTGCTACTCTTTCCATTATGTAAGCTATACAAGAAAGCTGATCATGCAGATGAAGAAGGTGCGATGGCATTCCTTCCTGTGTTTAAAAAACACCTGATTGACATAGAGAGTCTTTCCAACAAATGGTATGGAACAAATGGACATTCATGGACAAAAAAATGAATGGATCTAGGCACAGTCCTTACCCTCTTCACAAAAATTAATTCAAAATGGATCACAGACCTGACTGTAAAATACAAAACTGGAAAAGTCCTAGACATTAATGCCAACTAAAGAAAGCCACTCACTATGGCTCTACAAGGACTGAGTCATTAGGCACCCTAGTTGCTGACCTTCAACACACCCTGAAAGGAGTTCAGGGTGGAGATCAGGAATGAGGCACTGTGTGCTCTGGGAAAACTGGCAGAACAGGCCTTCAGATGGTTAGATATTTTCAGGTGAAATTTTTAAATGAATCTGGATTCTTGCATTTTCCCACACTCAAAAAGGCATTAAAACTATTAAGATCTCTGTTCCTCGTAACTGGGAGCCACCTTCTACCAAGATGTGTGCTTGGCTACATGTACCCACTTTGCCAAAATCATATATATACTGACCTCTCCCCTTACAGGGGCTGCAGGGGTTTCTCAGAGCTATCTGAGAGGCTGTCTCCTGGGCAGTCGTTCTGAGGAAGACACTGAATAAACTCAACTCACAACTTTTATGTTGTGCGTTTAAGTCAATAATAACAGGAGAAAATCTTGATGACCTTAAGCATAACATGCCTTTTGAGATACAACACCAAAGACATGATCCATGAAAGAAGTAACTGATGAGCTGAACTTCATTAAAATTAAAAACTTTCACTCCGAAAATGACAATGTTAAGAAAATCAGAAGACAAGCTACAGACTAGGAGCAAAGATTTAAAAGACACACCTGATGAAGGACTGTCATCCAAAATATACAAAAAAAACTTTTAAAACTCAGCAAGATAACAAACAACTTGATTAAAAAATGGGCTGAAGATCTTTATTTTTTTTTAATATTATTTCTTTAAATTGAAGTATAGTTGATTTACAATATATGTGGGGCTGAAAATATTAACAGATATCTCATCAGAGAAGATATACAGAGGGCAAATAAGCATACGAAAAGATGTCCCACATCATACAGTTTCAGGGAAATGCAAATTACAACAAGATCCCACTCTACAGCTAGAATGGCCAAAATCCAGAACAATGAACAAACCAAACACTGGTGAGGATGTGGAGCAACAGGAACTCTCATTCATTGCTGCTAGGAATGCAAAATGGTACATTCACTTTTGAAGACTATGTGGTGGTTTCTTAAAAAAGTAAACATACTCTTACCATACAATCCAGCAATCATACTCCTTGGTATGTATCCAAAGGAGTGGAAAACTGATGTCTACACAAAAACCTGCACATAGATGTTTACAGCAGCTTTATTTATAACTGCCAAAACTTGGAAGGAACCAAGATGTCCTTCAGTAGGCAAATGGATAAATAAAATTTGGTACATCCAGACAATGGAATACTATTCAGCATGAAAAAGAAATGAGCTGTCAAGACATAAAAATACATGGAACAATCTTAAAAGCATATTACTAAGTGAAAGAAACCAATATGAAAAGGTAGCATACTGTGTGGTTCCAATTACATGACATTCTGGAAAAGGCAAAACTATGGAGAGCATAAAAAGACCAGTGGTTGTCAGGGCTTGGGTGGGGACATGATTATGCACAGCACAGATTTTTTGGGCAATGAAAATACTCTGCATGATATTATAATAATGGATACATACCATTATACATTTGTTCAAACCCTTAGAATGTACAACACCAAGGGTGAACCCTAAAGTAAGTAATGGATATTGGGTGATTATGTTATGTCAATGTAGGTTCATCTGAAGTAAATATGTACCATTCTGGTGAATGATATTGATAAAGGGAGAGGGTATTCATGTGTGGGGGTAAGGCTATATGGGAAATCACTGTACCTCTGTCTCAATTTTGTTGTAAATCTAAAACTACTCTAAAAAAATGATGCAAAGAATTAACTAGACTGTGATACTGAATGTAAAACCAGTGGAGACTTAACCATGCTGCTCTTTTTATTAGGACTGCTCTAGTTTACAAACTTCTACTGGTTTTGAGTTATCTGTCCCTAACCCTATTACCCCGACAAGATCTGTTATTGTATTGTGTGCTTTTGTAGAATGCAAAGTTTTTCAGGAATGTATGTAAGGTTGCTAGAGTAGAAGCACCTTTGTTATTTGTATATAACAAAGCATTTTTAAGGTTGAATACACTGGGACAGACATGGGCATCTGCTGATAACATAGCTCAGTTTTTAGACTTAAAAGCCCTTAATAAAAAAAGAATGTGGGACTAGGGAATCAGGGTAGCCCACGTAATGAAAAAGTGCTTCTGGTATTGTATATCACAGCTTATAGCTAGCGAGGACCTATATTCAAAATTCCACTGGTAGGGATAAGAAAACTATGATGTAAAAGCTTTTTTCTACTTTGCATGTTGCCTCCCTAGTAAAGTGTTACAACAAGCCTTCTTGTATTGACCAATGCTCATTATGCCAAATAACTGGCCATCTTAACAGTTTCTGCATCACGTTGCAGCCAAGGCAACAAGGAGGCTTTGTCCTTCCCCAATGCAGTTCCTGTTTTATTCTGCAAAACAATGAGAAAATAACACTTGTTTTACCAAAACATGTTTTATAACCAATTTTACTGGAATGGATTTATTCCCCAAAAATCCAGATATAAAATTGCGATTCAGAGAGAGAAAAATACTAAATGGAGAAAGAAAGTAAGTATCACTCAAGAGTCTCAGTCTGTAAGATTCAGGGTATTAACCCATGGAATAAAACACTGATAGTCAAAGAGGTGTAGTCTTAAAAGTGAAGAAACCTCTCAAGAAATCTAGATTAAAACAAAATGCTTAAGTGACTATGTATTTGAAGTTAAGTGGCAATCAATGAAACCTAACCAGATGTTTATATAAATCACTTAAAGCAGATATACAGTAATCATCTTTAAAAAACTGAGAATAATTAAAAATTAGCAAGCCAAGGAAAGCCTATATGTACTGACAAAACAGCAGTAACTCATCCACAGTTTTGGTGTGTTTTACTTTGATCTGTAGGTACATAATTCCACAAAACCTTCCTACTTTGGATTTTAATTTTGGACATACCGAAAAGAGATTCAGAAGCAATGATCTATAAATTATTCTTTGGATTTCCTGCATTATAAAATCATTTCAAATTTCAATTGTTCACCAAATGATCCTATGTGGGATAAAGTTCTATACAAAAAGAACAGAGAAAGACAAAAAAAGCAACAACGCATTGTAAATCCTTAAGGAACATATAGATAAATTCACCTTCATGTCAGATTGTCACGAGTTATCTTTGACTTTCCAGAAATGGCACTCAAAACCATTCAGACTCATTTCAGTGGGTCTTTCACTGAGCCAGAGTTAATAAAAACTTTAGCTTTCCCCGTGAAAGGAGAGGCTGAGTTCCAGTTGCTTGAGAATTTCAATCATCTGAGGGAGTACCCAGGGAAATCTTGGGGAAGGTCTCTGTTGGAGCAAGTTGCCACCACTGCTATTTTCAAAGTGCAGTTGGTTCAGATCCCCTTTGTGGAATGAGATGTCAACAGTAGAGAAATCCTGTTTTCCTCCAAGCCTTTTAGGTCTGGTACCTCAAACCTTCTAGTCCTCCAGTTAGTAGTTATGCCCTAGCAATGAGAGGGGGCACTAATGAAAAAGAATGGTAAAACAGGAGAGGGGGAAAAATGAAGAGGGTTTTAGGAAGCAGGCAGGAGATTTAAAACAAACAAACAAACAAAAAACAACACACCAAAACCAAAGCCCCCCCAAACAGCTAGCAAAGCTAGTCAAATGTTAGCAGTTATTAAAAGGGCTGTTCATTGCCCTTCCTCTCTTCTCTTTCTTGCCCAGCCTCTTCTCATTCTCAGCTCTGACTCTATAAAGCTTTAAAGCACTTAGGAAATAAGATTCTTTGAAGGGAATGTAAAGTTAAAACTCAACAGAGAAATATTTCATTGATAAAATCAATAAAGATAAGATCAGCATCAAAAGACACTAGGTTTCCCAAATTCCAGCATTGCACTGAATACTGATTATTAATCATGCATGAGAGCTACTAAATAAAATATAAAATGTAAAATAAGTTACTTGGGCTGTATGAAATAAGCTACTGGGACAATAATTCTATTCAACATATTTAATATACTTCGGAGTATAAGAGGATATAGCAGTGGTCAAAGGAATCTACAGAGCAGAAAGGTGCTTCACTCTGAATCTCACTGCCAGCTGTCATTTTTGCTTGCTGTGTTCTAAACATGTAATTTACAATGAGGGAAGGGGATACTGTTATAATAATTTGGGAAGCTTCATAAACCACTCTTCCAGATGAAAGTCACTGAGATGAACAACAAACTCTTACTTAAAAAAGAATAAAGAGCATAACGCTTATTAATATTAGAGATGAGCCCTACAGTTATTAAAAGATAAATACACTTTTTTTGTGCATTAAGGGATTATTAAGAAACTTCAAGGATGAGTTCTTTAAAATCTAACATGTGTGTGACACCGACAGCTCCATAAGAGAAGACCCAGAGCTATAAATAGCCAAGGGGTATTTTACAAAATGAGAACTATACACTATCGGTACTGGCACTTTTTGGTAAGCAATTGTTTTAAGGGTACAATAAAACTGTAGAGCTTTCAACGGGGTTTTTAATGTCCAACACATCTAAATTTTAGAATTATTTTCAAAAGTCAGTTTGTTATGATATGCCGGTGAGGTGTTCAAATATCTTACTGGAAACTTCAGAAGTTACTGCAACTCTAACCCATTGCCCCAAAAAAGTCATTTCTTGGTTTGTGATTTTACAGCTAGAGATAACCCTAGACCATTGTTAGTGATCCACTGGCCGGACAGTAACTATACAGTCATCTTAAGAATTATTAACTGCAGAAATGCTAATAACAGGAGGCAGAGTTGCCTCTCTCTGTAATAAGATGACAATACTACTAACAGCTTCTACTTGCCATTACCATTTAAAGGCTAACAGAGCAGAGCCAGCAACATATCTGCCTTCATTAGCTTCCTTCTGCACCCTTCCCCTTCCAATGCCGACCTTTCTTCTCTACAGAGAAGCATCCGGTACGGTTCTGGGACAAACTTTTTCTTATTCAAAACATAAGAAAGAGTTCGCAGTTATTTTCTGTACTTCTTGGTTGACTGGTGTAATACTGTGATTAAAACTTTGAGTAAACTAGTATAACTAAGCCTTACAGATTTCTAAAACAAAATTTTCAGACAACAAAAATGAGTACAAAATTACTTACAAAACCAGAGTATTCTAACATTGGATTAGAATGTTAGAATAACAATTTACTTAACCAGCTCTCCACGTTAGATATTTAGGTTGTATGCATTTCTTCCTATTATAAACAAAACTGCAGGGAATACACCTGTAGCTGAATCTTTGCCCTTTTTTAAAATGATCATCTTCTTAAGATTAATTAGAAGTAGAATTACTAGGTCAAAGGGCACCAATATTTTAATGTGGATTATTTATTCCTTTAGTTATGGAGTGGTTAAACAGAGTCTGGGCACTAGCAATTAGGAGGTGAGGTTAGCAGAGGGAATCAGATTTCATAATAGTTGACTTTGAACATGAACTTGATCTCTCTTATTCTAATACAAAGAGTCAGAAAGGATGGTCAACAATCTCTCTAGCCTCAGGAGATCCTTATTTCCTTTCTAGGGAAGCAAAACCTATATAGGGCCTTACTGAAAGAGTGACCTATTCCTGGTGAGGGATGCAGCCTCTGCTCAAAAGTTTCTCTCAACCAGAGTCAGGCTAGGACCCAGAGAAAGCAATATGCATTTTACTAAAGCCAGGGTTGTTGTTGTAGTTTTTAATCTCACTAAAAATTTTGTTTAAAACTTTCTATCTGTCCTTGTCCCATACTTGCAAGCCTGAAGACATTTCTGCAATACTGTTGTTGATTGTTAGACACTAACTGAGAGCAACTACCCCTTTCAACCCACCCAGATTTATTATAAATAAATAATTACTTAACACGAGTTAAATTATTGAGTTTGAGTAGCTGGTATAAACGATCCAGTGTTTGTGACCAGTGGTAAGTGGGCTTGGGGGACCAATGACGTGTCAATGCCTTGAGCAGTAGTTCTCCCAAGTGTGGCCCCTGGACCAGCAGCATCAGCATCACCTGAAAACTCATTAGAAATGCAAATCACTGGGCCCCCGAAATCTGTGTTTTAACAAGCAACCTGTTTTAACATGTGATACAATTTAAGAACCAAAGGCCTAGCATCTGACACCACAAAATCTTCTAGAGAAATGCTTACATTGTTTCAGAGGATTCGTTAAGGTGCAAGGGGGACAGATATAAAACAACTGGACTGGAGAGGAAAGTGGGAAGAAGTTGCTGTGTCATAACAATGTATGGACTTGATAAAGTAATTCAGTTTTTTCTCTAGGAGTGGTTAGGACCAGAATCATCCAGTGCCAGATCTAATTAATCAAATTTTCGTAGCTGGGCCCAAAGCAGGCTCCCCAGGTGGTGCTCATGTACACTAACGTTCAAGACCTACTGCCCAGCTTGCACGGTTGCCAAGAAAGGGCCACTGTGGCCTCGAGGAACTGGACCATCTTATCTAATCCATTTCAACCTTTACCCTCAAACACCAAGACATTTTATGCTTTTGTCATAAAGGGCTATTTTTATTCATATTACCCAGTGTCCTGCAACTGAAACCTATGTTTCTAGATGTAAAGATTCTCATAGAAAACTATCTTTTGGAACAGAGGTCGCTTTGAAAGAGCAGGGCCTGAGCCTTCATGGAATCTGAGGATCCAAGAAATTGTATATAAAAATGTATATATGCACACGTACATCACTCAGGATAAGAGTTCACAGCTTTTATCAGGTTCTCAAAGAGGTCTGTGATGCTCGTGAAAGCTTAAAAACAAAACCAAGACCACAAAAAAGCCCGCTGGCCTAGAAAGCCAATGATATGTATTTAAAAGAGAAATAAATACTGCATGAAATGCTGACACTGTAGAGCCATGTAAAAAGCACACACAAAAGTGAAAATGAACAGCACGCACTATGTAACACTGGGGATTGAGGCAAGTTTGAGGCGCTACATTGCCCCTGTGTTTAACATAATCTAATGCTCTAAAGCTGGGCTTTCACAGTTGAAGGCCTCTTTACTCTCTTCAATGCCAGACTAATGAAGATGATGGCTTGTTTCTACTAGGCCTTATGGTAGAAGTTTATACACAATCTCTGATTTAATTACCAAAAGAAAAAAAGTTCCATAGGTAAGACAGTTTTGTTATTAAGCAGTAAGAGAATCACAGTTTTAAACTCATCCCAATGGATCAGTGACAACTCAATTCATTATCAACTTCTGAAAGTCAGTTAACTGGCAACAGCTTCATTCAAGGACTTCATTCAGCTGCAGAAGCTAAAGGTCTACGGATCCTCACACAATACTCCTTCTTAGAGTCCAACAGTCTCTGACCTCAGTGATTTCCCAAACACAAGACAAGCTCAGCACCTGCTGTGTTCAGAAAGACTATGCCCTCACCTGTAGGTCTCCACTGTCCAGCAACAGTAAATCCAGCCTTTTGATTCAGAGATTAACCACCTCCTTGACAAAGGGTTACACAGAAAACTGGAATCCAGGCCTTCTGATTTCAGAGCCCAACCCTGGAGTCATTGTACTTTCCCTGAGCAAACATCCTAATACTTGGATGATGATGGAGAGACCATGATTCCCTCTCCGTGACCATAGAAATGTTGCTATTTAAGTAGTGTTTAGTAACTTGTTATTGCTCCTTTCTAATTTTATTATTTTTTTACAGACATCATGAATGGCAAAGTCCCTATGAAGGTAGGCAGTATTATTCACCAACATTTACAACTAAAAGTATCCACATTTTAAATTTTAGCCAATTTAAAACAGAATAAACTTCTTAAATACTATGCTTTGAAGAGTTTCTAAATATGAGTAACAGAATACTTTTGTACTAATAGGACAAAATGTATTTTAAAAAATATATAATCCTCTATATAAACATTCTGAGAGAATCACATGGAACAAATTTTTTTCTGTCATTAAATTGCCTTTATTAATATAATTAACTAATGAAGCTTTTATCATATTAATACAGAACATAAATCATATGCAGTACTTTTTTTATAAATCTAAAATAAGTAAGGCAAATAGACAAAAAAAACTTTAAAAAATTTAAACTAAAAATATTATTTGCCATGGGAACTTTATGTCCAAAGTTCTCTTTGTAATGACAATATCCCCTACATTGCTCCCCCCTTGGTTTTCTTTCTGAGCTTTAATACAAAGCTGAAACTTCCCGGCCAGCTTGGCCATTTTAAGATCTATAGATTTGGGCAAGCAGTCTATACACATGGCTTAATAATAATCTTTTTAAACTTAATTGCTTTTTAAAATGTCTCAGTAATTTGGAAGACAAAACATGAAGGGTGATGAAATCTATTGAGGCCACAAAACTAGACAGGCAGATTATAGGAAGAAGGAGAGCTATTAAATGCAGGCAGGCTGAGAGCAGTGTACAGAACTCATTATTGAGAAAAATAATGAGTTAGGGAACACAAAATTCTGCAGAAAATGAATACACCCTTGGTACTCATATGCTACAAGACACTGAACAGAAGAATACATGTTGAGTAGAGGATAAGGCTAAACTTTTAGGACAGTGCTTAAAAAACTAAGAATTTTAAACTGTTTACTGCATTGTCAAAGGATGTTACTTTAAAATGATATAACTTTATTTGGAACAAAGGGCAGTTCAGGGCACCTTGCTTAAAAGTCTTCTATTACAGAACATTCAAGTAAAAGCAAGCAGAATGACACAAAAGCTTTGACTGGAGGCTTTGATATTCAAGAGGATTAAACAAATGAGCACTGGTGTCTTTTAATGGAGAGCAGATTATGAAGAAACTCATAAAAACACATAATTCTAAAGGGACCATGAAGGTTAAAGAACAGAAGGATTTGGGGCAAAATGTTACATGTGGTAAAACTGAGACAAGAGGCACAAAAATAAATTAGGGGAGAGGTTAACACTAAAAAATGAGACTTTGTTTCTACCTTCAATGCAAGTTATTCTTTTCTCCAGAAAAAATCAAGAAACAAGGGCCCAAATGAAGTTCAGCTGACCCTTGAACAATGCAGGGGTGGGCTGGGGGTAGGCACCACTCTGTCATAGGTGAAAATCCGCATATAACTTTCCAGTGCCCCTGCCCCCTGCATCTGTGGTTCCGTGGCAACTGCAGGTGATGCAGCACTGTAGTTTTTACAGAAAAAAATCAAGTAGACCCTTGCTGTTCAAACCCCTGTTGTTCAAGGGTTAACTATAATCACCTTTCTTAATCTGAAAAATAAAAAACGCAACAAGAGAGTAGACACAGTGAGGCATGTAAAATGCCATCCATTAGCTCTTTATGGGGTTTAGCAAATTTATTTTGCAACTTTTTTTTTTTCGTAGGCAGAAACCTAACTGCTGGCTGTTAGGTAAAACAGACTTTACAAATGGTGAAATGAGACACAGTTGGTCTCCAGGTACTTTAGCACTAGTTTTGAAGAAAAATGTCAAAGCTGAACCTTCATTCCAATCACCCAAGCACGTGTTTGAAGCTGACAACACCAGATAGCCTATCGTATTGGGGAAGCCCAGTAGGAAATTCAAAGACTCTAATGCAGTGTCCAGAAAGACACTTAAAATTCATGAAGCTACTTAATGCCACAAGTTTTTATGGTGGTTGGAATCTTCTCAAGCTGCCTGAGCAAACTCATAAGTAGGAGAACCACGGAGGCAAGTTCTAGAGACTATTATTAGGGGTTACGGTAGCCTGTCATCACAAGCTCTGATCTCTATTTCTCACACACATTTCTGTGGTCATATATGAAAGACTTAACAATCCTATCAAGTCTTTAAAAGAACTGTTAAAAGAAAGAACTGTTAAAATACTGCATATTTGTAAGAAATAAACCTCAGATGAACAGCAATCACTCTCTGCTGTAACTATTCATCACAGAAGTTAAGACAGTACAGAAACCAGAGTAGGCACAAGTTTCTGTTCCACTATCTTGGCTCTCCACCTAGCCTGTCCTCCTGATTTCATCCTCTTCTTGCCCTTGCTTTAGAAAACTGTTGCATTCTTTACATTCTTCAAATGTAATTTGAAAATTAGAATTTAACTGATACCTAAGGCTGACCCCTTACCAGAAATAACTGCCCAATGAAAGCAAAACTGGGGGGGTGGTTATTAAAGAATACCTATTGGTATTAATTAAATGATAGAAAAAAATAAAAATGACCTACTATCCAACAATAAGAATTTCTGAATTACAGAAATTAATCAAGTCATTAAAAATGTGTTTTGAGAGATTTAGTGGCATGGGGAAATATTCAGGAAAAAATTACACAAATCATATTTAATACTATGATCCCTATTTAAAAAAATACATAATATTTTTAAACAAAAAGAACTATCAAACAAACAAAAAGAAGAAAAAGCTAAACTGGAAGGGTGAAAGGAATTA
The DNA here is from genome assembly GCF_048773025.1 of Camelus bactrianus. Taxonomy (NCBI): domain Eukaryota; kingdom Metazoa; phylum Chordata; class Mammalia; order Artiodactyla; family Camelidae; genus Camelus; species Camelus bactrianus. Next base: position 32,991,862 of record NC_133545.1, read on the forward strand.
TATTTGTCTTCGTCCTCCTCCTTCTCTTTAGATAACCTACAAGTCTTTATGCCCCCATCTCATGAAGTGTACCCAGGATGGATGAACCTACCCATTCGGTAATTTTTTAAAGACAGCTTTTTCTTAATGTAATTCTAATTTGCTTTGTATCTGTGTATTGCTTAATTCACATCACCTACTGACTCAGTATCTGGGACATTGCATAAAATCCTTTCATTCCTTTCCTAGGAAGGGCATGCTGGAGGCTAAAGGTCCAAAGTGAGGACTGCTCAGTTTATCTGAGCTGTTACTTTTGTGCATGCAGTAACACATTTAAAACTGCCCCTGCCAATTTCTCTAATAAAAGTCCTGATCATTAAAATCTCTCCTAAAACTTTGCCTTTTTCTTTTTCTCTTTAAAAGTAAAAGTCCCTTTGAATATTGTAAGCAAAACCATGAAAAACAAACAATTAAAAAAACTCAGCAGACAGTTTCTCTGAAATTACTGTTCCTAAGTAACTGTTTTATTGGTTAATTGATTGAGAAGATACATCCTCTACTAAAGTACTGGAAAAAAAATCTTTGGGATGCATTATGGCTTAGTTACCTTTATGTAGATTTGAGGGTTGTGATATTATTTACTCCTAGACTTTACTCTTGTACCAATTAGAGTTAGGTGTTTTTAGAAGGAAACTGATTTTCTTTCTGATACTTGGAATACAAGAGTAACAAAAGTCCATTAGTTAGCCTTTTATAATACATGGCAGAGTAACAAATCTTGATTTAGTTTAATTTATGCAAAAATATAAAAATTCATTGTATTTTATTATATTTGGGGACAATTAAACAAAACCAGAACATCTGCTGGCATGTTAAATGTCTTTCTAATTAAATCTAGCTGTTGAATGAATCAATTCATTAGCAACAAGCCTGGTTTATTATCTCATTAATACAGATGGTTAATATCAGAAAGGGAAGAACAAGAGAATCTCAAAAAGTACAAAAACAATTGCAAAGTGATGTGGGCATCGGGGAGAATATTATTTGAAACAAAGTGCTCAGAACTTAGCTTTTCAAAGATTTAAATAAAAATCAATGTGCTAACATGGAAAGGACATTTACAAAGACATATTTTTTTTTTTTAAGGTCATAAAGGCAAGTTGGTAGCATGGGGATAAAAATGTAGATAAAAATGTTCATTTGAATCATAGAAAAAAATGATTATTTTTGTGCCAAAATAATAAAACACTATAAAAACATTTTTAGAAGTTTACACATAAAGGCTAAGTAAGAGGCTACCCTATAGACAGCAAGATTAAAAAACAAAAAACAAATCTTCCTATTTGAAGGTGTGCCCCAATTGCCATACAGCCATCACTTAACAAAAATTGTATTTGTAATTTTTAAAATTCATTATTAATAAATAGGGAAAAATGACAAAATACTTTACTCATAGGCCAGTTATTTGGCAAGCTTACATTCAAAATCGTAGACAGTACTAGGAATAGAGTTGCTAGATAAAATATAGGATGCTCAGTTAAATGTGAATTTCAGATAAACAATGAATACTGTGTTAGTATAAGTATGTCCCAAATACTGCATGATATTGCACAGTACAAGCATATCCTGTGCAATGTTTGGGATATACACTAAAAAAGTTACTAGTTGTTTATCTGACATGCAAATATAACTGGGCCTCAACCTTTATTTTCATTTGCTTAATCTGGTAATTCTAACAAGGAAGGAAGCAAAAAAGGCTTCTGTGTATTCAAATTATGCATGCACTTACCTCAGAGGGAACTCAGACTCTCAGAGCCTATGCACTGGCAACCATCATTCCTAAGCTATCCCTCGGACATGTATTATTTGATATGTATAGTATTGTAATTTCAATCAGTTACCATCATTAAAATTGAAATGGTACAAATTAAAAAAATTTCCAGATTCTGTTAACCCTGGGAACTTATTTCCACATCTGGATGGCTGCTTCCTCAGGCAGGGTAGTACGTTCCCATTTGCCATGATCCTCACTACTCCCTATTACTCCAAAATCAAGCTGAAGGTAGTAGTAACTCAAAGCAGTCATTTTTCACCCCACTTTCATCATTTCTGTCACCTGGCAGGTCTCTTGTAGTTCTCTGAGTTTGTAGCCTAGATTCTGCTATATATATTTTCATTTTATACCCAGTTTTCTCCACCACAGATCTGAAGCCACAAACTATGATATGGAGAGAAGGTGAAATGCTGATGAAGTTGACTTCTTCCAGTAGTTTTAAAGTTTGAAGAAGGTAGGAAGTTTGTTCGTTTTATACATTCTTCTGATTCTAGCCTCCAGCCCAGTGCCCAGACACAGGAGATGTTGGGTGCATATTTTTTTGATTAATAAAATGCATGATCATCAAAGAGGGAGAAGTGAGAATAACTATGGCAACAAAAACAAAAACAAGTAAAGCTATTTAGAAATATTTGAGTAGACTCAGTAAGTAAAAATACGTGTTGCTTATGTTGATAGTCATCAAGGCATGATGTTTACAGTCAGGGATGTATGTAATCCCTTTGAAAAACTACTCAACATAATAATCTTCAGAAACCTGGTAAGCTCCTTAAACAAAACATCATATTGTTTTCTGAGATGTTGCCAGATAAATTAAAGGACATTATAATCCATTACCCCTGGAAAGAATCTAAAATTTCTTTTTATTTCCTGATTTTTACTGCATTCCCTTAGTACTCTGAATTTTGGACCAACACGGCAATGCAAAGAGTAAACAGAAGAGAAGAGATTTTCTGTAAGGTCTGAACAATTCAGTCCAAGAATTGTATTAATTAAATATCTCAAATAAGTATAGAAACACCCTCTTCCAATCATCTACCTTCAGATTTCACTAATGGACTTCTCTGGAGATTTTCTTAAACGGCCAACACATCCCTCTCCAAGGGCAGAGATATACTCTTCTTTCCAGATCCTTGGTACACAGGAACTTTATTTAAAGAATTTTTGTTATTTCTGCATATAAGACATTCAGGAGATAAATCTGGGGCACTGAAACAGCTGAAGTTATGGGTAGCTGAGAGAAAAGGACAAAAAAATTTCAAAAAAAATCAGAATTACTTCAGAAAATCTATAATTTGTTTGCCATGCCTATAATACATAAACAAACAAACAAAACTCTAATTCATTCCAAAAACATTTATTGAAAATCTACAGTGTGCTAGGCACCAAGTGAAGAGAAAGGATTAGAGAGATGAAGACATGGATCCAGCTCCCTAAGCACAGGCAGAGACACAAACAATTACAATGTATGGCTTTTCTTATAAATAATGATAGGCACAAAGTATAGAGAATCCAGGGTAAGGAGAGGACCTAAGTCCGCCAAAACTGAAGAAGTTCATTATCTGAACTAAGACTTAATGGGCAAATAGGAATAAATGAGAAGAGCAAACCTCGTTAGGGAGAGTAGGGTGGACACAGGCACTTCAAGGAGTAATAGGATAGAAAGTCAGAGGCAGTACATTCAGGGAATTATGAATATTACTAAAATTCAGGGATCTGACTCCAATACAGAAGCAACAACAGTCTTGGTTGCTGCATTGTTTCCTTGGACTAAACCTCTGGACTCCTGACCAGGGGAATCTTATCTTGACTCTTTTTCACAATGTCTGGCAGCCTGGCTTTCAGACTGTACCTGATCACCAACAAGTGCAACTTCCTTAGGTTCTATTCCAACATCCTGCTACACAGATGGTTCAGTTTTTGTAATAACCAGCAATTTAAAGCACCTTAACTTTCAGGGTGCCTCTTCCCAGATCAAATTTCTGCCTGGATCTCCAGGGCCTATCTGTCTCTTAAAACTTCAGATTACAAGATAAACTCGTCCTTTTTTTTGATTATTTGAACAATTCTCTATTACATCTGCTTCCTATTTTTTTGTTTTCTAAATCATGGCCTCCAAAAGATTCTTGCTTTTACTGTCTGCTTTAGATGCGTTTCTGGATATAAAGGATAAATTACTTACTACAAGCAGAAAAGACACTATTTAAAATTCAGTTGACCCTTGAACAAGACAGGTTTGAACTGCACAGGTCCACTTCTACGTGGAGTTTCTCAATAGTAAACACCACAGTACTATGCGATCCACAGCAGGATAAATTTGCAGATGTGGAATCGTGAATCTGGAGGAACCACGAATAGGGAGAGCTGACTATAAATTATACTCGGATTTTCAACTGCGTGGAGGGTCGGTGCCCCTAACCAGAATGCTGTTCAAAGTCAACTGTACTCCTTTCAAATAGGTGGATTCTTTTTTTTTTTTTTTTTCCTGTAAGTAAAATTGGTAAATTTATTGGGGATGGGAAAATTGAGGAAATTATATCTGGAGCAATTACCACAACATTTCCAACTAGCTAGTGACATGTTTCTGAAGGAGTTACAATTTTGGGATGTGGGTTGTAGGATATGGCATACTTTTCAGGCATTCCTGACGAGGATTGCTGTGACAGGCAGATGATAATGGCCCCTCAAAAATGTCCATATCCTGATTCTCGGAACCTGTGAATTCATTATGTTACATGGCAAGCAAGAATTTAGGTTCCTGATAAAATTAAGGTTGTTAATCAGCTGACTTTAAGATAAGGAAATTATTCTAGATTATCGTGGTGGGCCTCATTTTAAATCATAAGGGTATTTTAAAGTGGAAGAAGGCAGAGGAGGGAGTCAGAGAAAGATTTGAAGATGCCATGCTGCTAGTTTTGAAGATGGAGGTAGGGGCCATGAACCAAGGAATGCAGGCAGCCTCAAGAAGCTGGAAAAGTCAAGGAAGCAGATTCTCTCTTAGAGCATCCTGAAAGGAAGGCTAGAGCTCTGCTGACACCTTGGTTGTAGCCCAGTAAGAGTCATTTTGGACTTCTGCCCTACAGAACTATAAGATAATAAATTTGTGTTGTTTCAAGCCACAAAATGTGTGGTACTATGTTATAGCAGCCACAGGAAATGAAACAGTGACTGAAATGGTTTAATGAATAACAGACATAGGGTCAGTTTTCTTCTGGGATGGACAGAAGCCAGGTGGAAGCAGGAGAAGCCACGGACTCAAGATGTTATTATTACAAGATATTACTCTCTTTTGTTAATTCTTAAAACTGCTAACTTTGGGTTAATTTTAGAAAAGTTACAAAAATAGTAGAAAGAATTCCTGTGTACCAAAAAGGTGGATTCTTGTCAGCATCTACACACCAATACGTAAGAAACAGAAAAAAAAAAAAAAATTTAAAAAACCTCATGCTTGTATAGTCTGAGCCATTATCTATTATCATAGACTTACTGGCAATTACTTGGCTTTTTCTTATGCTTGTTCATAGTGGATAAATAAGGATCAGGAAACATTTATTTTCAGTAGCTGAAATCAATTAGATACTCTCCACTGCCATATTTTATCTTAACACAAATTGGTATTCAGCTAATATTTCATAGTATAAATAAATTTAGGTGATATAAAAACAACCAGTAAAATAATTTCTAATCATGTTAGCAGAATCCATCAAACTGGATGTTGCTGCCTACTACAGTTCTGTTTATCCTGTACACCAGTGGCTCTCAAACTTCAGTGTGCATCCAAATCACCTGGAAGATTTGTTAAAACAGTTACAGGCTCTCTCCCGAGTTGCTGATTCAATAGGTCTGGGGTGTGGCACATCAATCTGCACTTCTAACAAGTGCCCAGACGCTGCTGACGCTCTCGTATTTTGAGAACCACTGCTATACACCAACGTGGGCTGTGAATGCAGGGGTGGAGGTGGTATTCCAACTGTGGTTTATCACCTTTGAAAAACCTCTAAATTAGAGGCTCCAATTCTAGTCAGTTTAGGAAGTTAAGCCTTGACCATGGGAGAGATTCCAAAATATCTACTTCCTTTAAGCAAAGAAAATAATAAATGCAACTATGTTTCATGGCTATTTTAACAGAGATGCTCTGTGGGAGAGTTTAAGATGTTGCAGTTTCATTAGCGTTATCCAGTGTTGCTATGGGGACCAACTGGTAAGGAATCATCAGTACACAAGAAAATGTAAAGAGGGAATTGATGAATTAAAAAAAATAATAAAACTTAGCATTTCTGAGAAAATAAAGTCAAGTTTTATTGCCTAATTTCTGGCATTTATATAAATTATGGTATAAATTCTCCTTTAATAATGAGATATAGCCACATATAGATCTTTCCATCTCTGGAAGATGTATAATCCCTCTGTAATTCAGAGAGGGAAATAAAAACAAAATCTTCTAAAAAATGAGGAAAAGGAAAGAGGCATTATGGGGTTTATTAGGCATCAGTGAGGCACGGTCACCCTGAGGATAGAGGCTATGTGACAGGGTTTTGCATTTTGCTCAAGTGGATTCACTTTTGCACAGAATGGGAGTAGAAGGCTCAGGGAGGGAAGACGCACAGCTCTGGGGACTGAGAAAGAGAGAAGGATAGGTGGATGGCTGCTTTCAGTTTCTCAAATAATGAAACTAAGAAGAGCCAGGGAGGAAGGAATAACTTGAGAATAAGCATCAATTCTCTTTCTAAACCATCTGGCATCTGCTACCAATCTCCCTTCTTCAAGTCTGCTTTCATCACGTCAGTTCCTAAGATTAAAACCCTCGGGTCTCCCTATTTTCTTTCTTAACAAATCTCAACTTTTCTGCCTGCTTTTTTAGCTTAGACCTAATGTCTACTTACCTTCCTAACCAACTTTGTTTCTCACTATCCCTCATATCGCCTGTCTTTTTTACACCCACTTGAGGAGGAATTCCTACTTAGGACTTCCCTCTCCTTGTCAGACCCAGAGTGGATCTCCCCTTCTCTCAACTTAGCCCATATTTAGGTGCTAAATTATTTTTAACTGTGATCCCAGGTGCCTTAGATCCCAAAGAGTCCCACTGGGGGTGAAGGGACAATCAGAGGAGATGGCTCCCTTGGTTTCCCCCTACCCTCTCTATGCAAAAAGGCCCAACTTTCGTAGGTTTTATATATTGGGATTTTGTGAAAGATAATTTGGAAAACAGTTCCATCGCCTAAAAACAATTTGGAGAAATACTACCCTCTAATGTACCAAATCACTTGTCACTCAATAAAATGTTGTTACTGGCAATTTTGTTTTATGTGTATACGTTTTGTCTCATAAATTATACTGGAAGCTCCTTCAAATTAAGTTATCTTTCTTTTCTCCACTGTGCTCAGCTCAGCGATGAGCAAAAGGAGTCCATTTCGTTGCTTCATTTTAAAATTCATTTTGTACATGATCTGGTAAAATTCATACTGAGGTGACCTATACTGAGGTGATTGACACAATGTATTATTGCCTGTGATGAACATTTTACATTTTTAAAAACAGTGCTTAACAGGGGGTGGTGTGCAGCGCAAAGCAATGGACTGATAAAGATATGATTTTTTTTTTTTTTTTATATCTGCGGCAAATGAGAAAGACAGATTTTTGAGGCATGGAGGATTGTCGATAACCCTCAAAACAGGCCACCTAAATCAGCAGTTAATTTGTGCCACTGGATCAGTTTGGGGACATATAGCTAACTTATCAATCCTATTCATGCCTTTTGGTTTTACATAACTTTTTGTACATTGATGCGCAAATATATGAACTGGTACATTTTGATAAACTACATGTATTGCAAAGACCCATTATTTATGTTTTTCTTACCTCATTATCTAAGAAATATACAACATATAAAAATATTCACTGATGTTATTTCTTTTGGATTACAACTACATTTGAGATGCAAGAGGTTAGCTTACTGCAATTAAGGAGAAGGAAGACAAGGCTGCCAACTGAACACTGAACTGGGAATAAAGTGCCTTTGTTATCGCAGGGCCCTGCTGTTCTTCAAACATTTCCTTAAAAGGGTGAGTGAATAGAGCAAGACAGCACGGTAATATTGTTCCTCTGTCCAGTACAGGAGTAGAGCTGTGATTTTCTTGAGACACTGAAAAAAAACAAAAAATCCCCCCAAAACAAACAAAAACCCCCCAATACCCCAAAACTTTTCTGGCAAAAAGGTACATTATACTATATATCTATAGTGTCTCTAGGAGAAAACCAACTTTGCCTGATTCCTGACATGTGTCAGGGTAGAGCAGCAAACCTAGAATCTGGGGACCTGCAACGTTCTCTGCCAGTGATAACCCTGGACCTCAGACAAAACATTTGATCCTTCCCTGCTTCTGTTTCCTCTTCTGAAAAATAGTGATCAACTGCACTCTTCAAATGAAAGAAAGTTTAGGCCTTTGTACTCAAGTGCAGTGACAAAATACAAACACAGTCCTGACCATGAGACCCAGTAAGACACTGGATATTAAGCATTTCAGACTTTATAAAAGTCAGTGAGTGAACAGAGAAACAGATGAATGAAAGAATATTTCCTATGCACCTAAACTGAACGTCTCAGGAACTGGGCTAGCTACTGGGTACAAAACAACGAATAAAACATTGATTCTGTCCTTGAGGAAGTTGCAGAGCAGAAAGCAGGCCTGTAAACAGGCAAATCCCAAGATGGTCTAGTGACTGGTCTCTTGTGAATGGAGGTGACAGGCAGGTATCTCTGACAAGGAATGCTCATGGAGGAGGTGAACGTGATTTTGAAGACTTCACAGAGGAGGCTGTATCTGAGAGGAGGTTACTTTGAAGTCTTTGTTACTGGGCATTCAACATCAACTTTGAGGTAAGATAAATCTTAGTCCTCTGTTGCATAAATATAATTAAGAATGTTGTGGTTTGATTTTCTTCTAAAATCAAAGAACTAAAATTTGAAATGGAAAATGCTGAGAAACTTCCATGGAGACTGGCATTTCTGTTTGCTAGAATTTGACTTCACCTAATTTTTATACTGCTATCCTTCTAAACTAGAAGCAAACTATGATGTATAAACAATCAAGGGCCACTAAAAGCAATTTTCTAATGATACTTGCTCTCAGCCTCCTTCAGTTGGGGGAACTGCTTATCAAAGAAAGAAGATGAGTGTCTCAGTTTTGGATGCTCTGGGCACTGACTGTTATAAGATGTCCAACCTTATCAGTTGATTTGTCTTCCCAAAAAGATACATTTAAGTCCTAACCCCTATTGTAACTCAGGATGTGACCTTATTTGGAAATAGGGTCTTTGCAGAATTAAGTTAAAGTGAGTTCATTAGAGGTCATATTCCAACATGCCTGGTATCCTTTTAAAAGAGGGACACAGAGAAGGACACACACATAGGGAGAATTCAACGCGCAGGTGATGGCAGAGATCAGGATGATGCCCGAACAAGCAAAGGAAGGCCAAAGATGTCCAGCAAACCAGCAGAAGCTGGGAGAGAGGTATGAATCAGATTCTGCCTCACAGTCCTCAGAAGGAACCAACTCTGCCAACACCTTCATCTCACACTACCAGCCTCCATGAGCTTTGAGACAGCACATGTCTGCTGTTTAGGCCGCCCAGTCTGTGGTACTAGGCAATAGTAGCCACAGCATACTAACCCACCTATGGCTGCGGAACTGAACTTCTCCCTTGTAATTTCATGGAAAGGACATCAGGACAGAATCTAAGAGGCCACACCCATATAGAGCCCAAGTTCTCCCTCACTTCCTTCCCTCTGCTTGCTCTTCCTTCTCTTCCTTATCCCACTTTTGACCTGTGTGAGAGGTCAGTAAGAGAGAAAAGGGGGGCTGGAGCTTCAGCCAGCAGTCTCCCTCATCTTCACCAGGCTGCACTGGCCCTTGGAGCCCATGGATCCCCCAGTAATGTATGAGTCAACTGCTGCCGGTGTCTTGGGGTGGAGGTGGAGGGATAACTGAAAAGAGGAAACGAGGACTTGAAGAACCATAAGCCAAAAAGACTGGGAGAGGAGTAGTCACTAACAAATCAGAAAGTGAGGAAGAGGAGTAAGCTTCTGAACGGTAAGTTAGTAAAGAAGAACATGCACGAGAAGAAAAATTATTTTGGAGACTGTAAACAGAAATAATTGTTCAAAAGATGTATAATTTGAGCTCTTCTATGCCAGAATTCAAAATAGAAATAACAGAATTTGTCCCTCTTTTCCTAGTTTAGCAGTGTGTGCAACACATTACATTTCATTTTGAAAACTGTTCATAACTGCCTTTTGAAATTTTTTCTAATCATACAAGTAACTATACTATTAGCTTTAAACTAATAAATCATTAAATTATGTTTAATGCATACATCAAGATTATAAATAGAAAATGTAGATTGATGTTTTAGAAAAACATATCAACTAATCACATGATCATAAATTTGATCTGGATACTTTAATAAAATGAGGCAACTAAGTGACTCCATAAACACAGATACCATCAAGTATCTTATCAGAAAGAGACAATAAAGAAAACTATATATGTTTATAATATTTTAAAAAATCTGGTTAAAGAAAATGCATCTATTCCTTTTCTACTTCATGTGTCTCTCTGTATATAAAAATTCATGTCTAGTAACTTTCTTGTTTTAATTTTAAAGTTGTCGTCACTGTTAACCCAGAATATCAAGGGGTCCAACTTGATGAAGAGAAGTATATTATGAAATAAAATTACAACAGAAAAAACTACTTCAAACTGCAATAGGTTATATAAACAGAGAACTCAGAAAGAGGAATGCCTGTTATGAGACACATGGGTGACACAGGAATATATCCACATATTCTAATTGGTTTAATACTGCATTCATTGTCATAGGAACTATATCTAATCTGCACAGAAAGACTCCTTGTACAGTGTAAATGTTTCTAAAATTGTCATTTGGGTTCTAATTTAAAAATATTAGATTGTGCTTAATTTCAAACATGGAATGGGAATGATGGTTAGTCAAAGGATTTGCAGAACTTTTACGGTCAACAAAACTTAAGCTATTTACCATAGTTCTCACAACCATTTAAGCTTTTCATTCTAAAATTTGCTGTCAGTTGTATAACATGTCAATTTGTAGTCATTAATATTGACTCACCAGGAAATCCCCTTTCTCTCCTGTACTTTACTTACCTGTTCAACTATGGAAGGAAGGAAACAGAAATTACCGAGCCCAAGTTTTTAAAGGCTGCCAGGGACCTGGAAAAGTATCTACCTGACTCAACCTCTAACCACCAGAAGAAACTAAAGCCTAGAAAGGTTCAGATACCATCTGCCCCAGGTTACGAACTGGGTCTAGTATGGTCAAAGAATAGTATATGAAAATAGCCCACTAAGAAGAAATTTCAAGAGATTATTTTTATGCTAAAACAAAGGGTTATTGCTGATAAAATAGGTCTTTCTCTTGATGTTCTCAGATGCTAAGAAAAATTCAGCAAGTAAAAAACAAACAAACAAACAAAAACCAACCTTCAAACAGAAGAACAAAGTTGAGGGTTTCACACTTCACTGATTAAAAAACTCCCTAGAAGACTACAGTAATTAAGACAGGGTGTTACTAATATAAGAAAAGATCAATCTAGATCAGTAGAAGACAACTGAGGGTCTAGAAACTTATCCTCACAATTTATGATCAATTGACTTTTGACAAGGATGCCAAGACAATTCAGTTGGGAAAACAAGAGTCTTTGACAACTGGTTCTGGAACAACTGGATGTCCATAAGCAAAACAGCAGAGAGCTAGACCAGTTCCTTACACCGTACACAACAGTATTTGAAAATGCTATTCATTCAAAGCAGAGATATTTAAAACAATAGCATGAAACGATCTGTGGTTTGGCATAATTATAACGCACTAAGAGTAAACAATTAGAGGGGTTCCAACGACAGCACCGCTTGCTAAAAACGAGTGTGACTTAACGCTTTTTGCTCATAACTTGCTTATCTTCTAAATGTAGCTGAAGTAATAATATGAGATCAAGCATGGAATGATGCTCCAGAAAATATGATTTGCTAACAATATGGAGAGGACTGCAGAGGACAGTCAGTGCAGTACTGGCTCTGCAAGGACAGGAGCTTCCTAATAGCTAAGAGGCAGGAGAAAGATGGATCCAGGGGTGCCCCAGCTCACACTGGACACACAGCAGACAGATGTTTAATCCCTTCCAAGTGTCAAGTGTCAAGTTAGGATTAACGTCTACATCACTTACTGAGCATTTGAGCATAAAGTACAAGGGCAAAGTGTATAGAAGTCATAATCCCCAAATGGGAGCTGAAACCAGAAACTGATGATGGAATTGAAACATTAAGAAGAGGAAATGTTTACCAGTGGGGAAAGGAGGTGAGGAGGGATAAATTGGGAGTTTGGGATTTGTAGATACTAACTACTATATACAGAACAGATAAATAACAAGGTCCTAATGTATAGTACAGGAATCTATATTTAATACCTTGCAATGGCCTATAATGAAAAAGAATCTGGAAAGGAATATATATATATACATTTCACATGTATAAATGAATCACTATGCAGTATACCAGAAATTAACACAACATTGTAAATTGACTACACTTCAATTAAAAAAAGAAGAGGAAATGCTGGGTTACCTTTTGGATGGAGGCAAGGAATCAACAAGAAATTTCACAGAAAAGGTGAAGGTGATATCTAAACTAAGTATTGAGGAATGAGTAGGGGTTGCAAAACAGAAAGGCAGGGAAAAGATATTCTACGCAGAGAGAATATATAAGTTAGGGTTAGACTGGTCAGAAGATGATAAAATTTCTCAAAATATGCAAGGATAAGGGAAGTGGACTATTTTCAAGTAACTTTAGGCTTTTGGAAACATCAGCCATCACTCTCAAGACTACAAGGTACTCCAATGATCACAGACGTTCAGTGTAGTGAGGTGGACGGGGTAAGAACTGCATCACTAGATTCTTGATGTTTATAAAACAATTGATAAACAACCGCTCTAACAACAAAACTGCTGTTCAATTGTCATTCAGATTTAGGACTCCTGGGGATCTTGAGGAAAGGATACCTCAGGCAGCAGGCAGTTTCACCTCTGGCTCATTCCTTATAATGCCTAGATTACCATCAACTAGTAGTTGTGCTACTGTTGGTGCACATACACAGGCTTACACTTCCAGTAACCTCAGAGAAGTAACCTCAATTCTCAGTCCTTCATTTGCAATCTGGCTTTCAAATTAACTCAAAGAAAGTAAATCAACTCAAAATACGCACTGGAGAGGAAAACTTGAAAATTCAGAGCATTATCCTACATGAATTTAAGTGTTACTCTACAAACTATTCCAGACAGACTACTTTGTTCTTATTCTCCAAATGAACACATCTTATTTGATTTCATAAGGTTTCTTCTACTGTCTAGCAATTCATGTTATTTTCCCCTGAGACTTTAATCCCAATTATATTGACTCCCAATCCCTACCTTAATTCCCCAGATCTCATTATTCACTTTTCAAATCATCTGTCCACTCTTTAATATATCACACTTAGGGGATAAAGGCTTTGAAATCATTGTAGTTAAGGGGGAAAAAATCTTTTTTGTGAGGGAGGAGGTGGCAGTCCTGGATACAGCGCCATTTTCACCCAGGGAATTAATTTAAGAAAACAGCAGAAAATTTTAAATAGACACCAATCTTCTTTCCTAATGAAGTGGAAACTACTATCTGGTCTGTTTCTTTTTTTAAATAGTGCATTAGACTCCCCTCTGCCAAATTACTGACTTCAAGTGAATACACTTGATATTAGGAAGGAATACATAAGATAAGCTGTACACTTAATCAACGGAAAGATTCTTTGAATTAGGAAATTCCTATTGGTGATCTGATCCTAATACATGATATAAAATAGTCCCATGCTGATATGTTTACTTACTTTCAGAAATGAAAGGGTATGTCATTCATGTCAAAGAAAATTTAAAGAAAAACATTAAAAAATATTAAGTAATCTGTTACAACAATAAATTATCAAAATGGAAAAAAACAAAGGAGTGTAGAAATGGAAGGAGACAAAAAAAAAAATCTGGAAAACTGCAATTCATCATTAGGAACAGATGGCATTTATCAGAGACTCCAGAGGTAAATGAGCTACACACACACACACACACACACACACACAAATGCAGTTTCTCAATAAAAAGAGGTACTACAGTGGAAGATCAAGTATCTCTGAAAGGATGGCCTTGAACTTACCAGTTGTGCTAAATCAGAATAAAGGATTTATAGTAGATATATAGGTAAGTTTTCAAGAAGAAAAAAATTACAGGAACAAAGCAGTATTTCCCCTTTCTGGCTGATCAGACTAATCTTGACTCCAATTAACACATAAACATTTTTAAATGCTTACAACAAATCAGTATTTGCATTATATACACACATTAAAAATTTTTTTTTCCTTTTTTTTATTTTGGGTGGGGGGGTAATTAGGTTTATTTATTTTTAGGGGAGGTAGTGGGGATTGAACCCAGAACCTTATGCATGCTAGGCATGCGCTTTATCACTTGAGCTATACCCTCCCTCCAGGCACAATTTTAAAGACACACAATCACTCTCCCTCCCAAATGATGTGAGGTCTTGTTTGAAAATTCTTAGAAGATGTGTATAATATCTGAAGCTCAGTTAGGTGTATCTGGTAAAACTTGCCATGGATCAAAACAAATACATAGAATTGCAGGGGTACATGGCACAGTTTTAATTATGGAAAAATATCAACTTTTCTTAGAAAACAAACATTTCTTAGAAATAATAAAGAAAAATAAAACTTTAAAAATTCATTTTCATCTAGAAAACAAAATTTAAAGGTGAAGATTTCCATATGACAAAGTCAAGTAAGCACTCAATGAAGAGGCTTAACTCCTCCATCTGTGCCTTCAATTATTCTTCTCAAGTGGGACTCACATTTGAGGAGTGGTTACAAGCAAGGGAGAAAAAGAAAATCCACAGCTATCTCTGTGGTTGAGAAGTGGCAGATTAGTGAGCCCAGGCAATGAGGAGTCTTGAATGAGGATATTCTTTCACTTTGGGATTTTTCCCATAGGCACAGAGAAATTATAGCTGGTTTTTGAGCTGGTAGTTACATGATGGTTTACACACTTGAAGAGAGACTTATTTAGCTTGGTACCCAGCTTGGACTGCATAAGGTATGTGCTCTTTTCACAAGAGCCTCTGAAGTCTGTATTCATCTTCACATGAGAACTGCTCCAAATCTGACTTATATTTTTCACCCACTGAAAACACTCTGCATCATGTAGGAGATAATTTGAGTTCTTATGCATGGCTCACAAGCCCCTTTTAATATAGCTCTTGCCTTCTTTTCAACCTTGTCTTCTTCTCCACCACATCATTTCAGGTTTTGATAATATGCAGGTGTAGGGCATCTCCAAGCTTCTTCTCATGCAGCTTCCTCTATCAAGAAGACCAACCTCATGTGGCAAAGACCACTGCCTAAGTCTGACCTATTTGTGAAACCTACCTAACCTCCCAGACAGGTTAGTAGCCCAGTAGATGAAATTATCTCTTTGCTTCAGTGTGACTCTTTTATTTTGTATTATTTCCCTCTACTAGACAAATGGCTCCTGCAGGACAGGAACTTGGTCTTGTTCTTTTGGGTGCCTTCGGGACCTAGCACATAATTAGTACTCAATAAATGCCTGCTGAAAGTCAAAGCCTGATAAGATCAGAAGAGTCCTTTTTGACCTCTAAGGAGAATTGTTTGTGCGTTCTCTTATTTTTAACTGGGGAGATTCTACTAACTGCATTTGGAGACCATTTGGTCTGATGGAGAAAAAAGATCCAAATCTGTGAAACATCCACATCCACATAAATAAGGGCTTGAGCACTGGATGGTTTCTTGGTTCTTACAAAATGGTTATCAGACACAGTCTTTTATTCTATTTTCTCTCTCATTACTTCTCTGGGGAGCCTGAAGGTTTAAGCTTTAAGCAGTTTTCACAATGTTCCTGGATGACACCCGGCTCCTTTTTTGCATGTTTATTTTATGCAAGCTGTTACTCTAGGCTCAGGTACTCTGTCCATCTACATGCCTGCTGGAGTCTTTCTTAGCTAGTCCTCTTGTCTTACTTCTTCCATGAAGCCAACTATGATCACCTCTTTCAAGCAAATATTTTCTGTTTATCCATTTCTCTGTCCAGTTACTAAGAGCTTAACCTACTTATTAGTATGTATGTCTCTTCTATTAGACTACAAGACTACAAGCTCAAAGAAGACAGAAACTATATCTAGTCCTTTTAAAACATTTCACAAAGTGACTTATCCCTATGTCATCCCCAGATCAAATATATTATAAATATTTAGATTAACTGAAAAGTGACTGACAGTTTAAAGGGGGAAGAGGCTTGTGATATGACGTAGTCAAGACAGAAGGGCACTTATCAGTAAAACCAAAGATGGTCAAGCTCACGCAGGAGATTAATTACCACTGCTTAACTTAAATAACCCTTTGTATTTCATAAAACCATCTCTTGAACACATCAATATTGACCTGTTAGGTAAGAAAGATGATTATTTCTTAGTTATGAGGAAACAGAAGTTCAGGGTGTGTAATTTATTTAAGGTCACACAACTGATACATGAACCAGGTTCTTCTGTCTACAAGTTCAGTGTTCTCTGCACCACACTGTGCTCTCAATCTCAGGATGAGACCAAATTTCAGGGGCTGTTAAGTACACGGGACAAACTTACAGCATTAATCAACAAACAAAAGGACTTGGCATGTACTATGTACAATTTGAGTACCTAAAAATAATAAAAGATAGGAAAGAAAAAAATAACAGTGATGGAAAATCCCTGGCATAAGAAGACTACACATTTTAAGTAAGCCCAATCCAAATCCTCAGTGGTGACTCTCCAGAAAGAGTTTAATATTTATGAGAACAATAGTCCCAATGCCCATAAAGTCAAGCATCAGGTACTCTTTGACGTAGAGTGCTTAAAAAAACAAAAACAAAACGATAGAACCCCTTCCCCTCCCAACTCACAATTTTATGTGAGTACTCACCTGTGCACACACCCCTTGGCCAGACTGGAAAGAAGACTATCTGGAAAAAGGGAAGTATCTTCAATATATGGAGTGGATTGAATGGTGATTCACAAGAGATATATTTACCTTGGAACCTCAGAATAAGGGTCTTGCAGATAAAGTTAAGGTAACTGTCTTGAGAGGAGATCATCCTGGATTAGTGTGAGTCAAATTCAATGAATGAAGTCCTTATAAGAGGCAGAAAAGGAGATGACAAAGAGACATAGAGAAGGCCATTTGAAAACAGAGGCAGAGATTGGAGTTATGCTGCCACAAGTCAAGGAATGCCTGGTGCCACCAGAAACTGGAAGAGGTAAGGGAGAGATTCTCCTCCAGAGAAGCAGGAGTGTGGCCCTGCTGACACCCTGATTTTGGCCTTCTAGCCTTCAGGACTGTGAGAGAATAAACTTCTGCTGTTTTAAGCCACCCTGTACATATAATTTATTGTAAGCAGCCCTTGCAAACTAACACAGTATACATCAATGGAACTATTGGAATTAAAATTTTTCTCTTTACAAGCAGGTAATAGGATTCTCCTAGATAATTACATAGTATAATATGATTAAAGCTATAAAGATATGTGTAGCTAGTTCAGTCTGTGGTTCAAGAAGTTTTACATAAAAAGTGACATTAAAGCTAAGACGTGAAACATGAGTATGACTTAATCAGAAAGAGAAAGGGAGTAGGTATATATTTATAATGAGGATTACAATATTTATGAAGTGTAACTTATGAAGGATATAACATAAAAAATTATGTTGCCCATAGGGTCTATGACAATGTATTTGAGTTTCCACAAGTATGTGTGCATTTCACAGTAGGGTCCAAGGATCAGCTAATATTCATAACATTATAATAATTTTTGGTAACTATAAGTAAGGTGAATTCAGAATCTAATTCATTAATGTACTGTCACAAGGGATATCAACAAATGTAATTTTCAGAAAAGGTGACAAGATAAAGAGAGCAATCCAGTTGTTTTACTTAAATGCTGCTTGCCTAAATCAGTCTACTCTGAAACCACATTTAATGTAACAGCGAGAATGCTGAAGAAATGGAGACTTGCCAGCTGGCTCTGAATACTGCTAACTAGAAGTGAATAACAATGGTCCCATGAATCATTTCTAAGCTGTTTAGAAAAACCTTTCACTAAAAAATTCCTCTACATCACACTAGTTGTGGATTTCACATCAAAGAGATGCCTGGATTCATTATTTCATTAATAAACAGTAATTCAGAAACTGACATTTCTGACAATGACGCCAAACAGAGGCAATTAAAAAAAACTGCAACTAACCTACATTCTTGAAGTCAATGAAAGCTGATAGAGGAATGTGAATTAAATTTTTATAACCTTAAATAATGCATTAAATAGCTATGGTTACCTGACTTAATAAAAAGCACAGGCTTGAATGCTCTGGAATAGATCTGAAATTGGTTACTTAGGAACTATTTCCTTTTTTATCATTCAATATTCAAATGTTAATTCAAATGTACTAAGGAAGGGACACTAAACAAAGACAATTTGAAGAGTTCTCATATTGCGTTAAAGTGGTAGGTGTTATTTATATATATATTTATTTCAATGTTACCTTGAACGTTTTTAAAAGATTTCTGGCTTTCTGGATATGAGGAGGGGGTTAGGTGGGGAATGCTCCTTAGAGGATGTCACATCTCTGAGACAGAACAAATAGTTACATTTGTTGTTTTTGGATACTCTACCTTGATTCTTTCCCCACTAAGGGCTTGAAGTAAAGACAGGAAAGCCACAAAATGAATAACAATGGTAATTATTATAGACATAGGGTGAACGATCTCTTTTTGAAGATGTTTACAGGTGGAACTGTTGAGGATGTCTAAGTTCTTAATAAATATGATCTTTTAAGGGGGAGATGACCCTGATTAGCATTTGCCAAATCAAATTCCATGGAACACTAGTGTCCCATTAAATGTTAATAGATGCTATTTGAGAAAGAGTTAGTATAGTTAAATATTTGGGAAACTGCTATATAATATTCATCTCTTGGACAGTCACAAAAATTTGCATACTAAAGTCCTAAAGTAATAAAGCTACCCAACTTCAACTCAGTATTTATACATGACAATATCTTTGTGTAAAAAGGTATTATAATACCTTTTCTGTCTTATAATTCTATGAAGTCCTGAAATACTGTCCCTAAAAACATGAATAGCATACTAAGTTTACATTAGCCCTACCTACTTTTATCACTCAGATGAATAAAAATGAGAACACAATTTTCTATAATTGTATTTCAAAAGTGTGACAGCAAAGAAATGAATTGCTTTTCAGTACATTACTTAGAGGTTTAATTCATTTTTAATTCATTTAGACTCTAAGAACATGTAAATGTGTATGGTTCAATGTACCTGGATTTCACGTAATGAAAGGAAAACAGGATTTTGCTCTGCTTATGGAAACAACTATAGAAACTGATACCTAAATATATCATATTAACGGGGGAAATAATTAACATTATAATTTAATCTATTTTGTCAATAAACTCTAAGATGTTTCAAAAGGAAAAAGATCAAGAACAGGAATCTTTCTGTGTGGCATCAAATACCTATGCAGTCTATGGGTCATGAAAACGAAAGGGTATTATCACCCTATACTTGAGAATTATATTACAACTGGCTGATTATTCAGGATTAATGAGCTCAGGGTTAGGAGTTCAGTGGCCATATGGGCAACTGTAATGAGCTGCCTGGAGCCAGGCCCCTGCCAATACTGCCACTCAGCACGGCTGGGGTCCCTACGCTCACCAGCAGTTTGGCTCTGCTCCAGCAGGGGACCACCTCAAGCCAGTGGCTCTTCATCAACCCAGTCTTCTTGGCTTCATCTCCATCTGGGTCTGGGATCCTAGTTACTGGGTATATGACTAATTTCTTAGAAATAAGCCTCAACTTGTATACTTTTCTAGTAAATGAGTCTTCAACCTGTTGCCCTGATTTCACAAACTGCCTGACTTGATGCCTCACCTAGAATACATGTTCCTCTAATATGTCTCTCCAAGGCCTTTTACTGACTTGAGTCCTGTCTCTAAAGTCCAGTTTACTTGTGTCTGTATTCCTGCTACTGAAAAAGACTTCCTTGACTGAACTTTAGTCAGGCTCCTCTGAACCCTTTTCTCAACCAGACTTTCCTAGATCTGCATAGCCAGGTTTTAGTAAGAATCCTGCTAAGTCAGTTTGGAGGGAATCCCCCATCCTTCATTTCTAATGGGCTTCCTTAGCCTCTACTATCCTCCAGGTGATATTACTCTGGCTGGCCTTCAGCAAGAATCCTGTCCAGTCTGTTTAGCCAGTGAAACCATGTTTCCCTAAAATGGATTTGCCCTGCTGAGCTTACAATTAACCTCTTTATCCAAAACTTTACTCCCTTTCTTGTCCCCATCTGACCTCAATTCTGTGCTAACTGAACACTACTCAACCACAATCAGATGACTATAATTGTTCTTGTTGATAACACTGCTGATATACTAAAATTGCTGTTGTTGATATTATCATTAATGTACAAACTCAGGCCGTTCTCCAGGGCAAGAAGAGCTAATAGACCCCCGAGCCACGGACCACCTGGCTAGAGAATCATAAACCAGAGACACCCTAATTCCCAAAACTATGATTAAGAAATGTCATAGAAATGTCACAAGATGATGATTACCCCCAGCTTCTTCGTTCTTCCCCTTTACAACCCCCCCAACTCAAAGACCAAGTCAGAGTGGACTTGAGGCTTGTCTCCTACTCCCTCGCTTGGTACCCTGCAATAAATTCTGACTTTGCTGCAAACTTCCACTGTCAGAATTTGGCTTTCCCCACTGCAGGCACATGAAACCTTTGCTCTGTTCCTCCAGCATCCATCCTCCTGATGTTTCCTATTAGTAATTTTCCATCACCCAACCCCCTCAACCTGCTCCTTTTCTAAAAATCTTCACCTTTCCTTGAATTTGGAAATGAGCCCAGTTCTACAATGAGGTGTCTTCCCTTCTATTGCAATAGTTGCTGAATAAAATCTTTTTACCACTTTAATGTCCAGCTCTGGTTTTCTTTAACACTACCTGCTACCAGATCTTTCCTCCTGCCTATACTCTGATGCCTGTTTTATCATCTTTACAGATTCTCTGCCTGTACTCTCTGGGCTTTCCTTATGACAAGAGCCCAAGCAGACTTTAATCTATCAAAGAAAGAACCTTCATATACAACCTGCTCTGTCCTGACATATTTTTCTAATCTTAGGAATTTCCTTACAAGACTGATGGATCACCTGACTTTATTAACAAGGGCATATTATTAAAGTGTAGTATGAATCTTCATGATCTCTTGCTTTGGCAAATACCCGTGCCTCCTGACTCAACTTTACCTCTTCAGTACACTGTTACTAGATTATACTTTGATCTTGTCATTCCCTTTCCTCAAGTCTGCAGAGTTGAGGTCAGGCACTGAGACTGTGATCTAGCTTCAACTCACCTTTCCAAACTTCTTTTCATTGCTCCCATTTACCTACCATGTTCTCCAGGCAAAACAAGTTGACTTGTTACCTGCTGCATATGACCTTAATTTTTCTATTGTCCCCTCCCTTTGCCTAGGCCTATAACGCTTTTCCTTATTTCTGCATGTCCAAATCTTTTTCAACTTCAAGGCCCAGTACTACCTGTTGGGCACAATCTTTCTTGCTCAACTCCATTTTGATCACTCTGACGGTCCTTAATACTTTCTACTTTGTACTACAGTTATTTAATAAGTTCTACTTATTATCTTCCTGGTTGGGTCATAAGACTCTTGATGGCAAGAGCTATTTTATTTTCACCTTTGTATTCCACAGCATCTAAAATACAGAAGCCTACACAAAGCAGATGCTTAATAAAAATTTTTGAATGAACGAATTCTCAGTTCTATCAAAGCTCTTCCAGACTTGCATCATTTATTAAAACATGGTAAGGAGAGGGGATGGGGTGAGATGGGATGTATCCTAATGATCTATCCATAATCTCTTGGATTCAGAGACCCTAGAAGTTATCTATCACCAGTGGTTCTCCACGAATTTTCCAACTCTATACACCTAATTAATGACATTCACATGTGCAACTAATGTGTAATTCTTAAGGGAAAATCCAGGTACATTTTTTTCTTTTTACACAGACTCTAGGATATGGATAACTGGGTCCCCTAGCTGTAAGGCCTCTCTTCTCTTGCCTTTATTGATATTTGGAAGATCAGCTGAAAGGATGCTAATACAAACACATTCTCTCACTTACAAACCAGGAAATCTCAACCAGGAGTGCAAACTTGTTTAAAATCAGAGCCAGTCAGAAGCAGAAGTGGGATTAAAACCCAGGTCTTCTGACTCCTTGTCCAGTGGGCTTTCCACTACGCAGTATAGTCTATGATCATTGATGCTAGAATAATAACCCAAAGTCCCAGTAGATTATCAGTATTACTTTCTTTCATGTGCGTGCATATTTACAATGCTTTCTAAAGTCATTCATCAACTAGTCTGTAAGAAATTTCAATAAGCTTTCAGACTTTTTTACCTTCCTCTCCCTTCCTCCATCTGTGAAAATTAGTTGTATGGTGCTTTAGCAAAGATAGCTTGATTGATGTTATGTTACTGTTCAGCAACAGTTCCTCCTATTAATTGCTTTATAATGGTAATTACAATTTGTGGTACAAGATATTTTCTTTTCTAATTGGCTATTACTGGTGAATAGCAGCTTGTTACATAACAGAAGATTGTGTTAAATAAATAACCACAATTACAATTCTTAAGTCTTTCTTTAGTTTTTGGGTAAAAACACTAAAAAGAAATTAAAGGCAGGGCCTCTGTAATTACTTGGGGGAGGGTTCATCTTTCAGTTAAGAAAAAACACAAAATAAGGACAGTGTTAGGGAAACCAGGAGAGGGAGCATGCATTTCCTTTCTTTTGAAGCATTACTCTGCTCAGCTCCTCAGCAAATGAATACAAATTGCAGATTCAAATGTATCCACTTCTTCCCAGAATGTAATATGGAAACAGAAAGGACTCTCCAATTAGCTCTGGTAAAATATGAATACGGAGCCCCACCAATTACACTGAAATGTCCCCAAGGATAAGGCCAGGGGTTCTTCTTCATTTGTACCCCACATAGCACCCGATATGAAGACAATCCACAGTCACCACTCAACCAACATCAAATGAGGTAATCCAAAGCTATATGTGACAGTCTCTGTCCTTAAAGGGTTTACATATTATAAAATCAGGAATACGTCTTGATCCAAACTCTAATGTTAATTAGTCTGTAATCAAATTTAAAGTCTTATCTTCAGATCATTGTAGTAGCAACAGCAGTTGTCATGAAAACAGTGAGATCACATGACTTCTCAAGGTCACACAGGTTTTAACTGACAGCTCCTTTGGAATCCAGTTTGTCCAATTCCAAAGACCCAGCACTGCCACTCATGATAGGCCTTCATCGGCATCATTCATTCCCTACCCTTTCACAGTGTATCAAAGTTTACAGTGTTTTCACGTGCACTGCCTCACTCAACCTCCCAATAATATCAGCAAGGTACTTACTTACCTGCAACATTTTTATGATGAGATTGAGGCTCAGAGGGGTTAAATGATTTTCTCTAAATTCATACTGCTACAAAGTAGCAAATTCAGGATCAGAATCCAGATTTCTGACTCTTAAACCAGGTTTTCCTTCTACACTTTTTTACTTAATGTATTGATTAATTTAAATATACTACACATAAAGAAAGCCCCAAAGTATCCCACACTAGCTTTCGTGACTTAAAACATTCTACCACTTCTCAACTGTTGATACACCTTAACCTCTCCCATGACCCTCAATGAAGTAAAGGTTTAAGTCCTGTTTAATTTTAGAAACTTTACTTGGTTCCTACTGCTAAAGATAGCACCCAACCCCAGTAGACTATCTTATAAATAAATGACACTGGTCACAAAGAGCACTGACTGAGATGTAAAGAAAGGCAGAAGACTGATCAGTCAAATCCATCACCACTTCTGGAAAAAGTTGCCCTGCACACCTCTGGGTCAATGAAATCAGTAGAACACACTTGTTTCAGCAAGAGATGAAAATTCTTCAAGGTACTGTCAGTGAAATGCCAATCTATTCAGAGTCTGATAAGTTTATTAAATAAATCACAGCAAAACTGAACCTTTACTCTGTGGGAAAGTTCTCCAAGAACAGCTAACAGAAGCATTTAAAGATTCAACAGCTGGAAGGGCAGTTTACATACACTTCTAGTTTCTATATACGCATGGATTTATGTCTAGGAGAAAGTATAATTTTTATTACATGAATCTGGTCAATACCATCTTCGGTTTTTCAAGATAGGACGTGTAAGAGTGTGTGTTGTGGAGGACGG
Organism: Camelus bactrianus; assembly: GCF_048773025.1. Lineage (NCBI taxonomy): Eukaryota > Metazoa > Chordata > Mammalia > Artiodactyla > Camelidae > Camelus > Camelus bactrianus. Next base: position 33,016,173 of record NC_133545.1, read on the forward strand.
AGCCATTCTTTTGCATGAACAGAAAGTGTATGTCAATACAATGAGAAATGTACATAAATTCAGTGTCTGATACAAGTAAGTACCTATCAAATACCTTAACAGAAACCTGGTCATAAAATGGAAAAGACACATTAAGGTTGTAGCACTCAAAATCATCATGTGTACCACCTCTGGTACATATGCCAAGATGTGTCTATACTTATGACTGAAATAAAAGTCACCATTTACTGAAGACCAGGTACTATATCTATTATCCCACTAATCATTTCAACATTCTAGCAAGACAGATATGATAATTACCCATTTCACAGATGAGGAACCAAGATTCAGAGGTTGCTTAATTTGTCTGTGGCTGTTAAATACCCAGGATTTGATCCTAAGCTGGCTGGACCTCAAAATGTACCCATACTCTTTTCTCATACCATATTGCCTTTCTATAGTAACACTAGCTTTAGAATAAATTTATGTTTAAGGAAAGTCTGTTTCAGACCTCATCAAATGGAATTTAGTTACTATGAGACATCTTTATAATAGAAAATATGATAAAAGTTCTCTTTCAGTTACAGTGTGACCTTGTGCAACCTGCTCTTTGCACCAGTTTCCTTTACTTGTAAATAAAAAGGGGATGATATGAATATTTATCTCAGGGATATTGTGAGACAAAATGAAATAAGATCTGTAAAAGCATTTGTAACAGTGCTTGGCATAGCTACTGCTCAACAAATGTTAGCTACCATCAGTACTATATTATTGCAATGTCTCTTCTTAATATCCTGAAAGCTGGGTCCCATGTATTTTTCAAAGGAAAACAAAAGGATGTTCTAAAGAAGTCCCCTTCAGAGCTTTACACCAAACCTGCAAGACTAGGTTTCTATAATTCTTTTTCTTCCATGACATCCTCTGGCTTTTACCTTACATACCAGGATGGTATGTAAGATTATCTGAGCTTCTTGTTGACTCTGAATGTGGGTGTATGTGTGAAGAGCTGGATATGAGGGGGCAGCACTGGGTAGGGGTGAGAAAGGGTATAAAAGATAATATAAAGGGCCTCCAGAGCACATAGTTGCAATACCAGTACAGAGCACCGAGAGACACCCTGACAACCCCTAGGAATGCCTGGGCAGCCTAAGCAGTTATCACCACCACATTCTTAAGCCTCCCCTCGGTTGCACTACAATTTAGATTGCTTCCTAAGTGAAATCACAGAGAAGGCAGTTTTATAGTTCAATTAGGCATAACTTTACATCAAAAGCAACTGATATTTACTGAGTTCCAACTTTACAAAAGGAAGTATGTCGGGCTTTCATAAATATATAATTCAATGAAATGATCACAGTAACAGCAAGGTAGGTATATCTGTATTTTCATAAACATAGCAGATATAAAATAAATCTATGTTACACAGCTACAGTGTCAGAATTGAAATTTAAATAGTTTTTCCAAGATAGGGTCTAGTCCTCTTTCCACTGTCCTGTCAAATATATGAGACTGGACTCAAGCAATAATGCTGGGAGTAAGATAACAACCTGTGGAAAACTGGATAAGAGCCATATAGATGATGGAAGACAGATTTCAAGGTCTGTGTAGCAGTTCACTCAGTTACAGGTTCAAGATTATAAAGGACAGATCTGAAGTATTCTTTTAAAATTTTTGTCATTATCTAAACATTAATACTTGACTTAAAGAATGAAAAATCATGCTAAAATGCTATGATTACCTCTGACCACCTTCATGATGATATTCTTCATTTTCCAGCTGGTATGTATAACTTTCACAAGCATACAATATCTACTCAGTTTTTTATTCTACTTCAATTCTGCTGTTTAAAACAGCAGTCATTCCAAGTATTTTGGATAAATTTCAAACAGAATCTATCACATTGTTAGAGTGCTTACTACACACAGCTCTGATCAGCACTGGATGTATAACAAAAATAATATAAGACAACTGCTGACCTCCAGAAGTTCACAGTCTACGGGTGTAGACAAAACTGCCAATAAATAACTACAGTCTGATATGGTGAGTGTCATAATGGAGATTTGGGAAAGGAAGCAGGGTGACTGAAGATGAGACTGGAAAAGGAGATTAGAACCTTAAATGCCATGCATTAGAGTTACACTGAAGATCTGAAGTGAAGACCCATGAATACAGTTGCGTTTTGGAACGTGGATTAAGAAAGGGAAAATCAAGAGTCAGTGAGATCAACATGAAGGTTTTGCAATCATCCAGGCTACAATCAATTCCGGTCAAATATTTATTAAACACTGCAAGATGCGAAGAACAGGGTTAAGCAAACAAAACCAAATGACAAGGTTTTGGTCCCCAAGAACACAGTTTGGAGAGTGGGGGCATAGATAATTCAGCAGTGATAGTGAGAGTCAGAAACAGAACAATGGCTATTCTAAGAGATGAAGAGAAGGAACATGTTCAAAAGATTCCTTCAGGCACAAGAAAATAAGACGTGGTAACAGATCAGATTCAGGACTTGAGGGCAAGATAGGAATCAAGGGTGCTTCCTAGGTTTCTAGCTAAGGCTGGATGCCATTTATCAAAATAGGAAATACAAGAATGAGGAGTTGACACCACCTGCTACCTCCATTTCTTCTAGAGACATCACAAAGGAGTTATAAGGTCTCCAGAGGGAAAGCATCATAAATCCAAAGAAGCATGACTATGACCATCATCTACTGGGTATGCATTCGTAGGGAAAAAAGTTGACTCTGTCAAGATATTAGGATATAGAAGCATAGTTTAACACTGTCAGAAGAAATCACTTCCATCAGAAAAATCTCCCCAGTAACATCCCCAAGTGAGAGAAGTGTTGAGTCTACTTATTATCTGTTCTTAATTTGAGGGGACAATATGAAATGCTAGTCTCTGTTCAAATGTTTGGAAAGCAGTGTGGTGCAAGACCAGGGACTTCCCTGGACAGAGATGGAGCCTCGGGAAGTCTGGCAGACGGATCTCAGGGAAGTCCTGTACCTGCCTGCACACCACCCAGTGACTCATTTTAGCAGAAATCTTGTAGAACCGCAAGGATTTCTAAAAAAGACTCCATAGTCCCTTCTGCCCCCAAATATTAAACACACACTTTGACATTTTAAATAGAACTACAGGGAAACCTCTTAAAGAGGCAATTTTCAAGAAATTAATGATTTTACAGGGTAAGACACACTTGATAACTGAAGTGGCTGCATAAAAAGAAATATGAATATGCATACTTTTAACATCATCATTTCCACCCAAAATTTGTATCATGCCTTGTAGGCTTTGAAGAATTTGGGTAAAGTCACAGAATGATACATAGGTTATTAAGGGGAATTTTTAATTACAACTTTACCTTATAACAATTCTGTAAAAATTGACTATTAAGCTCTCCCACTGACTGCTATAAATTAGTGAAAATGCTGGGCAGTTCTGAACCAGGGTGAGGAATTTTTTTCCTGTTGCAGATACAGTACATTCACTGGTGCTCAATACTTTTGTTGAAAACAACCTGGAACCTAAAAATATGCTATCAGTTACTCAATTCAATCTAACAGTCATAGAAACATTGATTCTGGATTCATGATGCTCATCACTGTTTGGTGAGGATACAGAGAAAAGGACACTCATTATTACTAGAAGGAATGTCTACACATACCTGTTAAGAGGCAAATCTAACATCTATCACAGTTTTAAAGGTGTGTAACCTCTGACCTAATTTCTCAAGAAGTACACACTATTGGACAAGGATATACATATATATATGGCTGTCCACTACATTATTGAAAAACTAAAGCCGCACTATAGGTTCATTAGCAAAGGAATGGTTAAAGTACGGCACGTCCATATTATGAAACACGATAGTTGCAGTCCTTAAAATGAATGAATCAAAAAGTGTACTGATATGGAAGTGTCTACAATAGATCATAGGGAAAAAGAAGGTGGCAGATCTTTAAGTAAACGTAGAATGATCCCTTTTTATTAAAAAAATAATTAAAACCATACAGATGTGTGTCATATAGAAATGTATCAGAAAGAACACACATTAAACCCCTAAGAGTTGGTGCCTTTGGGAGTGGGACTGTGTGGAGGAATTTGACTTTTAACATCTCTGAATGGTTTGAAATTTTTATAATGAAAACTTATAACTTTATAGTAACTGATGATATTCAAAAGTTCTACAATGTTTTTAAAAGGCATACCCAATTTTCTATTTTATGAGTGAGATAAATTCACCAAAGATTCCATCTTCAAATGTAAAACAGGTATCCCCCTGGAAACTTGAGAATCTGAATAGTATGTTACTATCAGATCAGAGGTGACTACATGGCCAACCCCAAAACGAACTGTTTAGGGTGTGGATACAATTCAATATTTAAGTATTAAGTTTACCAAAGATTTCTTTGGTAGAGGTAGTGAAATAATTTCAGACCTAGGGGGTTCCACTGATGAGAGGTGGGAAGAAACAGAACTATCTCTGTGCTGAGACAAAAATTTAAGACTAAACGTCAATTTAACTGTGAAAGCAAAAACAAAGAAAAAAAAAAACCCCCACATGGACAGAAAACCAGATTTAAGTCCCAAACCATGTCCATTAGAAAAAGACAACTAGCTGTGTCAAATTACATACCAAATCAAAAAACAGGGCGTGAAGTGGGGATAAATAGGCTAAAGGTAAAAGAATGGGGCCAGGAATTCTAAAGACAACCCCCATACAGCTTTCAAAGTTTGGTTTTGGCTCTCTATACCAGATCAGAGGACAACATGAAAGTCAGGTGAAAGCCAAAGCAGCTGTGATGATTTTCTCTGAAGACAAGAGTGCAAAGTACCATTTCTTTTTCTCTTGATCTAAGGACCCAGCTCCACATTCAATCCTGGGGAACGCCCCGGGCAGACAACGAGCGACAGGTGAAGCTTTGAGAGCCACGCACTTTCCCTTCGGAGACCGCTCCAGGCAGCAATTGGGAAAATCTGTTGAGCGGAGAGCAATGACCAGTCTACAACTGGAAATCCGCTCGAACCCAAATAAAACAAATCTTCAGAGGGCAAACCAACAAAATAGAGGTGGGGGCAAGGAAAAAGAGCTGCTAATCCAGAGTTACAGTCACACTCGCGCAAACCTGACTTGACCCACATCTACTTGGCAGCAAGCGCAAAGGTGAGAGCTTCAAACGTAGAACAAACGCCCAGGGAACTGCCCTGGCTGCGGAGAAAGTCATTCCATCCCATTTTCTCTTCTCTCTCAGACATTCCCCATCAAGCAAGACCCCACCCCGTCCCGCTGGGCCCCGCGCGTGGCAGCCTCGCGCCCAGGTGGCCTTAGAGCTGGGGTCCGCCCAGCAGTCAGCTGCCCTTCAGGTTGGAGAAAAAGGAAGATAAACCATTCAGAGGCCCCGTACTCACCCTCATAACTGACACCACCGGCTCCGCCACGGTTGTCAGCACCGTCCTCCTCCCCTTGGGTAGCAGTCCCCTGGGTCTTGGGAGCAGCCATTACGCCGCCGAGGAAAAAAAAAGGGGAGGGCCGCGTCCAGGCGCGGAACCAATGGAAATGCGACTGCGAGCGAACTCCTCATCCCTGCGGCGTTTCCTTCACGCCCACGCCGCGCTGACATATTCTGGGCCAATAGGACGCGGTGAGCGGAACGTAACCCCGCCCCCAGCCATTAATGCCACGCCCCCTTCCGGGATGGAAAGGCCTGGAACTACAATTCCCAGCGTGCTGCGTGGGGCGCTGGGCTGGGAGGGCTGGAAGAGACGCTGGCGGGCGGGGGGGTGCGCCCGAGAGTGCCCCGGCGTGTTCGCTTAGTTCAGTGAATCAGAACAATGACTGCGCCGCCGGGTTCTCGGGAGCGCGTCGGAGGACTGTGAGCAGCCGCCTCCGGGAGAGCGGCGGGCGGCGCAGCCTCGGCCAAGCGGTGTCAACGCCGGGCTCGGGAGCCTCCAGCACAGACCCTACCCAGAGCCCTCAGCCCGCGCGAAGCCGCCGGGCTCCAGCGCTGCAGCCGCTATTCGGGAGCTGTGCATTGTTGTGAGCTGGAGAAGGGGAGCAGGGATTACAAAGCCCGAAGACCCCGGACCCCTCTTTAGCCATGTGGATACCTACGGAGCACGAGAAATACGGCGTGGGTGAGTCTCCGCGGGGCGAACTTTTATTCCTCTCTGGCCCGAGCGGGTGCGTATTTGGCGTCCTTGCCCCCCGCGCCCCTCACGCTCCACCCGGCTGGAAATGCCTAATCTGGCATCGCGCTGCGGGTTCGGGGCTTTGCCCAGTGAGCGCCGGGCAGAGGAGCGCGCGCCGGGGTCTTGCCCCTCCACGGCGGACCGGCGCTCCCGGCACCGGCTCCCGGAGCGCAGGGACCGCTTGAGGGAGCGCGCAGCCAGCCCACCCGCTGCGGGCTCTGCCTGCGGAGTTTGGAGTGGCGACCGGGCGTGTGTGTGTGTCAAGTTGGAAGTGGAGAGTGAACGGCGTTCCTCTCCCTCCTTATCCTGGTTCCCCAAAGACGGCAAGGGCTGCGACGATTTCCCAAGGGTAGAGTGGGTGAAAACAAGAACCGCGCAGAGAGAACATCCCCAAAACAGAAGGGAGGCGCAAAACCTTCCCTCTGTTTCCCTTCAGCATTCCCGGAGTGCGGAATGTGGCACCGTCCTCTAAAAAGCCGCTCTGACAGAGTCCGGCCTGAGCCTCCCCTCTCCCTCCGTCCCTCCCATCCCGGGTTAGGGTGTGTGTTGAGGGGCGGGGGGATTGGTAAATGTCAACATCTGCGCCGCTTTGGTCTTTGGAGGGTAACGGGTATTTCAGCAATGTTTTTACTTCTGACTACCCTCTCTGCCCGGAGTGAGCGGGGTGGGGGTGGGGGGCTTGGTGGAAGCCAGCTGTGGAGTGATAATAGGGAGGGGGAATCGGAAAGCTTGGGTCTTCGAGGCTTTTAGGAAAGGGCTACCCTGACACTGGTATTAGGAGGAAAAGGAGCAGGGTAGCGCTTGTTGTTCTGTGCAAAGGTGAACAACAAAGGACATTAATGTTGACTGATGAATACAGGAGTCTCCCTTCCTTTCCCTCCTCCCATTTCAGGCCGATTACAGTTCCCTTTTTTTGTTATTTGATTTCAGCTGGGTCGCCCCTTGACAGTTACTCCTTTTAGGGTTATGATTATTAACAAGCCAGGCTCTCTGACAAGCCTGCAGCAGCCAAATGCAATTATAACCTCTCAGAAGATTTAAGAGAGAGAGAGCATTATGGATTTTCCTAACAATCTTTGTTTCCTATAATTCCCTTCCTGCTGATTGGTGTTTTTTATTTTTTCCCCCAATTTGGGGTATAGATCTAGTGATTTAGGTGATATGTAGGTATCTGTTTTTGTTCTAAATTCATTTTCTTGTAATTTAAGAAATCTGGAAAGCTTTCCAGGGAGTCAATAGTCATAGAAGATTTTTTTTCCAACTTCGCCTGGGGATACGACTTTGAGTCCACCGAAAGGACTGTATGATTAAACAGTCGTTCCCCTATATTTTACTCGCTTTCATTCTGGATTTTGACTTGTTAGCAAGACAATAGTTTGTCCTGGACCCACCTTTGGGAAAAGGTTCCAGCTTTCCTTCTCTTCCAAGTGTAAGGGGAGCCTTTACCAGGCACTCTACTGGCAAAGAGTGGATGTTTCCTTCTCTTCACTTGCCCCCCTTTTTAGGGTAGATTAACCCTTGCTAGGAAAAGACATTGCCTTTGCTGAACTGACATTTGCTGAACTGGTGAGGAACCGGAGCGTCCCCTTGTCTCCGGGTTTATCACTCAGTGCAAGAAGCACAGACACATCCAGCAACACTGTCCCGCTTGGATTTGATCCCAGATGTTGCTTCCTTCCAAGTGTTAAATTATACAGATTATGGATGGGATTTATTTTCTTGGTTTCTTTATGTGCCAGGTCACAGCTTGGGTGCTGGTATCGAGTAGTTCTTCTCTCACCTTTCTTTGCAAGCTGTGGGCAGAGGCTTAAAACACACTGTGGGATTTCCTGGAATGGCAAACCGGATGTTATCAGTCAAGTGTTTTGGGCTGCAACAGACACCTCGCCTTTGGGTGGTTGTGATTTGGTTGCAGAGTCAGGGGAGGTGAAAGGGTGAGCAGACATTTGGAAAAAGGAGGCTGAGTGAGGTGAGAGCAGAGAGGGGTCTGTTGTCCTCATTTATACAATATCACACATTTACGGGAATGTTAATCATCTTTTATTATTAATTTTGAGCATTTGGCTTAGGGAATGCTTAGCAGTTTTTTAGAATCCATCTGTTAGGTGTGTGTGTGTATGTGTTTGTGGTGAAAATTTTGCTAGGATGCTTATGTGTGGACTTTATTTCTCACCATGAAGAGCACTATTTGTAGCTGCCTGTGCTGGAAGTTGTTATCTTTTTTTTTTAAACTTGGTTGGTGGATGTGCTTTTCTTGTCTAGTTCTTTATAAATACTAAGGAAAAGGTATTTTATGATCACAAATCAGGTGTAGTAGTAATGCGGTTTCCTCATTCTTTGAAATAAATGAACTTTGTAACTTTGAATACCTGAAGTTTCCTTGGTGGAAATTGTATGTTTCTAATATGATACTTTTTACCTGTCATCAATTTTGTCTAAGAAAATTATGTCTTTATATATTAGTGTTTCCATATCAAGCAACATACTGTAAACATGGATAAAATTACTTGATTTTCATACCTGCAGTAAGGTGTATCAGAGAGAAATTCCTTCTCAAACCTGATGTGTGGGCACTGTCTCCTCCATTTAATTGAGGAATGGTCTTAAAAAAAAGTCTATTTACTCCTACGCCTAAGTGTTTTAGGGAATTAGATTGGTATAGTGATAAAGCTAGGTCCTGATAGGGAACTTTATCTCTTTAAAAACATGTTAGTAGGCACAGTGATAGGCATATTTTAAACAAAATCTCTTGGGAGATTCTGTTTGGCTCTGATTCCTAGTCTAGACAGTGCTGCCAGCTGCATGACCTTAGAGAAGTCACTTAACCTTTCAGGGTCTCAGCATCAGGGTTGAATGATACCCAAGGTCCTTCTCACTACTAATTCTGTTGAGCTCTTCCAAACAAATGTGTCCTTTGGTTAGAGAAACATTTCCATTGTGCAGAGATTGTTATGAGAAAGGCACTTTTGCTGTGACACATCCCATATAGTTTTCAGTTGAGATCCCAGGTAAGCAAAAGCTACCTGGCAAGCTGCCAGAACCAAGGTGCTGGTTGCTCACTTTTTCAATCCCTGTGATTCTCTCCAGTAGGAACTCCATGGGCCGTGACTAAAACCATTCTTGGTCGCCCCCTCACAACCCTCCTCATGTTCACTCTCTGCCTTCTGCACGTCCTCATCTGTCATCCCTGCCCCCCACCACCTCCACCAAAGTGGTGGGACTTAGTCACAAAATTAAGACCATTGCAGATGTATTTATACATTCATTTGCTCAGTGGGGGTTTACACCTTATTCCCAGGTGAGCAAGTGAGTCTTAGCAGCAAATGGGACCGCTTGACCTGACCAGGTGTTTTACATATGTGAACCTGATTAAGCTGAGAGGGAGAATATGGGCTGGATTGATCAGTGCAAAAAATCCATGAGACTTAGAAGAAACGAAACTCAGAACAAGCTGATCAGATCACAAATATCATTGAAAAAATGAAGTATTACAATACCAGTCCCCCTGAGTCCTCACAAACTTTCCTGTCCTCCATTTATTCTGGGGTGGTTTTTGGACTCAAGTGAGTAGGAATTCTGTTCCTTTTAAAGCCCCTTCTATTTTAGGGGAAGAAGTACCATCTCTTATTTACTCAGGGTTTTTAGAATGTCTTTTCCTGCAGAAGTGTGCTTTAATGGTAGCTTGTGTGGGAGAGTTATGAGGGAGTGTACCTTTCCTCTTAGCTGCTCTCAGTTTATCAGCTAGCAGTCTTAACATGTTTCCTATTTGTGGTACCAGGATGTGTGCAGATGACATGTCTAGCTAAATAATGATGTGCCGCCTGGAATTGTTTGTGGAGTCGAGAGCCTGGCACAGAATTCTAAACTTTCAATGGGAAACAAAGAGGAGTGATTTATCCCTCGGAGGAAAGTACCTCGAAGGGCTGAGGTGCTTGATCTGGCCTCCTGTGGGAATAGCCTGTAAACCTTTCCCTCTCTTGGTCGTTCTCCTAAGTGATGATTCTTTCACAAGGTCCCACAGTAACACAGAGATGCTGCCTTTCCTCTTTAGTCTTGGTTTTTTTTCCCAGAGACTGTATGGTAAGTACTACAAAGGAGATTATAAAAATTTCAAGAAACTTAAGGCTTTCCTGTCTCTATCTCCGTTTTTTAGGAGACCACACTTTTAGAATTATCTTTGATACAGTATGTCCAAGTTTCTAGCACAGTGATATATGCCGTGAGCATATGTGGCAGAGAAACATTAAACTCTAAGGAAACCCAACCAAAATGCTGTAACCATAGCATATTCATACAGTGTTTTATAGTTGAAAGAATGTTGTGAAATTACTTTATTTGGGTCTACTCTAAAGTAGAATGATAATTTCCATGTAAGAGATGAGAAAACAGCTTCACAGAGGTTAAGTGACTTACAGGCATACCTTGGAGATAGTGCAGGTTCAGTTCCAGACTGTGGCAATAAAGCGAATTATCACAAGAAAATGAGTCGCATGAACTTTTTTGTTTCCTAGAGCATATAAAAGTTACATTTACACCACACTGTAGTCTGGTAAGTGTGCAATAGCATTATGTTTAAAAAATAATGTACATACCTTAATTAAAAAATATCTCATTGCTTGAAAAAATGCAAATCATCATCTGACAATGCAGGGTTGCCACAAACCTTCAGTTTGTAAAAAATGCAGCATCTATGAAGTGCAATAAAATGATATATGCCTGTACTCTAGATCTGTGGCTTTTAATCTTGCTTAATTTTCATCCATAATAGGAAATATATTTAATTTCCTGATACCACCAGCATCACTCCCCACTCATATAGTGATACAATATTTGCTCATACTTTCTATGATGTTCTATTCTTTTTCATTAAAAAAAAAAGAACTTGATTTAATGACTTGATTTAATGACTCATTAGTGGGTCCTGACTGGAGCTTGAAAAGCACTGCCCCAGATACCATATTTGTGATATAGGAAGGACAGGAACTCAGACCTTGTCGGGTTTCTAGTTAGGTTCATTCATGACATTGTTATTGTTGTAAAACAAGTATCTATTTGTGTTTGTATTGACCTAGAATTTAATCATACTTTTTTTCTTTCAATGTAAGTCAAAGTCTGTCTTTTTATATAATATTTCTCATTAAAGATGGAAGAAGTATCCAAAGCCATCACATACATTGTAAAAATTGTCCCTTTAAGGTTATGTGTGTCTTTCTACTGGGATCTTTTTGGCAAGGGCTGGGATCAACTGTATAATGACCAATTTTAGATTTTTCTATATAATTTCCTTTGACAGGGATCTCTGGCCACTGTAACAGGAGAATAAATACAATGAGTCCAAAGAGCTATCTTGCCAATTGTAGGGTTACCACCACCATTCTTTTCTATCCTTTTATATGTTGTTGATCATTATTAGAAGAAACAAGGCAACTTGAATAACTTGTTTTCTTAAAAAAATGAACTGATAAGCTTATTTGGCTAGAGTACATATAATAGTGAAAAATAAAGAAGTTCCCCAAGTCTATTTTTATTTAAGCAATTTAAATTTACTTAAGGAACAACTGTTTTATTCTCTGGCATTTAAAAAAAAATGTGTGCAAATATACACTGGATACCTACTAAGTAAATAAGAATCACCAAAAATAGTGTTACCTTTCGGTGGCAAAGTTGCAGTAAAACTGATGTGCATTACCCTTCTGGTGGTACTGAATATTAACATGATCCTTTTGGAAACTAATGTGTATATATAATGGCATTTGTGGAGCACTTGCTATATATGCCAAGCATAGTTCTAAGAGCTTGTCATATGTTTTCTGTCTCATCCTCGTGACAGCTCTATGAGGGAAGGTTCAGTTATCACTCATATTTTACAGGAAACTGAGACAAAGAGAGATTAAGTAACTTGTCTGAGGTCACACAGGAAAAGGTGGAACTGGGATTGGAACCCAAAAAATCTTACAGAGACGCTGCTGTCTTATGCACTCTGCTGTGTTGCCTAATACAAGAGTCATTTTAGGAATTTGAATCAGTGGTTGCACCCCTCAAAGTTTACAGTAAAAAAAAAAATCAATAGCAACAAAATGCTTTGTGCACAGAGTTAGATTCCTTGCCATGTTGTCAGTGAAAAAACATAAATTCCAATACAGGAATAATTTAATCACTTTTGGTTATCAGCACAGCAGGGTATTTATATAGTCATGAAATGGGATAATTCCATAAATAATGGTATTTCTAAAATATATTCCAAATATCTAGTGTCCAGTGACAAAATAAAGTAAATATAAGCAGTAATTGAAACTATATAAAATGTGTAGCATTATAGGCAAGATGTAGCTAACATGTGCCATAGAGAGAAGGTGTAATTAATGCATGTTAGAATAATCTTCATATTCTAACAAAGATGAAAATTGTTAAAATATGAAGATTACCAGCAGATTCTTTTTAAAAAAATTCCTTTTGGTTGCAAATATGAGCAATATCTTTTCTTTTTTTTATGGAAATATAGTCAGTTACAATGTGTCAATTTCTAGTGTGCAGCATGTTTCAGTCATACATGTACATACTTCCGTTTTCATATTCTTTTTCATTATAGATAACCACAAGATACTGAATATAGTTCCCTGTGCTATACAGAAGAAATTTTTTTAATCTATTTTTATATATAGTAGTTAATCTTTGCACATCAGAAATAGGAGCAATAGTAAACTTTAAAGCACATGCATTGTTGCTTATGGATGAGGAGGGTGGCATCAAAATGATTAGAGATTATTGCAGTAGGTGAGGTAAGAGTTAAGTCCCTGAACCAGGGGCAGTCCTGTATGGTGAAATGTGGATGGATCTAAGATATTTAGGAGACAGAAACAACAAGGTTTGGTCATTGGCTGTGCAAAGGTAGAGGAAAGAAGAAGTTTATGATGTCTTCCTGGTTTCTAGCTTTAATACCTGGGTAAATACAGGCGCTCTTTAACAAAAGAGACATTTTTGTAGGCGGGGCAGGCTTATGGTCTAAGGTTAAGAGTTTCTGTTGGCTTCTTAGAGTTTGTCATACCCATCAAACACTCAGGTGGTGACACCTATGAATAGAGGAATAGGAAGTCAGTCTGGAGCAAAGGAGAGAGGTTCTAGACCGAAGAACATAATTAGAGAGTCATTTGGTTTATGTACGATGAATGCATGAAGTGATCCACCTAGATAAGACTTCATTAATGGTATTGACTTTGATTATGTAGTCTGCTTGTCTGTTCTAAGTTCTAAAGTGATAGATCCTAAATTTGCAAAGGGTAATCATCTTGAAGCACTTTATTAATATGGGTATGGGGACTGTAAAGTAAGAAATATTAGCTGTCCATGTAGAGTTGGTAGTAAACTAGGTTTTACAATCTTTTCTTGCTTCCCATTAGCGCAGTGCCCAACTAAGGCATTAATTATTTCTATTTCTGTGACAGTTCTCTCCCAAGCAAATATCTCATGCCAGATCATGTTTGGGAGATTTCCCCAACAGGATGTTGAAAAACAGAAACCACAAATAATATTTCAATAAACAAGATTTATACATCCCTCAAACAGCTTATAAGTATATACACACATCCAAAAATGGGAAGAATGCTCAGATAGCCAAAGCAGTATGTTTGCACTTACATTTCTGTGTGTGTGTGGTAAATATGTAATACCTCTTAGGAAGCATAAGGTCAAATTTAGAATTCTTAGAGTTATACCACTGTACCCCTGAAAAATATATTTGAAATTGGATTCCAGCTAAAGGTAGCATTAGACTCCTTTCCCCTAATGTAGCCTGTCATAACTTCCCACTGAAATATCAATAAAATGCACACATAAGTGGCAAACATTGATAGTAATAGCAATGGAGTCTGACAGAAAGCCTGTTGCCAAAATTCGGGAGGAATTTCTCCAAGGCAGGTGGAACTGCATTATGAAAACTAATTGGTAGCTTCCCTCTGCTTTCCCTCACTAAGCAGAACAGCTTCAATGACCTCAGTGACCTGGGCAGGAAGACCCATTACCCCGCCCCTCTGTCACCACCCTAGAGGCCAAGTCAGTACATTCCACTTGATGTGTGTCCTTTACTGCCTGAGGCATCTTTGTTCCTTGTCTCTCCATCTCATCTTTGTGTTTTCTTGAGAGATGACCACTTGCAGAAACAATGGGGACAGGAAGGTGGGTGATTGGGTGGGTGGAAAGGAGTTGCCATTTTGCCTTTGACAAATGTACTGCAGTCTTTATAAAAAATGTTATTCTCTGGGCACCTTTGAAGTACTGCAATAACAAAGTATGCTGAATATTACAGTTTTGCTTGCAATCTATTGCTGACGGAGAAAGAAGTGGTGGGATAAGAGATAATCTCTTCTGAATTGCCAAAAACCATGGTACAGGATGACTTATAACTGGGAGCTTGGCTTGGAGCTGTGCACTGCAACCAGCCTTTGAAGGAAGACCTATGTGTGGCTCTGAACCTATACCTTTATTTTTAGCCCTGTCCTTGGTACTGCAGGGAGGTTCAGGACCCAGGTTGCATCAGTCAGTGATCACATTTGTATCCCTATGGCAGAAGGGAAGCAAAAAAATCCAGAAACAGGCATCTGTCCATCCATAATGAACTAAAACATGGCTGCTTCTCAGCTGGGGAGGAGGAGGGGAAAACATGACATTCACATGGCAGGTTTTAGGAAGCTACCAGTTACACGTGTGTACTTGTTCTCCACCCCCATTCATGTCCCCTATGCGTGTGTCAGAAAGATGGGATGCAGGTTGGTGAGAACCTTTCTGGATATGAAACTTACCAGTCTTCCTGGGGGAATTTGATAACCATTCCTCCCCCAGGTTGTCAACCATTTTCTTAAACCAAGCAGTTTATTGTTTCATTTTATGAGTGTTAATTGGGCAGTAATCTAAACATGCCTCCTTGAAATCTTTAAGCAGAAATGTAAAGATATGGTTCTGCCTCTTTTTCTTCCCTCCAAAATGGAAGAATCCCATCTGCATTAGTGACCAGAGGTGAACATATTTGGGAACAGGGGCATGCATGTATGGGAGGCAACTAAAAATAGCCCCAACCCAGGTCCTGGATAAAACAGTGCTCACTGTCCTGGGGAGAGGAAAGAGCCTGCTGGGCCTTTTCCCAGGGTGTCCAGAGTTGGTTGAAGAGTCTGTGGGGCTTCCTTGGTGACAGGCTTAGGGTTTAGCTGAGCCCTTGAAGAAACAGGAAAATCCAAACATGCATAGGCAGTTCTATAAGGAACCAAAAGAGGAGAAATATCTGAGATTTTTCTCCAGAAATCTGGATGATAAACACAAGATAGGAGGATTCCTATAAAACTATACACATGGATGAAAATCTGCCCCTTTCTTAATTTGTTTTTTTCAGGAGAATTATATTTGTATTAGTTGCATTCTACACTTCATTTACTATCCCTATCCATAGTTTACAGAAATTGACTCAGAAAACCAAACATTTATGTTCTCGGCCCCAAGTTAGAAGAGGAAATATGTATAAATTATGTAAAATTATGATAATGAGTTTTAAAATGAAAATATGAGAAGTGAAGAATCGGGATACAAAATTGCATGTTGTAGTGACTTCCTACTTTTTAAAAATTTCTGAAATTTAATGAATTTCTTTTATAATCAGAAATATTTAGACATAAACTCTTTTGTAAGCCACACATTATTTCTTCTATAGGGTTTTCCTCTCAGGATTAGAAGTTAGACTGGTAGACTGGTAGAAGTTAGCTCTGGTAGAAATTGAGTCTGGAAGGCCTGAATTTAGTTTGTCATTTCTGTCCAAGAAGTTCTCTATCCGAAAGTTTCAAAGTGGCTTTCCCTGCTGTACATGCTTGATTACTTGTGATGTCCCAGCTCTGTTCATTTCCCAGTAGTCATAAAGCTGTGTTTTCAGGTGGCTGTAGGGTACAGATCTTTGGAGAAGAGCCCTCATCTCTCTGAAAAAGAGCTTCAAATGAATTTGTCTAATATGAAAATACTGTTCTCTCCAAGAAGTATTTGTTGAGAAGATGAATATTGGTGTTGCTGCTCACTTTCCATTGTTCTGTAAACTCTGTCCCATGAGATTATGGGTCCTGGGATAATTTATGCAGGAGAAATTTATAATTGTAGAGAGGCAACAACTTAAAGAGGTTTTATTTAGCAATTATGGGGAATAGTTGCCCATTCATGGATGTTTCAGACAATGTGTCCTTCAAATTCTTATGTTGAAGCTGTAATCCCTAGATTGGCTCTGTTTGAAGTAAGGAGGTAATTAAGATTGAATGAGGTCATAAGGGTGGAGCCCTGTTCCAATGGGATGACTGTGCTTATACGAAGAGACCCGAGAGAGCTTGGTAGCTCTCTCCAGGAACTGAAGCATGCACAATGCATGTACCTAAGAAAGGGCATGTGAGTACACAGTGAGAAGGTGGCCATCGACAAGCCAAGGAGAGAGCCCTCACCAGAAACTGACCCTGCTGGACCTTGATCTGGGACTTCCAGACTCCACAACTGTGAGAAAATAGATTTCTGTTGTTAAGCAACCCAGGCTATGGTATTTTATTACGGTAGCCTGAGCTGATTAATACACCGGATTGGAGTGGTTTAAGGCACTGTAGAAAGAGGAACAAAGAAAGTAGAAGCAGAATTTTGGACCTCTGTGTAAGAGATGTAATCAATGTAGGCCCTTTCTGTGGTCTGAGATCTAACTCCCTTGGTCCACCCTCGGAGCACAGGCTTAATTGAGTCAGAGTGTTTGATGATGGTTATCTACTAATAACTCCAGGAATTTGTTCATTTGAATAATGACATTTGTGCAGAGTTGCTCATATTGTCTCTAGTCATTAAATCACTTTGGGTGCCTTCAAAGCAACCTATAGAAGTAGGGTCTGGAAATGAGTCATTTCTCCCTGCTACAATTATTTATGAAAATCCTGGGGTGACGGGTTTGGCCATCTGGGCTAGCATTTAGAATAGGTAGCTGAGGCTTTATTATATGGAAATTTGGCTGGAAACATCACTTCAGGTGTACTTTGTTTTCAGAAGGCCTGCTTAAGTCATGAATGCCAGGTCCCCAAGGAGAATAAAGCAATATTGGGGGAATTTTTTTTTCCATTTTCTGCCTTACATATGTGTCTCCTGATAGCATAGTACATCCCTCTAAGAATTTACTTGCCGCATATTTTTTTTCCTTAGTGGTAACTATAAAGGCGTATCCTGTGACACATTGACGGAAAAACTTATGTTAGGTGATTATGTATTGGAAATGCCTGCTGTGTGGAAGGCATTGTGCTAGCTTTGTGGGGCATACAGAGTGTAGAACTGAGTCCCTGGACGTCCAAGTTGAAGAAGCTAGAAATGTTCTATTGTTTTCTTTCATTTAATTTATATAACATGTTTTCAAGGTAGGTGTTATCCTTTTTTTTTTTTTCTTTAACAGTCACTTAGTAAGGCAGTGTATAAATGTATCACAGGGAAATCAGTGTTAAGACATATTTCCCCCTCAAGCTTTCAAATGAAAATAAGGACTTGTGATGATGGTGATGCTATTCCCTTGTGAGCCTCAGGAAATAGCCCCGAGGAGGGAGTGTCTCATATCCTGGAGAACTCAGAACTCATCCAGAAGAATAGAAATTTCATTTTAAGATACTCCCTCTAGAGTGAGTCACCAGCTGCCAGGATTGTCCAGTATAAGCACCTGAGTGGAGCTGTACTTTAAATAGCTGGTAAACCTTCTTCCTCTTCCTACTGGGTCATTTCCGCCCCCACCCCCCACCAACCCCGGACTCATTCCTGTCACTGACCAGTGTTAAGTTTCTTGGACAACGGGTTGTCTTTTTTTTGTGATTTCCTTCTAAGACTGGGCAGAGGAAGAAATGTGGATTCAATATTAACCAAGAGTGGATAACCCGAGGAAAAACTAACTGTAAGAGGAATGTTTATGAGGGACTAGGCCTGTGTGATTGGCCCCATGGATATTCACTGAAGCCTTAGCAAACCTAGAGAGGACGAGTGATTTGTTCAAGGAGATCCAGCTGAGATTTGGACACACTGTCCGAGTCTGATGCCTGTGGCCCTGTTGTGGTACCATGCTCCTATGCACACACGGGCTTTGGCCAGAATCTGGAGGCTCCACCCCTGGCTTTGGGGTTCTGTGGACAGTGGTGAAGAAATTGCTTACCGTACTTTACTTTTTGAGTAAGACACTAGTGTTAATTCCAGTATTATGTGAAATAAGTACCTGCATTGTCTCTTTACTTCAGCCTTGGTCTCTGGTGGTTATGGTCAGCCCCACATGTGCTGCCTGCCTGTGGGTGCAGGATATGGAGCACAGTGGTGCTGGAGGTGCCACTGGGTGGGTCAGGAGATGGACAGGTACCAAAAGGCGTGTGAGACATGGGGGGGCAGTGAGAGCCAAGGACCAAACAGGGCTGTGTGACAGGAAGGGAGTAAAAATGTGCATGTGTGCATGAGGATGGACCTTGCCCACGTGTGACCAGGAGCAAGGAGGAAACTGGGTTGAAATGCAAGTTCTCAGTAACAGGGGAATTGAAACTTGGAGGGAAGGGCCGATCAGCCTTGATTAGAGGAGCCATGGAAACCCTAATCTCCGAGGCTTGTGGTGCTGATGTTGGAAGCCCTTGCTTCAGGGAAGGCTCGTCCTGCAAGGCCAAGATCCGGGGCCATAAGCACGCTAGGTGTGCTGGATCAGTGTTTCTTATCTGGATTACAGTTGTAGCCTCCTAATTTGTCTCCTGCCTAGTCTCTTCTTTCTCTAGTACATGGCTTGCATTTTCACTGCAAGTGATCTTTTTTATAGAGCATATTCCGGATGTGCTTCATCCGGAAAAACAAAAACAAATACCTGTAATGATTCCTTTGCAGTTGGGATCCAAGGTCATTTCATAACACCCCAGGCCCTTCCTGAACTGGCCCCTGACGGCAGTCCGGTCCCCTGTGGTGTAGGTCTTCCTCCTGCACCTGGGCGATCTCCTAGGGGACCACTTCCAGCTGTTCAGAGGTGCTATGCTGCTTCTGGACTCTCAATCTCTGCACTCGCTGGAACTCTGCCTGGCTGGACCACCCTCCTTCCGCTTCTTTTCCTGGAAAACCTAACTGTGGTGTCTCTTCTCTAAGAAATTCCATATCGGACTCCTCCTGACGGACGTGAAAACTGCTCTTTGTTCCACATCTGTGCCTGCAGCTGCCTCTCTCAGGACTCTTCATGATCAAATGCTATCCTAGTCCATTCAGGCTGCTGCAACAAAGTACCACAGACTGGGTAGCTTGTAAACAACGGAAATTTATTTTTCGCAGTTCTGGAGGCTGGAAGTCAAAGATCAGGTGCCAAGCTGGCCGGGTTTTGGTGAAAGTCCTCTTCCAGGCTGCAGATTGATTGGTGGCCTCAGCTTGGTGGAAGGGGTGCAGGAATTCTGTGGGGTCTCTTTTGTAAGAGCAGTAAGCCCGTGCATGAGGGCAGTGCCCTCATGGCCCACGTACGTCCCAAAGGCCTCACCTCCTAATACCATCACATTGGGCATTAGGATTTCAGCATATGAATTTAGAGGGGGACACAGCCATTGAGACCATAGCCAACAAGTTCCTTGGATGAGGGAGAAAACGCAAAGCTCAGCATGTTGTACTTACTAAGTTTATCTACCAGGTCGTCCTGACTGTATAAGCCAGGCTCTGAGGAGGTGGGGTCAGCCAGACTAGCCAGGGCACACCCCCTGCATCCTACAGTGCTGACCCAGAGGAAGACATAGTTGTCAGAGAAGTGACAGAATTTGTCAACAGCATATGAAATTACCTACAGAAGCTCTGAAGCAGACGGCAGGGTTCTGTTTGTTCTGTGACCGTGTAAAATTGGCATCAGAAAATCCAGATGGAGAATAAAAACAAGAGAGTTGTGAGTGCTATTTGTGAGGAAACCTATGGCTAACCACCAAGCTCCATGAAGACAGGGCTGGACTTTTCTTCTGTTGTATTTTGTGCTCTTCGTGGAGTATTTGCTACATAATAAATTATAATTTATAATAAATTAAAAATTAATTTTATTTTTTATATTTTATCTGAGTCAGTGTGGGCAGGTCTAAATTTTTAATAGAGTGTTTATAAGTGAAGTCTCTGCAATGGTATATGGCTGTTGGAGTCCATTTACACACCAGGAGATGCTCAAACACCAGGAGATGTCACATGCTCTGGCCACCATGTATTAATAATGATCACTTGTATAAACCCTTCTGGCAAACAATGTATCTTAGACATTCTTAGTGCTTCCTGCAAGTTTGGGGTGCTCTTCCAGCTTTTTAGCGATTCAGCTTTGTACCAAAAGTTTCCTACCACTGCTTTTTCAGAGTAAGAGTATCCTGAGATTTCAAGGCAAGCTATTATCAAAAGACAAACAAAACTGCTCCCAAATATGCAATTAGCCTTTGGTGAGAAACCACATTTTTCACTCTACAGTGCAACCAAAACAAAATGTAGAGATACATGGCATGCTCAAGAGAAAGACTACAGGTGTCATTTATAGTTTCTCATTTTTGATTTTTGTTTTCATGGAAACAGGCTTATTCATGAGAACATTTTATTAGAAGCCATCTGTCCTGCTCCATGTATGGTATTACAGGATGTGCTCTGCACAAGGTGGCTGGATTTAGGAATGTCTTTGCTGGGAAGGGGGAATGTTCTCTTTCTGATTGGCACAGTGGTGTAATATGGGCTAAGAGAAACCCTGATCAGTATCCTCACTGACTGATTTGATACTAAACAGATAAAAATTTGAAAATACAAGTTTATTAGGATAAAATGCTGACTTTATTGATGTTATATGTTGAAATTCTGAGAGTTAATTAAAAAAACAAACAAACAAAACACCAGGAAAACTACTGTGAAACCCAAAATTTGAAAACCATTTATATGGCAGGATGCCTGGAGATGAGACTGGAGTATTACAGTTACGACAAGATTTGAAATTACTGTCTGAATTCTCCTGGTAAGCTGACATCTTTCTGCTTCAAGTGCTGGTGGAGAGAAATCTCCTGGTTTGCGGGGTATGAGTTGTTGTGGAATTATTGCATTTTCCAGAGCATATATGCCATGTTGTGTGGTCTGCATCATTTATATTGATGTGATAAAGCTATTCATGTCTGAAAAAAGCATTTGTTTGATACCATCATGCTATAAATTACCTATTTGAAAGGGTTAATGTGAGTTTATCCTAAGAAAGTAAGCTTACGGATCTGATTTTGGTTCCTTCACGATAACTGTGTGAACTGTATGAAAGCATTTATCTCTTAGGGCTGTCTTAGGGCTTCTCTGTAAAATGAGAGAGTTGAATGAGGTGATTTCCAAGTTTCCTTGAAGTTCTAAAATTCATTGTAAGTTAGAGATTTCCTTGGGCACTCCGACTAGTTGATGGAACTGTCTGCAATACGCTGTATCTGAAATGTTTTGGTTTGTGTTTAGGTAACTGACTGTGAGGTGTATGAGATGCTTACTCTTTGCGGTGGTTGGTCTTTTCTGCCAGGCAATATACTGCATTTGCAGTCTTCTGTGTTTTTTAATACTCTTGGTCAGTTTCTTTTAGAGTGTGGTCTGTGAATTTTGCTAAGTGTTCATAAATATCATATAAAGCCACTCTATTACCTTAAATCTTTCTGTCCCTAGGAAGACATTTACCAAGGTTATTAACATATTGAAATGAATAAACCAAACCCCATGCTCTGTTTTTGAGTCACCTTGTACCAATTCAAAGAAAGCAAATTGGTGACAGGGGTCAGATTTGGAAATAATTTATTTCTGAAAAGCTTCCTTTTCAGTTGTGAAAAAAGAGCTCAGGGATGGAAATAAAAGGAAGCTGTCAAAAGGAAAAAAAATCTCATCTTAGATCTTATTCCACATCCAAATTATAGCACTCACAGACCACACTGTGCAAGATTGGTTAGATTCCACTGACTGATTGCGATTACTTCCCTAATTGGAAGAAATTAGGACTATTAATCATTGTGACACAAGGCAAAATGTCACTGTGGCATGACAATCTTATTTTCCACCTGAGAAATGGTGGCTTCTACGAGCAAAGCCAAACCATCATTTCGCCACTTTCTCTTCCCATTTCCTTTCTGGCTGTAGTTTTCCGAGTGGGTCAAAGACTTGCAAAAATCAGAGGGCACAGAAACAGAAGAAGAAAGCTTTCCTTCGTTTTGTATTCCACAGAAACATTTGTGAAAATGAGCATGGGCAGTGTGGGGGCAGGGGAGACCTCACAAACCAAGAAGTGGCTATTGCATAGACATTGAAAATTATTTGCATGTAACTAATTGACAGAAATGAAGTCTTTTTAGACATGGGGACATCAAAATGACTGAACTCTGAATTTTCATTTTCTTCCTCTTAGATTCATTAAGAAGGGAAATGTTTTAAGCAATTTGCCAGTATTTTCTTATGAGAATCATAATTTTCTAACTATAGAAGTAATTATGGTTGTAACACATGAATTATTTCAGTATTGAGTTTTGTAATTTCTTAGTGTTTTGGCATCCTTAAAATTTGTTGGGGCAACTGCACATTGCACATTTTAAGCAGGATTTAAGAGAAAAAGTTAACTGGCAAATGCTAGTCTCTCTCATGGTTAGCTTAAAAAATTGTTTTGCCTCTAGACATCAGTATTAACTGCTTTTTTCAAAAAGAATAAACAAATACAAACAAGTGTATAGAAAAGTGTAATTAGAGACCACCTCTGCCTTCTCTTACCATCTATTTCTTTTTGATAGTCATGGCATTTTTGCTGAAAGATTTTTGTTTCTCTAATGTAAGCAACTTCTTTTATATGTCGCTGAAGTTCTATCACCCTCCAAACAGTTCTTGTAGCACTCTAAAGAAGGTACTGATGTTTTTGGTGTTTTGAATCTCTCCAAAAAGGAAAACTATTATAACATATTTGGTGAACCTTAAGTCCAAATCCTGCAGTTTTTTTGGTGAGTGTCTCATTAAGCACAATGGGACGATCCTTGGATTTATTTTTCTACCTCAGGACCAATGTTAATTTGATGTCGAATGGTTGATGTAACCATGTTTTGTGAAGATACAGATGATTAAAGGCGGTGCCTTGCTTTTGTAATAATAACAAACATTTCCTGAACTCTGTTTGTGTCAGGCACCATGCCAAGGTTGTGCACACATTCTCTCAGCTAATGCTTATGACAACTGCATGATGGGAGGGGGTGCTGTTCTTATTATTGTTTGTAATTTTACAAATAAGAAACTGAAGCACAAAAATGTTACAGAACCTGCCCAAGATCTCAAGGCTAATGAGTGTGGAGCTGTGATTTTTTGTTATGCCTCTATTACTGTGTTTTAGTGTCTCCTCAGTCTTTGTTGCTCATTTGTTGTTTTTTGTGTTGATGGTGGTTGTGTGGTACTTGTGTCAGTTACCCTAAAGTTAAGCTATCGACAAAATTCACGATATTATTGCAGCATTTGTTAGTTTTTTTGGAAACCAGGCAGGTCCATTGGAATAAAGGGGTGGTGTAAGGTGGCTGTTGACACAGAGCCAAGGCTAATGGTTGCCTAGCCCCTGACTTTGCCACCTTTGCCTTGGGTTGGGCCCTTGACCATCTGTTCCCTTTGAGAACCCCCAGTATGTCCCAGAGAGATTCTCCAGTCCAGCCCAGCCTATCACCACTACAGGGCACATCAGAAGTGAGGGCTGAGACTCAGCCTAGCAGACAGTGCTTCCAGGAGCCTGGGATGGGAGTATCCCTAAGTGTGCGCCTCCACCAAAGTGACCCCTTCTCTTCCCTCAGCTGTAGCCAGGGAGGGCAGGTACCCTCCTACCCTGTGGTAGTTGTCATTTGTCAGGTGATGTTTAAAAGACTGTATGCCACTTAGGAAAGGCACTTTAGAACTGTGCACTCATAACATGGGACAGGTAGGTTAGGAAAATAGAATGCGTGATGGTAGAGACCTGCCGGGCCTTTGTGGGGGTATCTGGGCAAAACCAGGGAAATCTCACTGTAACACCATTTTGCAAGTTAAGTATTGTGGTCAGACTGTGTCTTTCATTTCAAGTGACTTTTGCCCCAGATAAATCTGAGAGTGACCCACGTTCTGACTCCCTAGTGAATTCATTGGGCCTGATAGACAGACTGCTTAAATCATCATGTGTGTAGAATAATAATATCCCATTCCATTGATAGGGGGCTTTTAACTATTTGCGGTGCTTGCTCACCTGTTCTGTTTGATCCTTTTGGCCTCCTGGAAGGTGGTTAGGAGGGAGTTGTTAGTATTTTAAGGATGAGATGGTTAAGGCACAGCAAATGAAGTGGCTGGTGGAGTGTAAATCGAATGTGACAGGTCCAGACAGCCCAGCTCTCATTCATTTGAAGAACTGTCTCAGTTTGTTTCTCTGTGTACTTTTTCCCACATCTGCAGCACTTTGACCGTCTACCACATACATGTTTTGTGCATGTACGTGTCAAACCAGATGCAGGTCTTTAGATGAGAACACCAGCGTGGAGCCCATACTTTGTTGCTGTGTTCCACATACCAACCTTGGCCTCCACGCTGCCAGTGCCGTGTCTGCCAGCTGCTCTGAAGTTCAGTGTTACTGATGTCCTATGGATTCTTTGTCATTTTTATAGCCCATGTCAGCTTTTTTTTTTTTTTAGTGTGGGACGCATCCTTTTTAGGGAAACTAAATGGAGGCTTTATTTTCTTGCTGTGTCAACAGGGATATTAATACCTGGCTTGCTTATTCAGTGTAATTATCATGATCAGGTGAGATCATTCTTGTGAAGCCATGTAAATTATAAAGGGCTTTTCAAGCATAAGGAATTATTATGGATGACCTTGAGTTCAGGAGGGAAGTCTGCACTAGTTAGAATAATTGGTCATGATACCATCCATAATTCCTTCTCTCAAGACCTCTCCAAGCCCTGTGGGGAGGTGGGGGGGGGCACACAGGTGTTTGTGAAGGAGCAGAAAGACTTATAAAGCCCCTTGAGAAAGCCCTGGCTCACTTCTGGGAGCCAGTGTCTGAGGCATATGACCATAGGGACAGAGACCCATTGTCAGGACAGGGACACCAGCTGATGTCCAGGGACATCTCCAGGGATCCACTGGGTGTTGATAAGGGGGGGTCAGTGCCGTGCTGCCTGGAACTAGCCAGAACAGAGATGGTTAGCTTCTACCTTTTGCTCAAAAAGGAAAAAAGAATGGAAAAAGTAAGATTGGAGAGCATGCTTTATTAAACATGCGATCAGCTAGAGGTAACCCACATGCTCATGTTTCCTATGCTACATTCCTGTGTGAGGCTGAGGTGGAGACCACAGAGCACTGTGAAGAAACTGCCTAGAGCAGCGCCTGCAGGAAGTGCCCATGACCTCCCAGGTGGGAGGGAGACAGGGTTTGGAATAACATTATCCTGCTGAGATGTATTAGCAAGTGATGGTCACCCACTACATCCATGTGCTATTCACCAGTTTGAGTTCCTTCTTTCTGCCTGGTGCTGGGTTAACATTGGGGGAGGGGAGGGATTTTGGACCTGAGGAAGCTTAGAGTTTCACTCCTCCAGTAAATATGTGTTACATAAGTGCATGAGGCATGTGCAGTGTGCTGTGGGTGCGGGGACAAGCAGTGAATTTCAAGGAGCTCAAACTTGTATGGAGAAGGCAGAGAAGGGGTCGCTGATTGTGGTCTTGGGAGAGGCAGGTATGCACAGAGGAAGGGCCCCTTCTATCTGGGCAGGCAGAGTGTCCTGGAGAAGGTGGTATCTGAATACAGTTGAGAAGGAATTGCAGGAGCTAACTAGGTGGAAGAAATGGGGGAGGACTTTCCTGGATAAAGAAATCATGTAAGTAAAGGCAATAAGCCTAAAGGTGTGTGTATGGAATAGCTGGGGAGCTGCACAGAGGTGACTCCCATTAAAATTGTCGTCATCTTAATACTGCTACACGTAGCTTATACGTTACCTTATTCCAGTTTATTTAGATCAGTGACTGTCAACTTGGCTGACTCACTCACTCTTTACCCCTACTCCCCCAGGGGTTTGGAAATGTGTTGTTTTTGAAGAATAGTTGGGAACCCCTAGTGACCTTCACTGGACATGGCCAGGAGTGCTGCATGCCTTCAGAAGGAAGGACTCTCTCCCTTCCCAAATGCCAATGTGGTCCTCTTTGCAAAGCCCTGGTAGACATAATCCCGTGAGGTAACAAGGCGGTGAGCATGCGTACTGTGCAACTATGACACGAAATCCAAGGTCACACAGCTTGCAGAGTCTGGAATGCTTTTTCCTTTAATATCTTATGTTTGAAATTTCCTTGCTCTTTCTGGTTGCCATGTTTTATTGCTATTCTGCCTTATAAAATTCTAGATGATACCTTATGTTGCTTGTATCTTTGTTAACAGCAAACAGTTTTCCTCCTGTTCCCAAGTGGAGAACTCCATCTATGAAAACAGTCCGCCTTTCTCTGCCCCTTCTCTCCTTCCCTCCCTGCCTGATTTGACTGGCAGTTGACTGGCTAGTTTGAGACTGGGGACTTGGTTGGCCTGGCTCAGTCCCTCCTTTTCATCAGCATCTGCCTTCTGTAGAGAACTTGCCGCCTTCTGATTTGTGAGGTTAGTGGGGTGTGGGAGGCCTGCATGTTTATGACCTAAACTCACTATAGGGGAGCAGTAGCTGGGCCCTGTGTACAGTGATGTGGTTTGTGTACTGCAAAAGGGAGAAAGTGGCGTTTGGAAGCCAGCCACAGCTCTGCTGGGCCCAGCCATCTGTGCTGGGACCCAAGCAGTTCCTTTTGCTCATTTGAACAAGGACATTGTGTAGTCCAGTGGCTACCCTGTTGCACAACTCCAGAGGGCACCATTGTGTTCTCATGGTGTTCTGTGCCTCCTGTTCAAGGTCTCATATGCACTGTCTTGGTAGTGAGCCAAATGTCTGCACACCTAACTATGTCCTTCCGTGTGGAGTTAAATGTCAAAGGCTGATGTTTTGGTCCCCATTGGTTTGACCTGCCTACTTTATGTCTCCAGGGGATAGGAGGGGTGCTATTTATTACCTTAGCTGATCCTTTAGTTTCCTTAGTGCTCTGTGAGCTCTCCTTTTTGTCTCTCTCACACACAAACTCTCACTGTTTATACATGCTTGTGATGAAAAGTTTACCAGTGTAGAAGGATGTGGATTATGGAGCTAACGTCTTCCTTTCCTTCCTTCCCCACTCTCCTTTTTATTTATTTATTTTTAAATTTTTATTTTTTTAAACATTTTTATTGAGTTATAGTCATTTTACAATGTTGTGTCAATTTCCAGTGTAGAGCACAACTTTTCAGTTATCCATGAACATATACATATTCATTGTCACATTTTTTTCCGCTGTGAGCTACCACAAGATCTTGTATATATTTCCCTGTGCTATACAGTATCATCTTGTTTATCTGTTCTGCATATACCTGTCAACATCTGCAAATTTTGAACTCCCAGTCTATCCCTTCCCATCACCCTCCCCCTTGGCAACCACAAGTTTGTATTCTATGTCTATGAGTCTGTTTCTGTTTTGTATTTATGTTCTTTTTTATTATTTTGGATTCCACATATGAGCAATCTCATATGGTATTTTTCTTTCTCTTTCTGGCTTACTTCACTTAGAATGACATTCTCCAGGAACATCCATGTTGCTGCAAATGGCGTTATGTTATCGGTTTTTATGGCTGAATAGTATTCCATTGTATAAATACACCACATCTTCTTTATCCAGTCATCTGTTGATGGACATTTCGGCTGTTTCCATGTCTTGGCTATTGTAAATAGTGCTGCTGTGAACATTGGGG
The DNA here is from genome assembly GCF_048773025.1 of Camelus bactrianus. Lineage (NCBI taxonomy): Eukaryota > Metazoa > Chordata > Mammalia > Artiodactyla > Camelidae > Camelus > Camelus bactrianus. The sequence continues at coordinate 33,044,166 of NC_133545.1, forward strand.
TGCAGGTGTCTTTTTGAAGTAGGGTTCCTTCTGAATATATGCCCAGGAGTGGGATTCCTGGGTCATATTCCTAGTCTTTTGAGGAATCTCCATACCGTTTTCCACAGTGGCTGCACCAAACTGCATTCCCACCAGCAGTGTAGGAGGGTTCACTTTTCTCCACAGCCTCTCCAGCAGTTGCCATTTGTGGACTTTTGAATGATGGCCATTCTGACTGGTGTGAGGTGATACCTCATTGTAGTTTTGATTTGCGTTTCTCTGATAATTAGTGATACTGAGCATTTTTTCATGTGCCTATTGATCACTTGTATTTCTTCCTTGGAGAATTGCTTGTTTAAGTCTTCTCCCACTCTCATGCTCATGCTCTGGGGTGCAGCCTCAGATCTGTTTCTGTTTGTGTGTATAGTCTTAAAAATGTGATCACATCATTTATGTTCTGCAACTTTAAAGATTCTATCTTTCCATGTTAGTACATTAGAAATGTAGCTGTTTTTTAAAAAAACTCATATATTTTAAAATTTATTTGAAAAATCATCTATAATAATTATAATAACCATGATACTTTTTGAGGCTTACTGTGTGCCTGCACTGTTCTAAGCCCTTTTACATGTATCACAACCACCCTATAGGATATGTACCATTAATATCATTTTTCAGCTCAGGAAACTGAGACACAAAGAGACGGTAACTTGTCTAAGATCATGCAGGACAAGGATGTAAAATTGGTATCTGAAGGTAGGTGGCATGGCTCCAGAATGCATACTCTTAAATATGCTTACAACATATGGTAGAACATTTAAAAAGGGCAAAAAGTTAGTGAAATAGTGACAATTGAGGATCCCATCCATTTCAACCCTGTAATCATTCTTCCTGTTTCTCTTTCTTCTCTCTTTTTTTTTTCATTCCTGGAAACCACCGTTCTACTTTTTGCTCTATGTGTTTGACTATTTTAGATCCCAAATATGTGTGAAATCATGCACTATTTTTCTTTCTGTGTCTGCCTTATTTCAATTAGGATAATGTCTTCTAGGTCCATCCATATTGTTTCAAAAGGCAGTATTTCCTTTTTTTTAAAGGCCAAATAATAGTCCATTTTATGTATATACCACATTTCCTTTATCCATTCATCCCTCAACAGGTATTTAGGTTGTTTCCACATCTTGGCTATTGTGGCTATTGGCTATTGTGAATAATTACTCTTTTTAATAGTTGCATACTATTCCAAAGTAGGAATATATCATACTTTGTTTAATGGTTTTGTGGTTTCCAATATGATGCTGTTCTAAACCATGCTGTCTCAAAGATGTCTGCATTTATATTAATATGCAACTATAAGCAATCATATAATTGCACATATGTGAATATCTCTGTAGAAAATATTCTTGGAAGTACAGTTGCTTTGTCAAAAGGAATGCACATTTAAACTTTTTATAGATCTTGACAAATTATATTTCCCAGAGTCTCTACCATTTATAGTCCCACAAGCATATTTGTTTCCTTTTCCTTTGCCAACATTGGATATTATCTCTAGTACTTTCTTAGTCTATAAAAGGGATGTCAGTACATCAGATAAGCTGTATCAGTAACATTTGATGTTGGTGATCTTTTAGCTTACCCAGTCTTGCTAGGATTCACTTACTCAAGAAGAGGAGTTACATATTAGTTATGCAGATACCCCTCGTTTTACTGAGAAATATCTTCCATTCCTTTTTCCTTTAAAGTACAGCCATTAAGTGTCATTTTCATCTACTTAAGGAAAATAACCTTTGCTGCATCACAACCAGGGGATGGTTCTTAGACTAAGACCAAGCAGTTATTATGATGAGGGAATCTGTACCAACTGCCCTCTAACACACAAACTTGCCCACTTTGCTGACCCTTCCCTCTAAGGTGGAGAAGCAGTGTGTAACCACAGAGTTCCGGGCAGCACTGTGGGGGCCCCTGCTACTCAAAAGAAGGATGTCATCAGTAGGACAGTGCCTCACGGAGACTGACAGGATGCTCATGCTGTCATTGTGGAGTTGAGAAAGCGTCTGTCAGTGACTCCCGGCTTGTACTTTTATCATTGGCACCTTTCTTCTCGGGAGTGTTTTCTAAGGAAAAGCCAGTGCATTTGACTACACGCGCACAGATTCCGTTTCAGAATGCTTTGATTCCCCAGATCAACTCACATTAACTTTCAAGCCTGGAAGAGCAGAATTGATGTCTGATTGTCTGATCTGCCTGGCAGATTCCAGATTGTGTTTTGTGGGGTACAGGATTGTTTGCTGAAGGAAGAGGGGAATTTTGTGTATCAGGGCATGCTGTGCCTCGCTTTTCCTAAGGTCTCTGGTCCTCTGGATGCTTGCTAGGTGATTTGGGAGGGAGGAGAGTTCGAGCCCCCGGGGGCTCTGGGTTAGGGTGAGCCGGCCCCTTGCTTGCTGTGCTCCGCTGCTGCCCAGACCTTGGGCTCAGGATACCACTTGTCTTGTGTGGTCAGTTGTCTGCTGAATGAACTACAGGCACGTGGTGCTGACAACTGCTCAGTGGTTGACCTTGAAGTTACCAAGTTTTAATTTTTACTTTGGAATTTTGTTTGCTAGTCATGTTCTATTTTAGACTTTTAGACTTACTACCAAACGAGGAACTGAGGTTGTGCCCCTGCTCCTTTTAAAACTGAATTGACAATTTGTCAGTTTATTAACGACATGCCAGAAGTTCATATAATAGGAAGAGTCTAAGCTGAAAAGTGTTTATGCTTATGCTAAAGTGATGCGAGTGTCAGTTTAATATTCATCACACATTTCAAGTGCCTGTTTCATTGGCACATTCCCGATTCTGAAGCTGTTCAATAAGGCTGTCCTAATCTCCTAAATCTTGACAGTAGAAATGCCAGTTTTATTTCCATATTTCTAATTAAGGTAGATTTTTGGAAGATGTGGAAGGGTTTTGAGGTGACCTTATGTATCAGTTAAAAATCATGTAGTGATTCGAGAAAACTTCATTCTGAAGCAGTTGTATTCTTGAAGGGGTTCTTTGAATGCCAGACATCTTTAAATTCAGGTTTTTGTATGCGTGTGTCTGGGTTTAAAAGAAAACTCTTTTGGGTGTTTTGCTGAAACTCCCTAACAAAGAATGATACATTAATACTCTATTACTCAATATCTATAAAGGAAGATCCCTAGAGAAGAAAGTTTTCTCTCATGGTGACTTCCATGTCTATTTTTATTCCTAAATAAGCAGTCTAACTTTCTGTACCACTTTTGAGGAGTTGGCTACACTCAAACACAATTGGTAAAAAATTTCATTCTTTTTCCCATCATAGGTTCATTTTATGTCTGAAGCCGCTGCATCTTTCAGGTAACCTTTATAATGGCCATTGTCCTGATGGCTTGTGGATTCGTAAGCATGTTGAGATCTTTACTAAAACCTCTAATTTAGCAGCCTGCTGTTCTACACACACGTATTCTGTATGTGAGCTCTTCTCCGGTTCTGAACTGAGAATGAGAGCAATGATTGAAGGGAAGTGTGCTGCATGATGGCTAGAAAAATTAGTTTTATTTTTTGGATCACGTCTTTTAAAAGCAGGCAAACTAATCATTTCCACGTGACTGGCTGCTACTAGCAACAACATGATGTCCTTGTCATTGTAGTTGAGGTAGCTTCTCTGTAGGGTTGGAACTCCGTGTATGACTTTAAGTGTGTGTCTGGTTCTTGCAGACTGATAAGAGGAAACTGTCAAACTGTATATTCTCAGTTCAGCTCTTTTCCTAGTGGTTATTCCTGGTGCAACTTCTTTCTGGTGGGTATTTCTGTTCCCGGCTAAGTTGTAGAGGCTGCAGGCAGAGAAGTTGAAGAGGTGTAGAATGGGAGTCTTCTGAAAGGTACGGTGGGGAGATAGATGTGCTGATTTTACCTGTCCCAGCTCCCTGTCCCCTTGCCAACATTTTCACTTCTCTCCTCCTTGGCTCTTTTCTATGCAAGCTCTTTATTCATTTAAGTTGTTGAATGACTCTGGATCATTCACAATGAAGTAAGCAGAAAGGCATACCATAAGCTTCACTTCATAAGTGCATAGGCAAGGATATGGCCAGACTCCTCACACCCTGCCCCAGAAACACTGCAGCTTTTATTTAGTGCATGCACTGCTGTAACAACATGGCATTTCATCTGTAACTGTGATGAAGGAAAATGGGACCAGAAGCAGCCTTCAGAAAGGTCTTAGGGAATGAGAGGATGCTTCTGGTAGAAATAAGCATGTGGGGATTCTCCTAATCCTGATAGTGGGCACTTAAAACAATTTGTTTATTGGATTGACCATGGTCCCACAGCTGTTTTACTATTACTGTGAAAGTCCCAGGGGATGAATGTCATAGGATGTGTTGTATGTATGCCTGAAAGTGCAAGCGCGTGCACACACGTACACATGCAGCTTCTGCTAAACTGGTGGCCAGTCATGCCCAAGAAACTGCCCATGGTGTTAACATAGCATGAAAAAGAACAGCACTTCTGCAAAGCAGGTGTCCTTTCTTGAAGCGCACCTAGTGCCATGTTGATAAAGATCTAGATTTCCCCAAAACAATGACTTTTTTTTTAACCTTATGGAAGGGCTTATTTCAAATTTTGCACAAAAAATTAAATATTCCCCTATTGTGTTTGACATATCTATGAGTTGATTTCAAGAGAAGTTGGTCTGCAAGAGTGTAAGAGCATATTTTGTTTAACAACAATACCTATTAGTAAATGAATAATTCTATTTGTCAGCACCAGGTTAAGTGTTTTTAAACGCATTATTAGCCTGTCCACTTCTCGTAATAACTTTGTAAGGTAGGTGCTGTTATTAGCATTCCTGTATTTTGGAAGAGCTGTCTAAGGTTTGGGAAGGTTGCTTGGCCAAGGACACACAGGTACAGCAAGGGGTGATACCAGACTTTGCACCGAAGGGTTGTCTGATTCCTGAGCATAAACTCTGAACAGATTCCTCACCCTGTACTGATTGTGGATTGATGTCTGCAGCTGCAAGATAGGCATCACTTTTCGGGGCAAACATAGATTCCCAGTGTGTCTGTTTTACTACCTGGTCTGATGGTGATTGTGTGCCCTGAGTTTAATTATCAGACAGTAGACAGAATTGGAAGTTGGTTGGCAGAATTCTTTTCCCTCCTACTTTTACCCTACCTCGCTGTTTCTGTAACCTAGGGTGATCTAGGTCACAAAAGGATGACCTTACCCAAGGTCTTGAGGGAAAATGGTGTATCGGGCTGCTCACACCTAGATGATCAACATCTGTGCAGCAATTTCATTAAAAAAGAAACACAAACAACAGCAACCACTAGACTTCCTTTTTGTCTTATGTGCAGTCCCAGCGCTGAATGCAGTGCTCTCAGAGCAAATGCACTTGGTTAAAGAAGTAGGTACTCAGGAGACAGCTTACTCTAATGAGGCAGTTCCGACATTGTTACTGAGCAGGACTTGGTGGTTAGAAGACTCTGGGGGGATAAAAAGTGCTGTAATTAAAATACAGTAATTGGCAGGTTTGTACAAAATACACATCTTTCTGTTTGGATTCTAAAAAGCCAAATAAAGGCATTGCATGTATGAGATTTTTTTTTTGATGGTGCATTTTTCAGTCTCAATAAACTGAGCCATTAAAAATTTTGTGTTGTTAATAATGGGAAGGTAAAATGAGAGATGATGCAGGTAGAACTGCATGACCTGTGTGGTCTTTTAAGTCAGGACCAAACAACAGTGTGGGGTCAAGAGATCTTCAGACAAGGGTTCACAGACCCACAGATTTCTAATGAGTCTAATGGTGGTGGTGGTAGGAGGGGCGGTGTATGGGTGGATTTCAGGGTATCTATTCCTAGCTTTCTTTATACCTGTAGTCTCCTTTCCCACCCCATCCTCTTCCCTACTAGATCTTCTACCCCTGGACAAGAGAAAGGCCGGGTTCCCACCCACCGGTCTCTAATCTTACTAGGGTGCTCTTCAGACCACAAAAAAGTCCTGAGTTCCAAACAAAGGGACGGTTGAAATAGTGCTGTTTGTGTTGATGAAAATTAATCACTCTAATGACAGGATAACAAATTCTTTTGCAATTCAGGTGGTGTCCAATTCTTTATTTTCCACAAATTGAAAGAGGATTTAATTGAGTTGTCAGTTGATCATTAAAAATAATTTTGATGATAGATCACCTTGAGATTGTTTTTGGCATCTGTCCCAGAAGGAATTCAAACTATCGAGGAAAATTACTGCAACAAATTTGAATTTCCATGTAGTTATCTGTGTGAACAAGTTTTCTCAGCTTTTAGTTTAAGAAAGGGGGAAAGGCAGGTAGGAATAAAACTGATACTGAATTTTGTCTCATTTTAGCAGTATTCATCTCCAAATGCATACTTTCATTGGAAGGTGGTTTGTTTATCTCATTAAGTGATGCATTTCTAAACAAATAATTCATATTTTAATGATCACATATAAAACATAATATTTATGGTTTTATCAGTTGTATATAACTAATAAGTAATGTACATCAATTCAGATAAAAAAATGAGACATGATTACAGGAAACTTACATGTTCACATTTGTATGTTTATGTATGTAAATTTTAAAAGATCCTATGACCATAAAATATTTATATATGAATTTTTTAAGTTTCTTGAGGCCATATTTATATATATAGTGTTTTCTGTATATTATGCATATATATTGTTTATACTTAATTTGCAGAGACTTAGAATGATTAATAAAACTTTTTGAACATAAAAATATTTTACATTAAGATAAAATTCTGTGGGATTCTGGAATGGACATAAAATTTAAAGGGAATAAGGAGAGATGAAAATTTTTGTTATACAAGAGCTTTTTCAGTTTTTTAAAGTGAATAATAGTAGATAGCATATAGCTCTGGTGTTTTTATTCAGTTAGATACATTTTAGAGAATCATGTTACAATTTAGTTTTCAAATGTCATTATATGATACCTTGGAAATTAAATTCTTTCAAACTATTTAAACTTGAGATGAAAAAACTTAGATGTCAACTTAAACATGTACAAGGGGAATCATAATTGTCATAATTCTTTTAGAGCAGACATGTAAGCAAAGGCACTTTGGAAAACATTGAGATAAAGCATTGTCCAGTGAGAACCAGGTACCAGTCATCCTGGAATACAATATGGAAGTGACAGAGAACCCTAAAATCAGGAGATGTCACAAGTATCTGGAGCCATTTGGGTGTCAAATGAATAAAAATAGAAACATCTTCTATTATCCTAAGCTGTTGGTGAGAACTTTTAATTAAAACAGTAATAATAATTATATTAATATAATGAAAATATTATTAAATATTATTATTTCTATGTAATAATATAATTATTTAAAGCAGGCTCTTAACTATTTTTTTTTATTATTTAAGAGCCTGCCTTTATTTTCTAAAATTTTGCTTTCTTTCATATATATGGGAGAGGGGTGTGTGTGTGTGTCATTGTTTGTTGTGATGGTAAAGAGAAAGTTTTGGGGTCCTCAACAGTAAAAATCAATGAGTTTGTGATTGTGTGCAAGGCAGCACCCAGCACCCACTGCCTTTCTATGATGAAATGTCTGCAGCTGACCCTTAAGCACTCAATTGGATGAGCTTCTGAGTCCTTAAGGTCACTGGGGGAGAACAGATCAAGCTAGGAAAGGCAGAGTGCGTTTCAAGGATCATGGCCGTCTTTTCCAGATGATGCGTGCATGTGTGAACAATTTCTGTTTTTAGAAGGTCGGGGCCATCTCAGGGTGTGGACTCATGTCTGATGGGATCCCGCTGACTCTCACAGCCAACTGAAAAGTTCAGCTGGTCAAGAGTGGGAGTCTGCGGATTGCATGGTCCTGGCCATAGTTCCAAACATACCTGGCAGGCGGGGGGCAGAGCAGAAGCCAGGTGGAGAATGAGAGGGAGTTGGTAGGGAGGAGGGAGGTGAGGAGAGGCAAAGAGGAAGGGAAAGCCTGCATGGGGAGGCCAGAGCCGTCCTCTCTGAGCCGTCCTGTGGGTCACCTGCCAGGGTTGCTCCGGGAGGCCCATTTGTCAGGCTGCACAGATACCCTGCTAGCTCTCTTAACTTAGTTTGGCCAGTACATTGTTAGACATAATACTGCTTAGGTAACTTTCTCGGGGGCCATTTTCCACTTGGAATTGCCCATGAAAGTGTCTTGCTGTGGGGTCCTGCCGGGCCAGCGCCTGCCCTTGAGAGTTTCTGAGCTTTCCCTCCGTTGGCCTGCCTGTGACCTGGGTCTCCAGCAGGTCTTTGTAGTGTCTTCAGAGTGTGCGGTAGCCTTTGGGAGCAGGTGATTCCTAAATATTGCCCAACTAATAACTATTTGGAAAGCCAGACTAGGTCCCAGTGGAACCCTTTTGAACTAAGAGCTGCCTGCCTTTAAAAGAGCAGTGCAGGCTTCAAAGCCACTTCTGTCTGGCTCTGTTATTAATCTCTTTAGGAAGTGATTCCTTAGGGAACCAGGATAAGAGGACTTGCTGCCTAAAAAGCAGCTGCCTTGCCACCAAGTCTTTAGAAAGCGACAATGGAAAATAATCTAGTACAACAAGGGCTATTGTCCAGAAGTGACATTTCCCTCCTTCTCTTGAGTTGAAACAGTTGTGTTGAAACATGGAAAAGTAATTATGAATGAGGGGGTCGGGGGGCATTATCCCTTTTGCTGTCTCTTTCTTACACAATGCACCAGGGAGAGCATGCTTTTTAGCAGTTTGTTTCCTCCCTGGATTTTGAACAGAATCCCCATAAAATCTGACACTAAATTAAGCAGGCAAATGTATAGAATGTCAGAGGGATTACATTGGATTCTGGGTAATCATTGGTTGGCCTTTGAGCTGTTGACATGCCAGATGTCTTTGGTATCAGTGAAGTGATAAATGTCCATGTGATCAAACTGGTTGTCATGAAAGGCTCACAGGAGGTTATTAAGCTTCTTTCTAGTTCCCACATTTTGTTTGCATCTGAGACTTTGTCCTTCAGGCTAAGGTCTACCCATGCGGGTCCTTCAGGACAGTAGGCTGTCATTTTCACCTGTGCATTCGTGTAGCAGAAAATAAATCTTATTTTCATGAAATGTTAAATCTTACACTTCATGGTTGCAGCTGTGGAACTATCAAAAAGTATAAAGAAAAAGGATCATAATTGATCTATAATCCCACCACCAGAAATAACCTATTGTTATTTTTTAAGGTCTATCCTTCATGTCTTTATATTTTTTACTTCTGTATTGGATGTGTTCTTTCTAATATCAGGATCATATAATATTTACCATTTGGTATTATGGTTCTTCCACTTAATGAGAGATTGCAAGCTAATGAATTTATCTCTTTTGCAGAAGATAAACACTTAAAAATGTGAATTACTGTAATTTTAGGTAATTAGTTTAGTCTGGCTTTGCAGGGAGCAATTGCTCTGATTTTTACCTCTGTTTCAAACACTGGCACTGAATATCTAGAAGTCACTTGTTTTCTTCATATACCGAAAATGGGATTCCCTGACCCTTATTTGAGATCACGTGTTTCTGATGGTTTGTTTCCAGCTGGAGGTAGAGAGAGGATAGGCTCGCTCAGAGATTCGGTCAAAACTCTCTTCTTGCAGGACCCTGAGAGAGAGGCTGGCACATTAATGTAATCCCACAAAGAAGAGACAACTTTTTCTTATTCTAGAAGTGTTTCTCTTGTTTCTGTGGGCATTCCTCTGGCCAAATGAATGTTAGCCTTCTAGACAGAGGAAGTTTCCTTAAATTGTGGTGGAGAATCCCTTGATGCACAGCACCATAAACTTACTGGAATATTTGCTTTGAATTTCCTTTGGGCAGTGTCATGAGATGAATTGTGTCCCCTCTCAAATCCATATGTTGAAGCCTTTATTCCCAGTACCTCAGAATGTGACTATATTGGACACAGGGCCTTGAAAGAGATGATTATGTTAAATGAGGCCTTACAGGGGGCACTAATCCACTCTGACTGGTGTCCTTATAAGAAGAGGAAATTGGGACACATAAAGGGGCTCGCTCCAGTGGTTTGCAGGCACAGAGGGACACCATGCGAAGACACAGCAAGAAGGTGGTGGTCTGCAAGCCAAGGAGAGAGACCTCAGAGGAAACCAACCCTGCCAATACCTTGACCTTGGACTTCCAACATCCAGTAGCATAAAAAAATAAATTTCTGTTGTTCAGGTCATACAGTTTATGGTATTTCTTTATGGCAGCCCAGGCAAACTGGTAAGGCATGTAGAAGGATCGTTTGTGAAGTATTTGGTGGTGTATTTTCCAAATACAATACTATGGAGAACATCCCCTCCCGTGTGGATGTGAACAGAGCACCTTAGGAGGTGAGAGGCAGGGATTGGGAGGTGTGCCTAGATGGGTGCAGCTCCTGGTTCCTGTGGTCTGTTCATCATGTTTCATTGCATCATTATGCTTTCTAACTTACATCTATTTAGCATTATGCGATTTTCCATGGATCAAACATTTTATTAAAGATAAAGAACAAAGCTCATTAAATGTAAAAAAAAAAAAAAAGAAAAAAATTTGTTTACATGGATTATATTTAGTGAAGTAAAGTATGACATGGTCCGAATACTTTTCTCATTACTATCATTTACATAGATTTTCTTTTCAATAGCTAGTCTATTCTTGGAAGCAAATTTTAATAGTATTCATTAGTTATTCCTTTGTGGGAAAGAGGTTAATTTTTTTTCCATTTAAGGGGAAAATTATGGTCAGACATGAGCCACTCAGCCTTGCCAATGTGATATGAAAAGGCAGAAACTTTTGCCACTGAAGCATGATCCTAAAATATCTGCTGTGAAGGAGGGTCAGGACTGTTGGTGAAATTTTTCCTCACATTTAGAATTGAAAATATTTACCGTGACCTGGAGAGTAAATTGTGGGGTTGGGTGTTCAGTGGAAGTGGGTCCAATCCACATTCATGTCAGTTTAGCTTTTTTTTTTTTTTTGGTACTGTGACTATAGCGATTTTTTACACTGATAAATCACATTTGAAATGCATGGCAGTGGTTGCAAGGTAGGATGGACAGGATCATTCATTTTGCTAGAAAAACCCCCCTTTTAGCACATAGGGTACTGCATCTGAGTACTCTATCCTCTGAGCCAGTAGCTGATAACATTTCTGTGTTTTTCAATATCTTGATAATTATTCATAGGGGGCTTTTGGCTTTAAAATTTCTTAGATTACTTGAACATCTTATCAAGTCTTCTAGTTACCTAAGAGTTTCCCTTCAGCATCTTAATTAAGAATATTTCTCAAGAAACTTTTTGTAATTAATTATCCTTTTCCTCTTAGTGTATCCTGAATGTAACTTTACCTTTTGTGAAATTAATCAAGGTTATCATTATTTATGAAAGCAATTCTTGTTCTGCAATATAATGATGTCTTTGGAGCTATTGAGATAAGTAGAGTTTGCTCCTACAATAATCTTAAATATGTATGATTTTTGAATATTTTCCTTGCCCTTTTACTTTTTTTCTCTCCTGTTTTGTTGTCACATTGTCACTTGTAATTTTCTTTGCTCCTTTTTATAGCCCTTCCCCTCCTTGTAGTTTGCTGCACCTGCTTTCCTTGTATGAATGAAAATTATAATAATTGAATTTATAGTGGTTGTATAAATCAGTGACCTGAGATGCCTAAGACTCTGCTTCAGGAAAAACTGCTAATGGATTTTGTGATTATATTTGAGTTGCTCACCTACTCAGATTAGTGTAACTTCTACTGGGTGCCTGTTACAGGCAAGCCCTACCCACTGCTGGTGCTGGTCAGCTCCCTGAATTCTAGCTGGTGAGGCACAGAGGTGATCTGTCTCCCTGTTCTCTTACAAGGTATGACCATTTATGCAGTTGAGAAATAAAAGTTTCTGCTTCTGTCGGTCTTGATTTGTACTTTGGAACAGAGGCCAAAAGTCTTATCCAAGGCTACAAGAGAAAGGCCTTGAATGGTCCACAGATACATAATTTAGACTCATCTGCCTAATTCCACATGCCTCAGCTATTGACATGATAGTTTTCAAAAATTTCTTTGTGGAGTCAACCACAGAATAGTTTATAATCTTCTCCTATAGAAAGTGCTTCCTTTAAAAGGTCAAATACTTGGATTCTCAAGTTCTCACTTTAATCCTTCAAAGACTTAAATGAGCTTCTTCTAAGTGGCATCTTAATTTTCGTGTATAAAATTTCATCCTTCAAGCTGTGTTACTACTGTTGTACTTGGAAAACCATAACTTCGGAGTGATAGTGGTAAAACAGATGTATGGGTGTGTATTTTCCTAAAAAGAACCACCCAGGGTGCTGCATTCTTTTTAGGATCACCATGCTTAACTTGCAGTTTTTCATGGACTTGGACCCAAACTGGGACAACAGATGTACCTGATATTCCTCTTCAGTGATTTACAAATACAGCTTTAACTAGAATTAAAAATTATTCTTTTCATCAGCCATGGTCAGCACTTACCTTACCTAATTCCTAGTATTGCTTAGTGTTTAAAGAGAAGCATTTTGTATGTGTGCTGGTGGGTTGTCCAAAACTGACAAGTCACTTTCTGCAGAGACTTTGACTCATACAGCTCCAAATAATATATCCAGATGCCAGGATGAGTGTGATGAGTCTAAGACGTTACATTTAAAACTTGATTAATACTTGATTTTATACTGGGAAGTACCAGACAGCTTTTATTCCAAACTGAGACATTATTTTCAAATATTTATGAAGAATAGTATTTTTCTGCTGGAAAATGTGATGTATAGTGGATTCAATGATTCCAAAATGTGCTATGGTTCTCGTTTTAATTCAAGTGAACCATGATCATGACTGTGTTATGCATCCTAGTCAATAGGTTTTAAAGTGTAGGATAATTGTTATTTAAAGTCATGGAGAATGAGGAGGGGCCGGTGAGAAATCTGTTGGCTTAGGAGAAAGTCAAGACGTTTTAATTTTATAATGATGAAATGAAAAGGCTTAAACAGATCTTAGGGATTATGTAGTGTAGTACAGCTGACAGTGTGGAAGTTAGGGGCACCGACCCTCTGTGCAGTTAACAATCTGAGTATAACTTAGAGTTGGCCCTCCATACCCGAAGTTCTGTATCTGCTGATTCGATCAACTGCAGATTGTGTAGTACTGTAGTATTTACTTTTGAAAAAAGTCTGTATATAGGTGAGCCTGTGAAGCTCAAACCCTTGTTTAAAGGTCAGTTATAACTCAATTTTTTTTTCTGAAGAAACAATCAAGGTCCAGAGTTTCAGATTTCTTAAGTTTACACAGATGTGCATGAAAAAGCAATTGCAGCAGCAGTACAAAGGCCTGGAGGCATTTAAAATGAACTATGATGACTCTAAAGGGTGACCCCTAAGAGTGAAGGGTGGGTGGTTTAGATGATTGATACCTTAAAAAAAATTTCTTGAATATGCATGACCCATCCCCATCAAGAGTATCTGCGTCTTTGCTGTTCCTTCTTTTGCCATGAGCGTCTTAAATGAATGGGCTGATTGTCTAATGGTCATTATGATACTAGCAGATTCTGTATTCAGGTGTGTATTTTCTTGGCCATGCCTTTTCATGTCTTTCACAGGCATTTTCTTGTAAAGGTAGGACTGGCCACTGTACAGCGATGCATTGGGGAGTCAGTCACTAGTGACCTTGGCCAAAGCTGAATCCAGGCCATCCGGCTACTGGCCAGAAACATTGCTGGTTTAGCTACTTGATCACCTGCTTCTGTTTTTCTTTTCCACTTACAAATGGTGGTTGGTTGTTCTTTTCTGACATTAATCACAGTTTCAAAAAATTCTTTGGGAGAACTTGCAAAGGGGAGGCAAAATGTGGATCAGTGTTCCTGGTTTTGTCCCCTGAAGAACAACCACTCTTCACTGAGACCCTGGGACGTTGGTCCAGCTATAAGCTATTTGGCTGAATGAAATTATGTCCACTAATGAATTCTTTTGTAGTTGAGAACTGTTGGAGATGTGTCTGATGGTAACCTTGAAAATTATAAACCAGTTCACCTCTTTTTCTTCTACCCCTCACCCAGGAAAGATGCAGTGGGTTTCATTAAAGTAGTGAAAATTTAAAACAGTTAAGATGATCAGAATTTATTCTTCCAAGCAACTATTATGACCTAAGAGAAGTTATTTTAAATATTTAAGCTATTTTTCAGTGCTACTGCCATTATTGAAAACAGAGGAATTTTTAAAAATTGAAGTGTAGCTGCTGTACAATGTTATGTAAGTTACAGGTGCACAATACAGTGATTCACAATGTTTAAAGGTTATACTCCATTTATAGTTATTATAAAATATTGGCTACATTCCCCATGTTGTACAACATATCCTTGTAGCTTATTTTATATCTACTAGTTTGTACCTGTTACTCTCTACCTCTGTATTGCCCCTCCCCACTTCTCTTTCCCCACCAGTAACCACTAGTTTGTTCTCCGTAGCTGTGAATCTGTTTCTTTTCTGTTATAGTCACTAGTTTGTTGTATTTTTTAGATTCCACATAAGTGATATTATACAGTATTTGTCTTTCTCTGTCTGGCTTACTTCACTTAGCCCAACACCCTCCAAGTCCATCCATGTGGCTGCAAATGGCAAAATTTCTTTCTTTTTATGGCTGAGCAGTATTACATTTTATACACACATTCACACACACGTATTCCACATTATCTTTACCTTTCATCTATTGAATACTTAGGTTGCTTCCATGTCTTGTCAATTACAATTAATGCTGCTATGAACTTCGGGGTGCCTTATTTTTTCAAATCAGTGTTTTTGTTTTTTTTTTTCAGATAATATACTCAGGAGTGGAATTGCTAGGTTATACGGTAGTTCTATTTTTAGTTTTTTGAGAGACCTCCATACTGTTTTCCTTGGTGGCTGCACCAATTTACATTCCTACCAACAATGTAGGAATTCTCCATAGCCTTGTCAGCATTTGTTATTTGTGTTCTTCTTGGTGATAGCCATTCTGACAGGTGTGAGGCGATATCTCAGTCTGGTTTTGATTTGCATTTCCCTGATGATTAGTGATCTTTTCATGTGTCTGTTGGCCATCTGCATTTCCTCTTTGGAAAAATGTCTATTCTGTTCTTCTGCCCATTCCTCTGAAAACAGAGGAATTTATTACAGCCTAATAAGCTCACAGTTTCTGTTTTTTTTTTTTTTTTTTTAACTTTAAGGGTTCTAGCTGGAATGCTATAACCCATTCTTTTGAGAGAATTGATTTGGATTTAAAGTCAAATCCATTCTTTAAAGATTTGATTTGAAATATGCTGTAGGCTCTGAAGGCACCCCCAGTGATAAGATATGGCTAAAGTAATGGTGTAACACTTCCAGAGTGGTTGCTTAGAAGAGCAAAACATTTTTTCTTGGCAATTTTTTTTTCTTTAATGGCATAATTTCACCAGCTAGGTCATTTTATACTTAAAACATGATGTTTAGTTTCCCAAGATGCCTGATTCAGATTGTATAGTGAGTAGTGATGTTTAAAAGCCCCTTACTTTCTTTACCTCTTATGGATATGATATTAAAAAGAAGAAGCAGCAGCCTAGCATGTGATTTTCCTCTTGCAAAGGAAGAAAAGATATGACAGAAATAGCTGTGGGGGATGGCCTGTTTACTCTCTCCTCAATAGCAGTAGTGATGCTGGGAGGTTGTGACTGTGCTGCAGATACAGAAGGTGGCAGTTAGTTCAGGGAGGGGCCAGAGGCTTGGAATAGAGTGTGGAATGTGAAGAGGATGTTTAAGGAGCAGGGCTCTCTGGTCACCTTTGTGTTACCGAATGATTTCTAAATGTTCTCTTTTACCTTGGCCTACTTGTAACAGAGTTTTCCTGTGTTTAATTCAGTTTCTCAGGAAGAATACAAACTTCTTGATTTTTTCCCCTCATGTCCCTTTAAGAAGTAAATTTAACCATGAAATACCCAGATAAGAGAATGGGATAGTAGTTCTCATACCAGACTTTATCACCCAAGGAAAGAAATTCACTTTATAGACAGTGGAGTGGACAATTTTTGTTGGTAGTCATAGATTGAAGCCCAAGTTAATAGTCTGTTTAATATCAATTAATTAATACTAGTGTTAATTAACATTAATATTAATTAAACAATATTGATACTAGACAGTTTGTTCTGATGCTGATATTTAGAAAGATACAGATTTTTTTTTTACACCTTAACAGATAGTTCTTTGTCCACTGAGGTAGTAATAACATGTCTGTCACCAATAAGTGACATTTTCCCAATAGTCTCTAGTGCAGCTCAAGCAGGTCCTGGTTTATATTCTGGCTTTATATGCACTTACTAGGTGTTTGAGCCTTCCCTTCCTCATCTGTTTAAGGAGTAATAGTCCCCACCTCAGGGTGACCATGAATATTAAATGAAGTAAAATGTGCAATGCATTTAGCACATTGCCTGGCACACTTAATGCTGTGGTGATGTTTTTTATATTAATTGTAAATATTGAGCCTGAGACAGGCTCTCAAGACACTTCCCAGATTGGGTCGGTGAGATGTGCATCCATCTGTTGAACTTTAGGTAGGGCACACGGGCTTGGAGTAGATCAGCACAGGTGAAGGAGTGCACACCGAGTACAGTTCCTGGCACAGCCTGAGTAAGTAATCCAGACAGGTTAGAGAGCAGCAACTCTGATCGTTGTTAACTACTCACTTTTCCAAAAGTCTAAGAAGTGTGTACCTTATTAATATGGCCATGTAGACTATACAACAATAATAAAAGTATATATTTTTAAAGTGTATATTTAAGGAACACTAAGTGTGCTATATAACCTTTAAAGATGAACAGGGTCATCTTAATATGATCAGATATAAACTCCTCCAAGGCAGGGTCCTTGTGTTTTGTTCCCTACTGTCTCCTCAGAGACTGAAATGTGCCTGGTGCATAATAGATGCTTGGAAAACTTGCATGAATGAATGGGTGGATGACTGTATACTAAACTCATTTCAGAATGTTTGCTTGCCCAGCTTCATGCAGTCCTAACTGTTGATGAAATCTGTGGCATAGTGATGAACAGTATAAATTCTGCCCCTAGACAATCATGTCTCAGATCCACTCACTGACTGTGAACTTTGGGGGCAATTATTTACTTCTGTATGTCTCAGTTTTCTCATCTATATAATGGAATAATAATTGTAGCTAACTCACTGGTTTCTTATGAGTAATAAATTAATATTTGTAAAGCACTTGAAGCATGTCTGCCTTGTCTCTACTAAGTTCTAGGTAAATGTTTGTTAAATAAAAGATTAAATAAATGAGTAAGTGAATAAAAGCGACCTCCCTTTGGCTAGTACTAATCACACACAAGCCAGAGACAGCCATTCATCAGCTGATTTTGGCTGACCTTGGCATGATGTTGGTTTAGCTCAAAAAGAAGAGCTAGACCAAATTCCTCTTCCAGGAAGTTACCCTGCCACTAGGGGATGCAGGCAATAAGGCCTCCCATTGGCCTGGGCAAGGTGAGGGTGGAGTGTGTTGCACAGAGAGAAACAGAAGTGGAGAGATGGGAGGGGGGCTGGAATGAAGCTGGGGGCGGGGTGGAGGCTGGAGGGAGAATGCCCAGGTGTGGGGGCTAGGCTGTGTTAGAGTGGCTGCGTATGTGTAGCTTAAACTTCCTGCCCCAACCTCCCCATCTTTTTGTTTGTCTGTCTTATAAGTTGAGTGAAGCTCTCTGTTCCTCGTAAGACAAAAAATGGGGTATGATTAGTCATTCACAACAACTAGCTTGGCATGTCTTAATTTATTCTCCCTTAGTAAATGGTTACTGGTCTGTAAAAGGTCTGTTGTCCTAGGATGTGGCAGTCGAGGCAGCTACAAGGGAAGACAAGTTCACATCTGGCCCCCACACACTCAGGCAGTGTTAACATTGCTTACAATGTAATAAACACAGAAATCTGTTACAAAGCAGTATTGATCTATTTAGTGAAGAGTCAAGTATCCCTGGATAATTCAGTAGTGCTTGGGAGTATCATATGTTACGATGTAAGTGACTAGAAAAGGTTAAGTTATTTTTACTATGCTTTTTTTTTTTTTTTTAAACCAAGGTAGGGAAGCATGCAGTTTGTTTCCAGACATTTCCCTGTAACATCAGGTAAACTTTTAAATCAGGTGAAGTCTGTACATTGAATCACAGTCCTTTTAGTTGCAAGCGATAAAAACCCATCTTGAAAATGTTGATCACGTAACTAGTAGTTCAGAGGCATGGCTGGCCTGAGGCAAAGCAGTACTCAGGAGGTTAAATAGAATTTCTTAAGGCCCTGTTGCTTTTGCTCCAAATTTACATGGTTGGAGCTTCTGGATAAAAAAGAAAAAAACAGACCCTCTTCCTCCCAATGTCTATGCGCAGAATGAAGTGAAAGGACTCAAATCCTGCTTGAGTCACATGCCTACTTCTAGATGTTCCACTGTATCCAGAGGGTGTTGGCTGTGATTGGTCCAGTCTGGGTCACATGCTACCTCTGAGGCCAGGGGGCTGGAATACCCTGAGTGACAGCCCAGCCATGCCAGGCAGAGTGGAGGAGGGGAGACTGCCCAGGGGAGGAGTGCTGGCAGGAGAGACACTTCCACTCCAGGCAAATGAATGGCAGAGTGTTTGTTATTCAGGAAACCACTCCTCCAGAGCTCTCCTCTCTTGATGCCAGATAAATGAGGTTTCACACTATTTGGAGTTACTTGCTGTCTTTGGGAACACACAAAATGAAAATTGTGATCCATTAAAAAAAATTACACCATTTTTAAATCAGGTTTTTAGTACTTACACTATAATGGAAAGTGAACCTTTTTTTCCACCAGCTTTTTAACTACCACAGTAGTAATGATGTACCCTCTTTCCATCCTCCAAATCTTAAGAGGGAAGTTGAAACCAGTCTGGGTGGACGGTAGCAGCTATGAATTCAGTGTACTATACTCTTTAGTTAGGATGCTCAGGATGAAGGCTTTTGTCATCCTTTTGTTACAGTCACAGGAAAAAATACCACTTTAGCATAAAGGTCCTCCAGTTTTGTTATGCCACATTAACCAAGATGTGTAAATGTCGTAAGTGAACTATCGGTATTGTTTAAGCGGTCCAGAGAGACTGTTCCGGAGCTGAAGTTGTTATCCCCAGGAGAGCTTAACCCATCTTCCTTCTATAAATAAAGCATCCCTTATATCACATAAATTAGCTCAATCTCTCTAGACAGTCAGCAGGGACTGCATTTTGTTTTACCCTAAAAGACTTTGCTACATGAAATTGGAATGCAGAATTAATAAGCTGCTTGTGTGTTGTATAGGTTGATACTATGATAAAGACAGATCTCAGGATCAAAGCAAAATCCTCTGATTTCCCTTTCTGTTCTAATTAGAATTTATAGGAAATGCAACGTTTCATTAGATTTTCCATGCCAGGCATGAAAGATGTTTTTAGCTTTCCTTCCTGGTACTGTGTCCCTAGCCAGATTGTTTTGTGCTCTTAGCCACTAGGTTACATGATGAAGTGGAATAAACTGTCTTACTTGGATTCTGCAGCAGGCATATATCCTATTCAGTTTTCTAAATAAGTTCAGCTAGCTTACTAGTTCACAGAAGTGTTTTCACAACCTTTTCTTAGATATTGGACTTTCATAGGTAGTGGTAAGTATGTGGTAAGTGGTAAGAACACAAATGTTCTAGAATTATTTGCTTATGGGGTATTTTTGAAGACTAGCTAGCTGTCACCAAGTAGGCATCATAACAGAAAAGGAAACAATAGGAAATTAGCCACTGGTTGGCTTTTTCTGTACATGTCTGCTTTCACAGCTGTTTTTAAATTATTAAAATCCTGTGACTCACTTTAGTTGTTGATTCTTTCTGTCTCCCTGCAAATATTAGTTAAATGTCTATATCAGAGAAAGTGCAGGTCACAGTGGAGATCCTGAGGATGGGCCTTGGGTCTGCTTCACAGAACCCAGAGTCCACGTTAGCCCGTGAAAATATTTGCTAAGCCTGCATTCTCAGGAAACAGTTATGAAATGCAGACTGATGGATGCAGTGAGAGGTTCTTTAATAAAGAGGCCAGAGCCAAGCACGAGTAAGTCATTTAGAAAGAAAAGTGTATAGAAAGCTAAAGTTTAACAAATTTATTATTGTTTCCTGCTAAAGGAATATTCTGTTTTCTTTCCTGCTGTGGCTGCTAATCTCTGGCTGGAGAAATGGTAGTGCCTGTTTAAGGAGTGCTTCCAACCCAGTGCTGTTTGGAAGATTTCTCAGTAAACTCTGATTTTCATGTTCAGATTTTCAGTGATTTACTAGGAGATGAAGGTGTTTCAGAGGGACTGGGCAGGCTTCGTAGGCATCCTTTGTCCCAGCTGCCTCTCTTCTGTTTGTTACTCTGGATCTTGTACCTCCCTCGGGGCTAGCCTCAAATCTTCCCCAGAGAAAACTTGCCTCAGGGATCCCATGCAGCCTGGAGTGGTCCTTGCTGTCTTTGGATTCTTGTGACAGTCAGACATCGTTAGAACTTGAGAGCAGAGTGCCTTGTTGGTCTCTGGTAGTGTGTGAATGCACATTTATTTGCCTCACCAGTTCTGTTATCCTACCAATTCAATTTGTAGAGTGTTCTCACAAGAAATACTTGGTTATCTCATTTGTTATCACAAAAGCCCTTCAAGACAGGGACCGCAGGAGCCTCTGTTTGCAGATGAACTGAGACACAGAGACATGGACCCTAAAGTCAGGTGTTTACGGAGGACTACTCTGAACAGAAGTCCACTGTGATGGGCAGATAGGTGCCAAGTGTGACCCACACCCTGTTGTGTAGCAGCTGACAGTCACTCCAAGAAGCGACGTTGTGCACAATGGTGTGAAATATGTGACAGTTTATTTTGTGGAAAGTGAGAAGGGGGTGGTTTTTATTGGAATAAGGAAGGCTTCTGGGGAGAAGGGGGTCATCAGTGTGCCAGATCTCGACAGATGGGTGAGACTTTCACAGAACAGGACCTCACTGTCAGGGAAGTAACAGAGCAAAAGATATATGGAAGCACAGCCATGTTTTGATAAAGGTAAGGAGGACAACTTGAGTGAAGAGTTTGTTTAGAGAAGCACGAAGGAAATAGGTCGGAAGCTCAGATTGGGATCAAATGATGGAGGACCTTGGTGGCCAGATCAAGGATCTTGGTTGGGCCAAGAATGTGTTTGAGGGATAGAGGGATGTGATAAAGGCTGGGTGGTGGGAATGCAGCCGGGAGCTTCTAGGGAGGAGGCACAAGATAAGGCCCACCTGGTAGGTACATGAATTGAGGTGATGGGAGTTGAAGGGGAAGAAATGCGGCTATGAGTAAGATTGGGAGGGAAGAAAGGGCAGCCCCAGGCAAGTGATGGGCGGGTGGTGAGGTTGTGTAGTGGTGTAGACTTGGAAAGGTACTGGAACTTCATTCCAAGAGAGGATAACATATTTCAGAGAAGGATGCATTTATGGAGATAATACCGATAGAATACCAAAGGGATTCAGTAATGCTCACAGAGCTAAATTGTGACTGACTTTCTCTTTGGCTTCTGTAATCTCCTCCATAGCAACCAGTACAGAGCTGGCCACCTTACAAATAAATACACGTTGACTTCAATAGTGGGATTCGTCTAGTGGGCTTGTAGTAACTCAGATGAAGGTGTGCTGAATTTTACCTTCAGTGTAAACTTTATAGTCTGGTTATAGTAAATGAGAACTGATCAGGAATATTTAAAATATTTTGGAAGCAAATGGTTTTTTAAGCACAATCAGGAGGTAGAGAAACAGCAACTTATAGCTAAATGATTGAGATGCTAATTAAAAACAGTTTTCAGCCATTTATTACAAGAGATTCCCTAACCACATTTTACTAGACAATCCTTTGAACTGTACAGAATTTACTAAAAGTGATAGTTTCTTTGAAATGTTCAGTATTTGACACTGTTAGCCTTAACTGGAGGGAGATTTCTTATATATGATTATCGAGGATTCAACCTTCTCACTGATTGCCCAAGCATTATTTTGAAATGTAAACGTGTACTATAAATACTTATTTTGGATCTAAAGGAATATAACTGACTTGAAAATCATTTTCTGAATCTTATGAAGGCTTGTAAATTTGATTAAAACAGCATAACCCATTATCTTTAGGAATCTCAAGGATTACATAAGAAGCACAACAAATACCAAATGACGGTGTAATTTAGCCAAACATTAAGGGCTAAATTCACTATTGTATCTGTATTGTGACTTCATTTGTTCACAGAGTATTTACTGAATTCCTACAGCGTAGCAAGCTATAGGCCCTGGGGATAGAGAGGTGAGCAAGCATGGCACTAGTACCAACTCCACTTAGGTCTTGAGCGAGCAACCTGGGCATCACCCTGGTCCAGTGGTTCCTAAGTGTGTTCCCCAGACCAGTGTCATCAGCATCATGGGAACTTGGAGGTGGGGCCCAGCATTCTGTTTAATTTTTTATTGAGATGTAGTTGATGTACAATATTATGTAAGTGTACCACCCAGTAATTCACAGTTTTTAAATTACAAAATTTTCATAGTTATTATAAGATATTGGCTATATTCCCTGTGTTGTAGAGTATATCCTTGTAGCTTATTTATCCAGCAGTCTGTTGTAACAAGCCCTCCTAGAGATTCTGAAATGGGCTAAAGACATGGAGGGAACTGTGAAATAGTGTTACTAGTTTCCTTTTAATTCTGTGTGCTTTATTTTATGCACTTAACATTTCAGGAAACATTTCTTGGCCTCACCACACTACCAAAGTAATTCACAGCACAACAAGCTTAGTTAGAAATCCTGTGGACCTACATTCCTTCCTTCTGTCTCCTTTTCTCTCTTATCAATTCATCAAATCCCACTGCTTCTGCTGTTATTGAGGTATCTCTCAAATCTGTCCTTTCTTCTTTATCCCCAATGATATTTATTTAAAGACTCATTTCCTTCTTAAACGTTTGCAGTCGTGACCTCTCAGCCCTTTCCCCAGCTCAGCCTCCCCACTGCAGGCAAGGGATCATTCTTAGCTGTGAATCATCTAAAACCTTAAAATCATTCAGTCATTGATCAGATGGGATCAAGTCTAAATTCTTCAGAGTGGCTTCCTAGAAGTTTTCATGGTCTAGACATTGTCTGCATTTCCAGGTTCCCCTCTTAACTCTTTGCAGCACATACCTTGTACCTTAGCGTTAGCAGAAGGTACTCCACAGATCTCTGACAGGTGCTGTGACATCTCCCCTTTGCACTGACTGCTTCTCTGCCTAGGACATCCCTTCCTTTCTTCTTTGCCTGGTGAACTTCTGTGCACATGTAAGTTGTGTAACCAGGTATTCCTCAGCAACCCAAGTTGCATTAGGAGCTCCATTCTCTGAGCTTTTGGAGTGGTTTTCCTCCAAAGAGTCGTCTCCAAAATTATTTGACCACAGATTTTATATTTTAAAAATCTTTAGTACCTAGTGAAGCCCTTTCAAGCAGGTTCCTTAGATGTGTGGTTGCTACAGGAGGGTACTTCTTCACCCTGAAAGTGTTCCTGCCTCTGGGGAGCAAGGCAGAACCTAGTTGTGTCATCATTCAGGGAGGAGGAGGAGGCGGAGAAGAGGATGTCGCCAGTGGCCGCCGCAGGGAGGGTGTGGGCTGCTCACTCTGTAATCTTCTTGCCTGGTTGCCAGGCTGCCGGGGGCCAAAGCACATTTGAGGTATTGTGGTTTGAGCTCTTGTCCTTCCACGGTCCTGGGAACTGCTTTCAAATGATGCGAAACAAAGATGACTGGGGCTCAACCACACTGAATAACTTTAAAAACATTTGTGCCCCACCTCCCACTGTAAACGCCAAACATGCTCATTATCGAAATCTAGGAAGATAGGAGAGAAGCGAGAGGGGGAAAATTGTATGTTGCTCTATCTCTTAATGAAAATAGCTGTTCTTATTATTATTTTTCACTTTTTTCCATGTTTATTTTTAATTTAAAAATCATGCTGTATATAATTTTATAATCTTATTTCTTTCTTCTACCATAAACTTCTCATTATAAACTCTTAGTGACTACATGAAATTCTACTGAACAAATGTGTCTTTGCTTACTTATATAATTCCACTGTAATGGAATGTAAAAGATGTCCTATTTTTTTCTTTGTAAATAACACTACACTGAATATCGTGAATGGGGTGTGTGTGTGAATAGTCTTTTAATAATCTCTAGAGTCAGGAATATAATTATGGATGTCAGTAATTACTTTTGAACTCTATCTGTTTTATAATCAATCCAGCATCTATTGAGCACAAGAGCAATGCTGGATAATTCCTCCCTTAAACAGGAATGTAGTGGATTTCCAGACCTGTGAAGACTCTATCGTATAGAGTAATGTTTAAACAACTTTGTGTGGTTTTTATAGTTTCTGTCATAGAATGTTGTGCTTTGTGAGATAAGAGAGGAGAATACTTTAGCTTTCTGACTCATTTTTAATAAAGTGCAATTGTAATTAACCAAATATAAAAAAAATGAGTACACTTTATAATTCTTGGATGCCATAAAATTTTTTTGCTAAGTTAAAAGATAAGCTCAGATGTGTTTTTCTTTTTTCTTCCTTTCCCTTCTAAGAAGCTTAGACATTTTTATAGATTTTTCATGAAAGTAGGTCTCATAATCACCCAGTAGGTTCCAGGTTTACAGTTCTTTGGGATTGAGAGGATGGGGGAGGACAGTAGGGGAGAGAGATGAATGTTAAACAGAGTGTTTTGTGTGCTAGACACGATGAGAGGGAATCCCTTTCCTTCCAGCCATCCTGAGAAACTGGCATTGAGATTCCCACTCTAGAGTTGAAGAAGCTGAGACTCAGTCAGCTGTCAAGGTGGTACAGATGGTCAGAGACCCGAGTCTGTCAGCCTCCACCACCCGTGCTCACTGTGTTACATCCAGGCGCCTCAGGCTCTGAGCCCTGTGAAGACAAACTGTGCTGTGATTCCTGTGTGGAGTGATGCCCTTACTATAGGGATGGGCTGCTCCATGTGGGTCTTTACACTTAAATTTAAGTAAATTTAAATAAAATAAAAAGTTCAGTTTCTCTGCTGCACTCACCACATTAACAGCGCTAGGGAGGACCGCAGTGGATAGGGCAGGTACACCGCCTTGCCCTTGTACAGAAAGTTGATGGACAGTGCTGGCCTGGAGGCTGCCTTGGGAAAAGTTCTTACAGACTACCTGTCTATCTTTATTGATACCCTATTTGGGACTCTTGAGTTCTACTCACTCTTAGCCGCTCATGCACTCACTTACCCCTTTGAATTCTGGAATCCACACTGTCCACCATCTGGAACCTCTGGACTGAGGAAGAGGCAGGGCTTGCACAACCCACTGGCTGGTGATTGCAGCATAACCATGACTCCAGTGTATATGGAGTAGCACCCACAGAGCATTTTTATTTTGAATAGGTCAGACCATGAGAAGAGGAATGATGATTTGCTTCTTTGCCTGATAAATGCTAAACTGTGTACCTCTCAAGTAAAAATTACTCTTTTACATTGTTTAATTTTTCTCAACATGGGATCTTAATTCAGTTGGGAAAGGATAAACCAAAATGGGGAGGAATTAGTGAGAATTGAATTTCAGGGTGTATGCTGGTGAATACTAAAATTGGTAGTGTTCTCAGGGCATTTCTATGATACAGAAATTTAATTTTTATGAATAGATATTTTAAAGGATTTTAGGGGGGGATATCTAAAAGAAGTTTTAATGTAATTTTTTTTATTATGGTTCTTTTAAAAGTAGTTCACTAAAAGTGATCAATTTGACAAGTGAGACAATGTCCTATAAGAAAAAATGCTTCACTGTGGATCCTGGATCTCTAAGAAGTCATTTAACCCCTCTGAGCTTTGTCAGTTTCCTTATCCATTTCTTCATCAGTAAATTGGAACAATAATATCTGCCTTGCTTGTCAGAGTCATTGGAGACTCAAATGAAACGATGTATATGCTAGTGCTTGGGAGACTACCGGAGCTTTGCAAATGCCCTAATGGCGTTGTGTTGTGGATCCTTTCTTTTCTGAACCTTGCTATTTTATTTATTATAACATTTTTTTAAATTTATGTATAATTGATTTACAAAGTTGTGTTTGTTTCTGGTGTATAGCATAGTGATTCAATTATATATTTATATTCTTTTTCATTATAGGTTATTACAAGGTATTGAATATAGTTCCTTGTGCTATATTCTAGAATCTTGTTGTTTATCTATTTTGTATTTAGTAGTGTGTATCTGCTAATCCCAGACTCCTAATTTATCCCTCCTCACTTCCCCACTGATAACCATAGGTTTGTTTTCTATGTCTGTGAGTCTATTTGTTTTGTAAATAAGTTCATTTATGTCTTTTTTTTTTTTTTTCAGATATTCCACATGTAGGTGATATCTTTCTTTTTCTAACTGACTTCACTTAGTATGATAATCTCTAGGTCCATCCATGTTGCTGCAAATGGCGTTATTTCATTCTTTTTATGGCTGAGAGTATACCATTTTATAATTATATACCACATCTTCTTTATCCAGTCATCTTTTGATGGACATTTAGGTAGTTTTTATGTCTTGGCTATTGTAAATAGTGCTGCTAGGAACATTGGGGTGCATATATCTTTTGGAATTAGAGTTTTCTCTGAATATATGTCCAGGAGTGGGATTACTGGATTGTATGATAAGTCTATTTTCAGTTTTTTAAGGAATCTCTGTAGCTGCACCAATTTACATTCCTCCCAACAATGTAGGAGAGTTCCCTTTTCTCCACACCCTCTCCAGCATTTCTCATTTTGTGAATTTTTTCATGATGGCCATTCTGAACCTTTTCAAGATCTAAAGAGCAGCAAGGTATTGCAATAAGTCCAACTCTCCTTAAGGGCACTCTCTGTTGTTCCATGTCTCTGGCGTGTACTCTGGATGATGAGTCTTGCTCTTGAGAGGAGTCAGTAGTGCTATGATTGACGTGATGAAAAATGCTTCGTTTGGGGAGCAGGAGTCTTGATGCCATGAACTAAATGAGCTGCCTTTACTTTATGAACTCGTTCACCCTGAGCCAGTGTTCCTGGGCGATGAGAGAGTCTTTATCTCATGGAGGAATAAATACCAGTCTCCGTCTTAGCACATCTATAGTGGAGAACAGTTGTGTTGATGTGTAGTAGATAGTACTCTGTGTATCAGCTGCCGTCTTACTCATGAAAGGGGAAAGTTCTCTAATACTTTCACTAGTCAGGCCTAGAAGGACACTGTGACAAAGGTAGAACATCACTGTAGAATTTCAGAATAATCTGTATTTCAGAAAGCAAGTGCAAAGATAAAGGAGTCATTTAAACAAAATCTTAGCCGTATGGAGATGTTCTCTTAGCTGGAAAAGCAGCAGATTCTTGATTAGAGGTAATTGTACTTCTCAGTCCTATAGTTTCTTGAGATATGGGGTCACTTAAAGATTTACTTAGTCTTTCACCTAAAACAGTATTAAACATTTGCTATACTGTTAGATTATTTTGACAGGAAGTTTTTCACTTCCATCACAAGGATTCCTTTTTATTATTGCTAATTACACTGGAGGCTGATGCTACTGAAATATTGTTGCTTTTGGTGCTCCAAAGTACCCTAGTGTGATGCCTTGCACAATCACTTGCTATTTCAATAATTAAGGTTGGTAGAAATTGGAGGACGATCTTGTTGCTTTCCTAGGACAATGTGTCCTTCACACACATCCCACATTCTATATTAGAACTGGCTATTAATTTTCCAGTTGGAATAATGTTATCAGTAATAGGTTTGTTCCCAGAATGGTCCACCAAACGAAATTAACCCATAGTATGGCTTAGTTCAAGGAGAAACATTTGCTAGAATTTGAAGATACTCTCAAAAACTGACTTAGAGCTAAATTTTGCACAGCTAATTGCTTATGTTGGTAAGTTGGGAACTGCCTATTCCTTTTTATAGTATGAATTCCAGATAACTATCATATCCATTACTTTTTAAGTGATTTCTGACTTCCCAGTGTATGAATCACTTCCCTTCGTAGGAACTTTAACATGCAATCTAAAACAAATCAGAATTTAGCACCTGGTGGATGCTGAACTAAATTTAATGTTGTCTGCTTATTTGTCGAAGTTTTGCTAAAAACTAGCACTGTGATTTAAAAATTTTTTTCTGCCTTTTGATTAAATGTAATTTTATGATGGTCTTATTTTATTGTTCTACACTGTTTTTCCATTGTTGTAAAGTGAATTCCTTAAAAACTCAGCAAGTCAGTATGTAGTGGTGGCAGCAAAGGCATAAATCTAAGAATTTCTGGTGCTCCATCCTGCAAAGGTAAATACAATTTATTGTAAAGTAATATTGATATATAAAGCTTACTTTATATAAATACTTCTCATCTGCCATTTCAAACTGTAGTCTATAAATTACTATTGAAACTGACATTGGTATTCTGTGTGAATACTGATCCTATTTGTGATGTGTTTTTGAAATGGTTCAACACAAAAATGTGTTTAAGTTTTTATTACATCATGGACTCTATACATTTACTCACAGAGGAGCTTAGTTTGAATAAATGTTGATGTTTTCATATTTGACTACTTAAGACAGCCCTTAGCTTGATGAGTGTAAACTGTAAAAGTACTCTTAAGAGTCAGTCTTCGGTATGTTTTGAGTGATAGATGAGTTTTTTTGTGGTTTAAAATCTGTGTCGGGGATATTGGGACTGCATGTACCCCATTTGTTCACTTTTAGTAAAACTGAGAAAACAGAACCTTTTCACTACTGCAAACTTAGAATTGCTGTACACACGGCCTTCCTGTGGGCTCTGTGACTTGCACCCTGTCACACCACAGAGCTGTGTCCTTAGGAGGCACGAGGGCCCAATTATCATCCCCATGACTATTTCACTTGATGGCAAAATCTGTAGTAAATCAAGAATATTAAGTCTGTTTGTTAATATTAAAGTCTTAAGATGCCAGCTGTGCTGAAACTGTTTATTGCTTATATTTATAGAAGAGTTTGTTAAATGCCAATACTCTCTGTCATGGAATGATCTAATTGTCCATTTTCTAAGATTACTATTTACATAGTAAATGGAGGAGTTATTTTTTTCTTTAGTTTTTCTAAACTTAAAGTTGAGCAAGTGCTTTTCTATAAATAGAACATTTGTGAAAATAGCATTCATTACTCATTTGTATGTCTTTTAATGGATTTTAGTTTTTCCCTCTGTCTCAAATGCAACTAGGCATCAACTTATTACATATTAGCTTCAATCAGCTGGGGTTCATCTTCTAAAAAATCAGCAGTTTTGTGCAGTAGTTAATGCTATGTGCTGTACATTCTGCATTGTGTGTGACTGCTTTCTTCCGATCGTGTTCAGTCTACAGCCAGACACAGGTTCTTTTTTGATGATCAAGTTTGTGTAGGTGGATGGGTCACAGACACCTTAATGTTAAACCACATGCCCACAGTTGGCTGAGCTTTCCTCATTATTGAAAAAAGATAGCCATCTGATAAAAACAAAAACAACAGAGCTCTTTGTAAGAAAAGCATGTAGAGGCCCACAGTGATAGAACTTTGAGTTTGCTGGGTTTAACCTCAGCATGAAAGTGGGATTTGGGAAAAGATGCTGCACTCCAGCGCATGACTCACAGATGTATATTGGGGGCGAACTCCAGACTCCAGACACAGGAGGTTCCATCTGCATGTTGAGTGTGCCTGCCTGCCTTCCCACTGAATTAAAAGTTAAATGAGTCTTGCAGGTGTCTTTCTTGACAGTTGTGGTGGAGTGTGTATGCTCTTGAGTGACTCCCTTTTTTTAACTACTACTGTTAGTAGTAATAGCTGCTATATTTTGAGTATTAAGTACCTAACACACATCACTGGTTCCCTGCAAAAAGGTATCGTTATTATTGCCATTGTGTTACATGTGAGGAGACTGAGGCTGGAAGAGACTAATATAACTACTGAGTATGGGCTCCCAGCTCAGGTTCAGATGCTGCAGCCCCAGGCTTTAACCACTAAACTCACCTAGCTGTAAGTGAATCTTTGCTGTTTAAAAGTGCTTCAGAGATGGCTATTGCATCATCTCTCTTAGGAGCTGGCTCCCGGATGTAGTAAAAGTATACAGAATTAAGTTACTCTCTGCGGAAATGAATGCCACTTACTTTTATATGTGCTGTGCTTAGTGGAGATAAAGAAGTGGTGCTCCCACTCTCTACTTAATAACTCTGGAAGACCAGTCTTGAAGATTCCGCTTCCTCAGTCCTTCAGCATCCCTGGTCTGGCCGGTGCCAAGTGATGCCTTGTAATTAAGTTGTGAAGATGCCGTCTGTCTTGTTCTTGCTTTAGAAGAAAGTGACTAGGAAATGGCATCTGAATGTGTGGAAATCCTGAGAAGGCACTGCTAGCCACATATTGTTGACTTCGAAAGACCTGGAGACGTTAAGGATGGGGTTTGTTAAGTCACGTTGGTGCTTAGAGTTGTGAGACCCACTGGAGCAGAGGACTTGGAGTCGTATCAGAAACCAGGCTCAAGGGATGAGCAGTAGGTGAGATGAACAGATGCTGGGGAAGCTGCCACCAAGAAGATCTGTGAGGGGGAACTAGGATGCTGAGCAGTCCCCCATGAAGAGGTTTTTGCAGGGAGGACAGGATTGATTTGGGGGATAAGGCAAGACTAGACAAGGATATCTCTAAGGATAAGGGGTGGAAGCTGAAAGTCAGGTGACTCTGGAACGGATATTGACAGAAATTCTCTCTCCTTCCTTCATCCCTTCCTCCCTCCCTTCCTCCCTCCCTCCCTCATTTCTTCCTTCTTTTTTATTGAATTAGTTGATTTACAATCTTATGTTGGTTTCAGGTATACAGCACAGTGATTCAGTATTTTTGCAGATTATACTCCATTACAGGTTATTATGAGATAATAGCTATAATTCCCTGTGCTATACAGTATATCCTTGTTACCTAACTATTTTATACTTTATAGTTTGTGTCTGTTAATTCTATACCCCTAATTTGTTTCTCCCCGCCTTCCCTTTCCCCTTTGGGAACCACCAGTTTGTTTTCTGTATCTGTGAATCTGTTTCTGTTTTGCATATACTTTCATTTCTATATATATATACACACACATATATGTAATACACATATATATACACACACATATATATACACACACATATATATGTATATATATAATTTTTTTTTAAGATTCCACATGTAAGTGATATACAGTATTTGTCTGACTTACTTCACTTAATATGACAATCTCTAGGTCCATCAACATTGCTGCAAATGGCGGTATTTTATTCTTTTTAATGGCTAATGCTCCACTGTATGTGTATATATATATATATATATATATATATATATATACACCACAACTTCTTTATCCAGTCATCTGTTGATGGACATTTAGGTTGCTTCCATGTCTTGGCTATGGAAAATAATGCTGCTGTGGACATTGGGGTGCATATATCTTTTCAAATTACTGTTTTCATTTTTTCCTGGATATATGCCAAAGAATGGGATTGCTGGATCATATGGTAACTCTTTTTAATTTTTTGAGGAACCTCCATACTGTTTTCCATAGCAGCTACACTAATTTACATTCCCACCAACAGTGTAGAAGGATTCCCTTTTCTCCGTACCATCTTCAGTGTTTGTTATTTGTAGACTTTTTGATGATGGCCGCTCTAAGGTGTGAGGTTGATTTGCATTTCTCAGAAAGACTCGTTCTTGAAGTAAAGATAATTGAGAACATTGAGACTATTTACCCATAAACTACCTAATCGTTGGGTAATTTGTACACTAGTATATCTGCCAACTATAATAAAACAATGTGCATTTACCACTGCAGTTGCAGTATGCAGTGGTCATTTTAGAAGATGCTGGGTTAAAAAGGTAGTGTTAGGGTCTTAGCAGGAGAAATTCCTCAGGCAGGGAAATATTTCAGAGCTTTGGAGCCCCACCTAGGTTCATATCAAGGCCTAGGCTCTTAGTAGGCAGATTACTTCTCTAAGTCAACGTTTTCTTTTCTAAAATGGCGAACAGTAGTAACCCATGAGTGCTTTTGTGAGGATTAGGTAGTGCATGTGAAGCACTTGGTCCCTTGCCTGGCCCATAGTGAATGTTCAGTGAATGTCAGCAGCTGTTGCCTCTTCCCCTCTCCCGGATCCTCCCCATCCTCTGAGCACGTGCCATTGAACCTGGCCCTGGTACCTCTAGGGACTGCCCAGAGGGCACATTTCAGGGGCTTTTGGGTACTTGCCTGAGGATGAGACTAGCAGATCAGGTGGCTTGGCCTGAAAGCTCATTTCTGCTTTCTCTACCAGTATTTTTCATTCTTCTTCCAGATATACTGAGTCCAGGAAATAGGTACATTAGAAATGATACTTGCTAATATGGGATGAATCTTTTGTCCCCAGCTTATGTGAACTTCTGTTCTCTTGTCTGTGATAGGATGTTCTCTTCTTCGATAGTCTTTATTTTCTGCAAAATAAGGACACTCTGTATACTTTTAATAATCTGTTATTTTCTCCTTTAAAAAATTTCTTTATAAGATGTTGATTTTCTACAGAGACTTTAAGAAGACCCTATGTTTTCATACACAGAGGGGTCATCAGACCCCTGTTGGCATGTGGTAATGGAAAAGTTGTCATGTGCATTCTGAATCTGTACCCTGAAAGGCCCAGTTGCTGTAAACATGATTGTCTGGCATTTCTTCCCCTTGGCGATTGGCTTTTATCAGCCTACGGGCTCAATGCTTCAGCATAGAAATAGTGATATATTCAAGTGGGAAGCTAAGAATTCATAATGACAAACGGATGACAGTGACACTGTCTCGCAGAGCCTGAGAATGGTCTTGCAGCTGCTGCATCTTTTACTCCAAAGACCTTAATGAATCATAAGTCCCCGTTGACTGGCATGAAAATTTTCTATTGATGTGAACTTAGAGATCATTCCTGTAAAAAGCCTGAACCATTTTAGGATCTGGTAGAAATAACTGGGACAGGAGTTCTTAATCAGGAAGCCCATGGAGAGAATTGTAGAGTCTCTGAATATGGATGGGGGTT
This sequence comes from Camelus bactrianus, assembly GCF_048773025.1. Classification (NCBI taxonomy): domain Eukaryota; kingdom Metazoa; phylum Chordata; class Mammalia; order Artiodactyla; family Camelidae; genus Camelus; species Camelus bactrianus. The sequence goes on from NC_133545.1 coordinate 33,077,236, forward strand.
AAAAAAAAAAGCTTCATTTTCATGAATCCCTGACTGAAATGTAGCATTTCCTTCAAGTATGAATGTGGACAACAAATCATGGTAGCATTTAGCATTTGAAATTACAGAACTTAAGAAAGATGCCACTTGACCTGTTAATCAGTGTGTTAATAAAGAAGCACAAATACAACTGTATCGGAATTTGTTTTTTTAATAATTTGATAACTTCATTTCAATTGTGTTCCTTGATAATCCTGTGTTTTTAATACTTTTAAAGACATTGCTCTGAGAACAGGTCCCTAGATTTGACCAAATTGCCAAAGGGTTCTGGGAATTAAAGTTAAGAACCCTGTTCCCTGGTAGTTTTCCTCCGCACTAGCCCTGATTTTCAGCCGTGGAGCGCGGAGGAGAGGGAGCCAGAGTGTGTGCTGGTACAAAGGGGTGATATGAGGCCCGAGGGGGAGCTGGGAGAGGCTGTGAAATGAGATGGGGGACTAGCAAGTTGGCTGGAATAATGAGGAGATGGAGAAGTAATTAAATTGAGGCTTTCCAAACTACTCCTGACAGAGGCTTCTCCTTATCAGAATCTACATTTGCTCCTGGCAACTGTTCCTGTGGCGTTAAGTATGGATATCACCTCTGTCTTCAATTACTTCAGTTCACTCTTGTGACTCAAGGCTTTCTGCAGATGCTCTCTTCCCTCCCAGATAACGTCCTTATTTTAGTTCAGCTGTTGCCAGAGTCTTCTGAAGTAGTATTACCAGATTTTATATTTAACAAAGTAGGCAAACCATTGCCTTGTAGGAAATGTCTACCTTTGAGGATATTTGGAGGTATTGGGCATGGACATGGGTAAAAACTATTTTAAAAAAAGTTTTTTTAGGCAAAATATCTAGTAACATAAGAACGTTGAGTCCTTTGATAAACCAAAAGGGGAATGTTACAGGTCAGGCGGGTACAGGACAGAAGGTAAAGTGACAAGCATGCACTGATAGATCTATAAATGGCTGTGCTTAGAAATTAATTCTAGGGAATTGTTTATTTTGGGAATAGCAGAACCTAGGTTCAGATCTCTTTGAAATTCCTGCTTTTTATCTGACACTCCTGAAATCGGGGTGACCAGGAAGGAGGGGTTCAAGTTTTGCTAGTTTATTAAGGAAAGCCTTGGTAAACCGTTTGTAGGATGACCAAGCTCTGGGGACCTCTGTAACTTTGGGTTAGGGATTTTGAAACTCCTCCCCATTCCAGCCTGATGAAAGGCTGATTTTATGAAGTCTTTCTGGTGAAGCACTTAAGATCCAGCTGCTTCCCAAAGCTGAGTCCTGTAAAGTCACCTCGAATTCCTGCTACAGAAACTAATGGATGTATTAAATGTTTGACAAATCCTGCCACATGGTAATTTTAGATGTTGGATCTTTGGATTTGTTACATGGGCTTCCTACTACAGGAGGCACATTTTATCCTGTTACAGTATTATATCTTCTAATCTATTTCACTTTTTTTTTTTTTTTTGGTGGGGGAGGTAAGTAGGTTTGTTTATTTGTTTGTTTGTTTGTTTGTTTTAATGGAGGTACTGGGGATTGAACCCTGGACCTCGTGCATACTAAGCACAAGCTCTACCACGGAGCTATACCTGCCCCCCCATTTCATTTTCTGTTTGGAAATAAACATTTGAGAACCGTCTGATGAAGTAGGCAGTTTTAGAAAAGTTAGATGACGTTGAATAAGAGATTGTCATAAATACATTTTTGCCTACTTGCTCTCATACCCTCCCCCACCTCGCTTTAATTTTTCTCTTCCAGGTAACTCAGTTCTGTGACTTGGATGCTGTGACCTGGGCTTCTGACTTTAGAGGCAAAGTCAGAGCAAAATAAGCATTTTCATGCAAATCATGTCTCTAAGATCATCCCTAGAGTGCATATATGTCTAGTGGAATGCACAGCTTACTAGAGAAAAGGATGAAATTAGGTGAGCCTGAAGGAAGGATAAAAATCCTGTTTAATGACCCTGTTAGGTTTTTATATAGATTAACTGTTACTAAGTGAGGAATGATAAGTCCGTCTGGAATTTCTCATCCTCTGAATAGCCAGTTTTGGCACTATAAACTGGGAAGACTTCTGTTGTATCTCTGAATATATAACACTGCAATAATGCAAGCCCTGAAGCCCTTTTTCTGAGCAACATATGCTTGTGTGTAGCTTGGTTTTATGTGAGCCAAAGCGATCTCAGGTCTTGGATGGGAGTTTATTTGTGTGTGTGTGTGTGTGTGTGTGTGGTTTAAGAGATGTTTTAAACCCAGGGTAATGAGACAGGGCCAGTTAGAGCAAAGCATTGCTTAGGAGTGTGGTTCTGTGATCACAGCCTAACCCTGAGCATTTATGTTTATAAAATACCCTCCTTACGGATCTTGAGGAGACAATCTCTTCTATTCATACCCGCCTTTCCTTTCTGCACTGTCTTCCTGCTGCTTTTTCCCTCCTCCTTCCCCAAGGTGCCCAGGCTCTGCCTCAGCTCCTTCAACTTTCCTCCTTCTCACAACATAAATAACATGTCATCACGTAGGGAGCTGCTCTTATGGAGGCACACGAAGAGGTCTGAGTTTATAGCTTATAAAGTGTAGCACTCTTTAAATTTTAACAAGCCAAAGGTGTTTCATAACCCAGTAAGAAACAAATCTCCGATGATGGAATCCAGGCTTCTGGAAGAGGAGGTCATTTGGGGGTGGGTTCCTTCTTTTCACACCTTGCTTTCTCTGTCAGTAGTCCCAATTGGTCCTTGATATTGGCAGGCGTCCCCAGGAGAGGGAGCATCCCTCAGTGTGCTCCAGAGGTACAGCATTTCAGTGGAGGGCGTGATTACGGGATACCTCTGATGGAAAGACACTTGGTTCCAAAAACCACCAGTGTATTTTCACAGCTGTGCCAGAAATCTGGGTGAATGAGCATGAGAGTATTAGTTTTGGCATCGTGATGCTGATCCATGAGGCTCTGTGACCACTGACCTGGCTGGCTCCTTGCTGACCTGGCATTCTGGAGAGACCCTGGTCCTCCCGGACCTGACTCAGGCTGCAGCTGTAAGCTGGGTGCCTGCTACTGTCCACATGGGTACATGCGGGAAATGCCAGACGGCCTGGCAAGTTTTAGTGTGTCCTTTGGATCCTCGCTGAGCCATATGGTGCTAAAATGTCAGACTGTTCCTGAGTGTGGGCCACGATTGAGAAGGCTGGCTAGAGAAAACATACTTCAGATAAAGGATCCACTGAGACTGTTAATCCCCAGCCACTGTCTTTATCACTTGGTTACTTTAACCAACATTTACCAAGTGGTCTTTGGTTGATAGTGAGCTATGCATATTATGGGAGGGATCAAAAAAATAAAATAATCAGATGTTTCTTCTTGGCAAGAATTATGTCTCCCAGGGTTCGTGTATCTTGCATTGAAATAAGCTGTCAGTAGAAGAAGGTGAAATGAATGGATGCTTTATAAATAAAATTTAATGGGAGGAAATTGTCTTAGAAACCAAAGAAAGATTTTGAAGAAACTAAGTCTCCCACAGATGATAACATCCTTAGGTTGTGGTTGCATAAGTTTTTCTGGAAACCAAACCTTCTCCTCATTTCCAGTTCAGCTCCTTTCTACTACATTCTGGCAATTGCCCTCATTGTCAGATTGACATCATGCCTTGAGAAGTTTACAGTCTTGTGTCAGAAGAGAAAACATAACAGGGACTTACAAATGATCCCAATCAAAACATCTACAAGTGCTAAGTGATTGAGGCCGAAGGGAATGTGCAAATCCAGAGGGAGAGAGGAGGAGCTGAGTGATGTGGTTCAGATGAGGTTAGTCCTGGCAGGCTTCCTAGGGGAGGTGGCTGGACTTAGGTTTGGCCCATGTAGCTCTTCTCAGTCCCACTCTCCGGACCTTTACGTAAACACAATGTTCTCATAGCACAGGGTATCTTCCAGCACAGGAAGAAAAAGAAGAGATGTTTAAACTCAGAGTGGTTTTTCCCAAACCTCATTCTTTAGGGGGCCTCACACTTTCAGATGTGCCCCTACATGCATAGAATTAAACAACTATTAGATTCAATTTAACCCTATAAAAAAGACAAGTCATTTCATACATTGGATAGAGAGGTACTATGGCTTGAGAAACTTTTTGACTCTAAAGAACCTTTGCTGTCTTTTTAGTTCAAATAACTTCTTCCTGTCTTGGTTCATAAATATTCAAAGAATGGCTTTGATTTTACTGAATGTACTTGACCATATGTAAGCTCAGCTATTTGAGGCGTTCTTAGCAGCGTGTTCACATAGCGGTGTTGTGACATTTCTGAGCTTGGGTACTGAGGAGCCAGCCTCTTCCTGTTACCACTGACTATGGAGGCCCCATCTGTGTCTAGTATTTAAGACAAAGCTTTGCAGTCTGATGGGGGGGGTTGTTTAGAGTGGCCGCAAAGAATGTATTCTTTTTCTTCTTAAAAAACTTTTTATTTTGAACTAATTTTAGCATTACAGAAGAATTGCAAAATTATACCGAATCCCCTCACGTCTCCCACTCAATACCACAGTATAGTTGTCACCCTCACGTATCCACCCCCAGTGGAAGCCTCACACTTGTCCACAAGAAGCCACATATAAGGATATGCTTTGCTGCATCGTGTATAATGCAAACTAAATACCTAATAACAAATAAGTGGATGAATCCCCTCTGTTATTTTCATGTAATGGAATGTTATGCAATAGTAGAAAAAAATGTCAACTGCATCACGTTGAGAATATAAAAGCAAATTGCAGAAGGAAGGGTATATATGCACCTATGTTACCATTTACTTCAGGCTTAAAAGCTTGCAAAGTGGTATTAGATTCTTTCTATCCATGCACGTGAAGTAACATTATAAACACCCCCACGTTTCTTAAGTTAGTGGTAAAGAATAGTTTTGAGCTTTCTGACTGTGCTTGGAACATTTAATTTTTTAAACGGAATGGTAGGCACTCTCGGATTACTGTATTGTTTCCTAAACTTTTTCAATGACTAAAATGTTTAATGTAAAACTTAGTAAATAATAGTGATACAGAAGCCCAGCCAGGCCATTCAATAGAAATGCATTAGTGATTAGCTTTCCTGAGAGAATGGTGCACCTTCTCAGTTGAAAGGCAGAGGAGAGAGGCATTGGCTTGTCTACATGGGCGAGCCCTTCAATATGTCTTTAGTTCTCTGTGTCACATTTTCTCCACCAGTAAGGTTTCTATGGCTGTGTTTACAAGCCTGTTACAACATCTAGCAATGAAAATTCAGAGCTTCCAACTCATCAGTGTGAGGACTCTAGACGAAGATAAGAGAATTTTTCTGTGGCCCTGTATTCTGCCCGGACTGATGTTCTGGCTGCCCCGCTTACTAGTCATGTGACCTAGCCTTCTATGCTGCAGTTTCCTCATCTGCAAAAGGAGCATGATAATAGTACCTGCCTCTGGGGATGTTTTCAAGACTAAACGAATTAAGTCATGGAGAATCCGCAGAGCCTGTTTTCCTCCTCTCTCCCATCTGCTCACAGACTTGTTTTATTTGATCCCTATAGGATTGGGTTACAGGAGGCTTTACATTTGAATTCATTGCCTGTACTTACGAATTAGGGGGAGCGTACCTTTAAAAAAATATGGAATTCTGGCTACTCTTGAGCAAATGGAACATGTACTAGCACTGGTTCCCCATTGCAGCCTGTCAATACTGCTGTCCCCTGTATGAAGAAGTGTCTACGGTTTGGTGTAATTCCCAGCAACTCCCTCATGCCTTCTGAGCACTGAGGCAGCCTGTTCATTGCTATTTGATGTCTAACAGCCACTCTGTCCAGTGACATTACCTGCTTGGCCCCTGTTGGCATTCATTTGAGTTTATAGTCCTGATTTTAAAAGGTCTGTATTGATGTAAATAGGCAACTCGATTATTTTTCAGTAATTGGGGCTTTCCAGAGAAACAGAACTGGTAGGAGTTTTTATATATATAAACATACACACACACTCATATATATGTATATACACATATCTATGTGTGTGTGTGTGTGTGTGTGTGTGTGTGTGTGTGTATAAAATATCCCTTAATATATAAGGAAACTCTTAGACAAAATTGATCCTACAATCTTGAGGCAGAATTTCTTCTTCAGGACCTCAGTGTTTTCTTTTTTTTTTTTTTTTTTAAATTTAAGTACAGTCAGTTATAATGTGTCAATTTCTGGTATACAGCACAATATCCCAGTCATGCATATACATACGTACATTTGTTTTCATATTTTTTTCCATTAAAGGTTATTACAAGATATTGAACACAGTTCCCTGTGCTATACAAAAGAAACTTGATTTTAAATCTATTATATATAGTGGCTAACATTTGTAAATCTCAAACTGCCAAATTTATCCCCTCCCACCTCCAGGACCTCAGTGTTTTCCTTTAAGGCCTTTCAAAAAGACGGGATGAGGCCCCACCCACATGATCAAGAATAGTTGCCTCAAAGTTAGCTTATTATAGATGTTACCACATTCACAAAATACCTTCATAGTAGTTAATTTTTGATTAGATTAGTGTTTGATGGTACAACTGGTAACTGTAGCATAACCATGTTGACACATGAAACTAACCATCACAGATTGCATTTTTTTGAGCAATATCATGATATATATGTGGCACTGATAGGCTTTTTTCTGTCCCTTATAGTAGAGGATTGCAGTGACATTTAGGATTTTTTGAAGGAGCTGAATATAAAAAATTCTTCTGAGAACCTCTGAGCTTTGCAAATAAAGCTGCTGTGTCTGGGTTGAGATCTGAGAGGCTGCACGTTGGTGATTGATGATGCAGGTTGGGGGTGACAGAGAGATCCTGGGGTTAGCAGTCCTGGCTGTGCCGTCCCAGGGTTGAGAATAGTCACGTATAGACTCTCAAGGGAGTTTTGGAGGAAGCAGATTTTTTTGGAGGAAGAACTAGATTTCTCCACTGGTTGTAGAGCCTCCTACCAACCAGCTGTACAGGTTTGTGCTGTTCCTGCTTCAGGTCAGATGTTAATGCAGTTTCTGAATACCTGTCTCCACTGTTAGCCTCATGTGGCTTAGTGCATTGGAATGTTCCCAACAAAGCTCACAAGAAATTCTCTCAAAGCCTTCTTTGTTTCTCAGAGATTTTGGCAAAGATGCTAAAGAGAAGCTGGAAGGCAAGACAAAAACAATCTTTCTTGTCTGTTTGTCTCTGCATTGTTATTTTTTTTAATGCTTCAGGTAAGATGATTTTGAGGATAGTTTTTTATTTTCAAAAGGTTAGGGGAATAAGGAGTTTGAAGAAAGTCTTAAGACTCCATTTCTACATGACTTGTGATAATTCATGACAACTTGAAACCCTGAATATTTGTGTTTTATTTCTGTGAAAAAAAAATAGGCTGGCTGGAAGATCCAGAATTAATCTTAAGGAATTACACAAAAACTCCAGCAGCTCAGCCTCAGAGTTTTAACCTCAGATAGCATGCTCTGTGTGGGACACACTCAGACGCCAAGGAGCAAGCATGTAGGAGCTCAGTTCATGGGCTCTGGGTGTGGTCTGGACAATGGCCACTTGGCGTGAAGGACAGTGTCCTGCAGATGGCGGGTAGAGGCGCCAGTGTTTTCTACATTTCAGTTTCCTGTTTGAGGGGAGAGCATAGAGCCTTGTATCGGTTGGGTTGTTATTCTAACTGATCTTCTACTTGTATCCTTCATTAGAGCCATGCAGATTAGCCTTGATTTTTCTTGGGAGAATTCCAGCTACATTCATTTTTATTCTTGGACTTGGTCACAAGGAAGGAAGAGTAGTGAACTTGGACTTGGGAGCTGGATGTCCAGTCTCAGCTCCGGTGGTGCCTAACGTCACAGCCTAAGACGGGTCCCTTGGGCCTTTTCTTCCTTATCTTACCCACAAGGGGGATGAATGGCATGGTAACTAAAATTCTAGAGATACTGTATTTGACTTGCTCTATGAACTGTGCCTTGGCAAAACCTTGTAGGTTGCTTGGAGCCTCTCAGAGACCCTCAATTCCTCTACTTTTTCCTCAGCTAATACCCTCTCTTTTTTCAGTGGTGACCTGTGGTCTGTCATGTCAACTGCTCTCTTATTGGTATCTCAGTTCTCTTGCTCTCTTCAAGCCCTGGACTCTGCTGTCTCCTCATCTTGCCTCAGTAAAGGACTTTACTATCCTTTCAGCATATCTTTTATCGGTCCTCTTAGTTGTATGGCCTTGACTGCCCCCTCCCCCACTGTGGAAAACTTCTAATTATCACTGTTAATCTGTAAAGCACTTACTATTTTGTCACACCAGGCTACAGAATTATCAGTCTGCTGCTGCATTTGTTAATTTGAGACTTTTCCCACACCCTCTCGTTGTAGGTTAGATAAAACGAAATTCCATTCTCACATATTCTAAGGTTAGACTTAGATATTGCCCTTTTCCTAAGCTGTGTCTTGTCCACAGATTGTCCTTGATATTTCAAAAAATGATACTTTTGATGACATTGCTGCATAAAGAAATAGTGGGAGTGTCTGCTCTTAGAATTAATGGTTACTGGAAATAGGACCCCTTTTTTCATGTGGCAGACTGTCCTGCTTTCGAGGTTAATAATGGTTTTATGCAAAGAAATCACCCCTTTGAGGAGGGGTATTTTTGTGCTTCCTACTTGACATGCAGGAGGTAGGTTCTTTGTCAGTTGAGAGGTAGTAGTCTCCTTGCCATTAGCAGTTGTTTCCTGAATCCCAGAGTCCCTGGTTTTGAATGTGCATAAATCGGTTGCAGGAGCTACTACTGCTGTTCATGCTGCCAGCTTTTCACAGGGCAGGCGGTTGTGGTGGATTGGGGATGGGCAGGTATGCTGCAGGTGGCTCCTCTCAGCATCTGGATGTGTAATGAGCTTTCCTCATCTATTTGGAGTCAGGAATCACTCCTGGCCTCTTCCTGTAGGCTGTTCTGCCACTGTGGTATTCATCCTTGGTCTCCATGTGTGGTCCCTGAGTATATACATTGGAACATTCTTTCTGCAGATTCTCTCTTGGTCAGTCTCCTTTAGCTCTGCCAAAGAGACTATAGCCCCTGCTCTCTATTCAGTGTTAAGAATAAGGACAATAAGTTGTCCTTCTGTCCTACTCCAGCCAAACCACTGAGAGCCATGGGTTCCTTTCTGGATAAAACCTATCTTTGGACAATGTTAACAAATAGGAGTAGACCCAGAAATAGGCACGTATTTTGGAAACCCTGTCACATGGACGATGATTGTAGGGAGGGATTTATTTAGTCTAGAGGTAGTTGATGATAATAGCTAACCCTTTCCTGAATATTGATTGTGTGTCAAGCACTGTGTAGAGGATTTTACGTGTCATCCCATGAAGTGCACACAGAAAAAGCCTGCAAGGCGGGCATTGCCTTTAATCGCATTTGACAGATGAGGAAACTGGAGTGCTGCGTTCCATTTTTCTCTCTCCTACAGTTCAGAATTTTTGGATTAGCACTGGAGGCACTCTAATCTTGCACTCACCTCACCTTGCTTGCCTTTTTACTTCTTTCTCAAAGCCTATAGCTGAACCTCATTGTTCTTCCACGTCGAAAAGGAATTATGAGATATAAATAAAAGCCTACTTGAAGCCCAGTGTCAGCATACATACTAACTTTCTGGGGAATGTCTGTGCTCTCTTCATTTTTCAAATTATCCGTCCATTTCTGCTTTTCAAAATCCTTTTCATTCTTCAAGACCGAATTTAAATTTGGTCTTCTCCAAAAAATCCTGCCTGATCACAAACACCTGTGATTATCTGCCTCTTCTTGATTCCTAGAGTATTTGTTATTCCTTACTGAATGGTATTTACAACATTTGACCTTGAACTCTAGTGATTTGTATCCAGTCTTTTGTCCTCCACCCGATTATAAACCCTGAAGGGTGGGGGCAAATCTTATTCGCCACATCATCCTCTAGCAGACGATTTGACACTTAATAGGTGCTATATATGTATGTGAATAAGTGAATGAATTACGGCATTTTATAGCAGACTTACCTTTTCATAGATGTCTGGATTAAACTAGTGAAAATTATTTTGTGTTCCCTGAGTGCATTGTACTTGTCTGTGGGAGTAGGAATTGTGGTATGATTTTAGGCTGAATGATGAACAAGCCAGTCTGGGATTGCAGATGTGAAATAATCAACAGAGAGAAAAATCTACAAGCAGATAATGGCTTTTGTTGTGTTGCTAGTCCTACGTTGTTTCTACAGTTCTTTTTTATATGAAAACACTTACATTAGACATGAAATAAAACAAGTTTCATTTATTTTGTTCTCAGTTTCTTCAAAGCTTTGAAAATTTGCAAGCTATTGATTTGAGTTATAAACCACAGTGAGGTAAAAACTTCTGAGAGTATGTTTAATTTACAGTGACATCTTTGGAAATTGGCCCAAATAATTCTCCTTTAGACCTGTGGCAGTGGTGTATGATATGAGAGAGAAAACTGATTAGTTCTCTGTTGTTGCCTATCACTTGGTTTTCTCCTTTTGGCTGTAGACTTAGATGATTATTTTGGGGCAAGTGGCCTGTAATTAGGATGAATGTAGAAGGGAATTGATAGGGATGGTTGATGTTTTATATTATTTTCTATTCCCATTGGCCTTTCAGATACTCCTGAGAAAGCAACAAAATCCAGTCTTTCATCATTATATTTTGGGGATAATTTGGAGTGATTTAATATTTTGATGAGAGGAATGTAGAATTTTATGTAACTCTTGGAAAAGAGAGAATTAGAAAAAACTTGGTTTTTTTTTCTGTTTTTTTTTGTTTGTTTTTTGTTTTTAAAGAATTCTGATGGTTGAATTTCTGTTCTGGATGCTCTTTAATTCCTTGTATAAGAGTCTGCATGCAGCCTCATCAAGGCGGCAGGCTGTCAATTAAATGGATATAATACTGAATGCTTGGGTTGATGGCTGTTGATTAAAGGAGAGAGGTTGTAGAGCTAATAGGAACTTGCTTTAGGGAATAAAATTTGATAAATAAGTTAGGCTGTAATTGGGTATTAGAATAAATTTAGTATGTCTTGTGTAATCTTTCCATTCAGAAAATAATTTTTTCAGATACTTAAAATATATATGGTACTGTGTCAGAGAGATAAAAAGAAAGAGTTGGTTAGATAGATACATAGGGATATTTTGATGCCCTAGTTTTGACAAAAGCATAAAGAAAGAGAAAGGAGAAGATAAATAGATAATAATAACCCATTTATGTCCATGATTTTAGCTATTTTTAATAGTTTTAACTTTAATGACATAAAGTTTAGTCCTTCTGAATCAATCAGCTTTATCCAAAAGCTTGAGTCATTTTTACTTGAAAAATACACCGACTTTTAATTTAGCAGTGTAAAAGAATCAATTTAAAGAGCCCCTATCAGAAGATTATATCTTAGTTAAAGCAAATTATGTCTTAGTTAAGGCAAAATTGAATAAGGATTTAGAAAGATTAAACTATTCTGAAAGGACTTTATTAGGTACAGATTGTATTTTTATTTAAAGTTATTTGTGTATATGTGTTTTAAGGGTGAAATAAGTTTTACAGCAATCAAGGGTAAGTAGATTAAGAAAGTTATGGAGTAAACGTTTTCTTATCATGACATAGTACTACTACTCTGAGATTATGCCTCATTGAATCATAAGCCAGGCATTTTCTTACTAAAAGAAGATAACATAATACATGAGGCTGTTTGAAACATACCTTATTAAACTTACCATTTTAGAATGCACTTCTTTATTTTTCTAGTCTTAGATAGTTTATCTATTATATTTTTTAAAAGTCATTAAAAAATGTTAATGAAAACCCCTCTACCATTCATTGGGTCAGTTTCACAGTTCATTAGGTCAGGACGCCATGTCCAAGTCTTATGTCTTTGGAACAGATCACTTTTCTTTTTTAATTTTGTTTTTACCAGTTTTATTGAAATATAACTCAAGTACAATCCAATTCATCCATTTAACATGTAAAATTCAGCGGTTTCTAGTATATTCACAGAGTTGTGTATCCATCACTGCAGTCAGTTTTAGAATATTTTCATTACCCTCAAAAGAAACCCCATGCCTCTTAGCCATCACTGCCCAAGAGATTACTTAAGAGATGTAGGCTCTTGACGGTGTGGGATGGTGGATTTACCCCTTCCTCAAGTTGTTAGTGTCATGCAGGCTCTCCATGCCTCAGGGATGAGGAATGTTGTTGTTGTTGTAAAGGCCCAAACTATTTTATTAATCTTCTTTATCTTGAGACTAAACTGTGAAGGGTTTGGGACGTTGTCTAATTACAATTGAAATGATTCTGAAGCATCTTAATGGAGTGAATAATTCAAAGTGATATGAATAGTATGAATAGTGCATTTATATTTTCAAAATGTCAAGTTGACATCATCCAAAGTAGTGGCGTTTTGTTTTCAAAACCAAATCCTGGTCTGCACTATGGTATAAGTTTCACCAAATAGTAGTTAACCTGACAGTATGTGATACATGCTCATATTTTCCTTTCCATTCTAGTCCATTCCGTTGCACTTTATTCCATTCAAAAAGTCGATCTCACAGACCATTTTAGGAACCACTCACAAGGCATCACTCACAGTTTGAGAAACACTGATTTGGAGTAATAAACACCTGCCTGTATATGATGCTTTGCCAAAAAGCGATCTTTGTCCTTTATAAGCATACATCCAAGCAGCCTTTTTATACCATATTCTTTTTCATTCAGGCAAGGAGCTGTACGACCCAAAGGCCTACTTAAAGGGTTAAACAAGAAAGCATAACTTGTTTATTTGAGGATGTTTAAGAAGACTCATAACAAAAACATTTATGGAATGGCAAGATAAATCCTGCCTTCATCAGTCCTGGATTCTATCCTGGTTTCTTTCTAGCTAAAAAGAACTCCACCTGGACATCCTTCTGCATGTTGGAGGCTTGGTGGCTCCCATAGGGACACACGTGGCCACGTCATCCTCACCCATCACCTCCCCCCACCAAGCGCTTGAGGGAAGAGACATGATCTGTGTCCCTATTCTAGGAATTAGGTTGGAACGAAGACATGAAAATCTCAGGGGGAGCTCTAATATTGTTGATAATTCTTCTGGAATTTAGGGGTATGCGTTGATTCTATAATTTGAGATTCTAAATTCTAAGGAACCTGAATACTAAATGTCTAGATTCATCTACTTCACTTCCATCCATTGCCCATTGAATCTGGGGGTGAAACTTAGAACTTCTGACAAAGAGTTAAGGACTGGTTTGTGTGGGCCTCTCTGCTTAATGAATACTACAAGGAGAAGGTCTGTTAAGCTGTGGGGCCAAGTGCAGTATAAACCCGGAGTCGATTTTCCTAAGGCCAGACAAGATTCTGCTCATCCTTTAATAACCTTTCTCTATCTGTTCCATGCTTCCTCCTACTTTGTAACCAAGGATGTTGAATGTAGGTGAAATGGCCAAACTAAAGGCCTTTTTTTTTTCTTTAAAGCATTTATCCAAATGTCTTGCTGTGTGCATGCATGCCTGTGGTCTGTAGCTTCCTCCTTGAAGGTCCTTTCAGGGGAGGGATGTTATCAATCTTTGTGCTGTTTCTAGATACTAGCACCATGTGAATGTTTGTTGATTCTATTTTTAACCTTGCATCCTTTGTGTGAGCTGCCACCAGGCTTGGATGACCAAATGTCCTGTTTCCCCCCCAGGTTTTTCCTGGTTAAATTCCATTCTTTTGTTCGTGATACCTGGAAATCCTTTCGAAATGGCAATCTGTTCTTCAACTATGTGGAACCGAATTTCAAGCAAAACTGTGCCTTTGAAATTGTGTGGCTTAAACCTCTTTAAGAATCCCTGTAGTTAAGGCAAAATGACCGCAGAGAAAATGACCTCTGGCTCTGAAGTAGGGAGCCAATTTACATGGGGTTAAGGGATGCTATCAAAGCGAGACTCCTAAACCAAACACTGTGTCAGTCTGCTGTTTTCTTAATGGTCTGAGGAACTGCCAGCCCCCTTTCCGTACACCCTTTTAATCTTAGCCCTTGTGCAGGTATTAATACAGACTTCTGAGATGAGATTTTTTGAAGCTTTCAGACCTGTAGCGATGATGAGCATCTGAAGGCCCCTTGTGTCTGAGTTAGTCTTTGCCTCTGGATGCTGCATGTTCTCCCCGCAGGACATCAGCTTCTTTCCAGGGACAGAATTTAAAAGCTTCTCCTTCTGCTTTCAGTGTATCAGTCTGAAATCATGAAGTTTGTTATGACTGTATTTAGTCCTTTTCCCTTCCTCTTCTCTTGGGTCCTGTCTTTGTTTGCTGTCACCTCTCTCCTAGTATATATATGTTTCTTATTAGCTGGTATGGCACTTGGCTCATTTCAAATACCTGATAGATGTTTGTAACAAAAAAATAAGTGAATTAATAAATAATATATGTACCACCTTTTAACTGTTTTGTTTTGCATTGCACCATGCATGCATTCATTATGTCAGTCAGTCATTTAATCAAAAAACATTTATTGAGCAGCATCTTATTAGGGACTGAGGGTATGAAGAGGAATAAGACATAGTTCTCACCTTCAAAAAGCCCATGGTTTATTGGGTGTTAAGGTAGTTGGTTCCTTCCTTCCTTATAAAGCTGGGAGCCATTAAGTACCTCAGGTGGGTGAAGGACCCCCTGATGTTTGACCTTTAAATTGGCTTCTCTATATCCTGCTGGAATTGCTCACCTCCTCTGTCCTCCCCAGGTAATCAGGGGATCACATTACTTCATGTACTGGATGCTCTAGTCTTTGCAGAGTAATTGATCAATCACCGGCCAAAGCACATTTGGAAACAATTTAAAGAGCTGGACATAGAGCTGATCTCATTGAGCACACAGCATGTATTTCATACCTGGAGTTTTAGATTAATTCAAAGAGCAGAAGACACCTCAAAAGCTACAAGAAGCAGAATAACATTTGCTAGTTTTGAGGCATATTTATGAGATATGGCATGCCATTTCTTTGATATCATGGAGGTTTTCCCTTATAAGCCTGCGTATTTCAAAGCTAACTTGACATTGGGAGAAATGGCTCTATTTATTGTCCAAAATACTGGAAGTCAAATGGATTTATTTTTGGTAACTTTTACTGATGTAATGACTTGACATAAAATAAAGACTTTGTTCCAGAGATTGTGAATTACTGCCCGTGTGAATTCAACTTTGCAATGCCATTAATATTTTACTGCCACAGTGAACAAAGCTGTTAAATTTAAATCAAGAATTATTAGTTCCTTTTGGTAGGACGCCTCCATATTTTTACTTAACCCCTGTACCTTTTTTTTTTTCCAATTTATTAACTTAAAACATGGCTTAACGTTTACTTTGAGAATATAGAGAAGCTTTGAGAAAGGGCACGATTGAATAAAAACAAGGCTTCAAGGATGTACATGAGATACCTTTAGCTTTTGCATATAATTTGGGGTAGTGATTTTGATATCATTCCTCATTGGCTTAATTTTACTTCCCCAGAAGAATTGACTTGCTTTGCTTAGTCAGAAAACAAACCGGTAATCTTTAAGACTTTCTGCCTGTAACATGGCGCCATGGACCTTTAAGACCTGGTGCCTGCTTCTTTCCCACGGCTACGTTGTGCTGTTGTCACACCCCCTTCCCCCTTCCTTGCTGCTCTCTGAACCTGGGGTGCTGTCCCAGGCCTGCGGCTTCCTGGAATGCTCTTTCCTTCCAGTTCTGCCAGGTGACGTCCTTAACCTTCAAACTCAGCTCAAATGTCACTTCTTGGGAGAAGCCTCCTCTGACCTTTCCAGGCAGAGTCAAGTGCTTCCAAGTCTAGATGTATTCAAGGCTTGTTCACTTGGGTAAGAATTCCCGAGGACTTGACACTGAGGGAATGACATTCTAAAAGCCAGAGACTATGGCTGTATTAGTACTTCTGTATTTCCATTGTCTTCCATTATAAAAGGTGTGATGGCGAATTGGATTGTGAGTTAGGTAACATAGGTTCTAGTCACAAGTCTGCCGCTAGTTTGAGGAGCCTTGGGAAAATTGCAACCTCATAAAAGGAGGAATGTTGCTTAGATGGTTTAGAAGTATCTACATATGGATGAGCTAAAAAGCTGCTTGGGACTTTTTTTTTTAACTTTTACTCTTGAAGTAATTCTAGTTATAGACTCACAGAAGGTTACTTGCACATGAAGATGCCAGTGTATCCTTCATCCAGCTCCCCCAGTGATAACGTCTTACATAGCTGTAATACAGCATTGAAACCAGAACGTTGGTATTGGCATATGCCTTGTTCAGTTTGTATGCGCATTCATGTGTATGTATATTGTTCTATGCGATTTCATCCCACGTGTAGATTCGAGAAACCATCACCTGATAAAATCAGGATACAGACCGTTCCATCACCACAAAGGACCTCACTTAAGCTACTCCTTTATAGATTCACCTGTCTCTCCACTGTCCCTGGCCTCTGGTACTTCTTGTCTGTTCTCCATCTCTATAATTTCATCATTTTGAGGATGAAAGATAATTGGAATCATACTGTATATCACCTTTTGAGATTGGCTTTTTTTTTTCTTTTAACTAAGCATAATGCCTTGAGATCCATTCCAGTTGTTGCATATGTCAATAGTTTATCCCTTTTTATTGCAAAGTACTGATGGTTGTTTCAGAGTTTAGAGTTCGTTTAATCATTCATCTGATGAAGGACATTTGGGTTGTTTCTAGTTTGTGGCTGTAATGAGTAAAGCTTCAGTGAATGTTCATATACAATTTTTGTGTGCACATGAGCTTTTGTTTCTCTAGGATGAATGCCCAGCAGTACGGTTACTCGATCATATGGTGAGTGCATGTTTTGTTTTATAAGAAACTGCCAGACTGTTTTCCAGAGTAACTATACTATTATAAATTTTCACCAGCAGTATATGAGAAGCAGGTTTTAAGGTGGTAATAATTTAGCGCTGAGAAAGTCATCTGGGTACAGGATTCAGAATCTTCTAGGATTGGAGAAGGATAGTACTGCAATCTTCCCCTGCCAAGAGATATTAAGGGACTGACTAAATTATATGTTTATGGTGCTATTTGTGTAATTGAATGTTGCTTTAAATAAATGAGCCATAGCTTAGACTTTCTTTACAGAGACATATGTGCACATACTTACTGGTTATGTAATATTGGTTTATTTCATTGTTGTTCTTCAGTGTTTTCATTGGCAAACATTTAGTATGATACTGCTGGCATCAGACACCTAGGAGGGTGACCTGAGCTAATGTGCAGATACTGACTTGGGAGTGAGGGAGATGTACTTAACTCACAGCTCTTCCCCATTTAGCTGAAGTTACTTACCTGAGTTTTAGCTTCATCTTTAATTTGATGATGGTCGTACCTAATTCACTGGGCTGTTGGGATGACTGAGTAGGATAATGGCCTGCTTTCCCGGATTATGGTAGGTACTCACAGATTCTCTGTCTTTGAGGATTTTAATGTTAGGCCTTTTTGATTAATTTTTATGATTTTTGATATAATGTTAGGCCTTTTTAAATATATTTATTGGAAACAGCTAAGATTTTCTTTCTTTTTTAAATTTGCATTCTTTTTTATTGAAGTCTAGTCAGTTTACAATGTTGTGTCAATTTCTGGTGTACAGCATAATGCTTCAGTCATACATGAACATACGTATATTTGTTTTCATACTCTTTTTCAATGTCAGTTGCTCTTTCACATGCATGTTTGGTGATAACCGAAGGGCCAGGCATTCACAAGGGCCCTTCTCACTAAGAAGTACTCTTCAGCTTTGTCTGATGGTCAGTGAAAGCAACCACACATGCCAAATCACCTCACTTTTCAGAAATAACCCTAGTATTTTTCAAATAGCTGGTTTGGATTTTTGAGAGAAAAGATAATGACTGTAAATCATATGATAGTGAAGGCTTTGGGTCACCCTGTTGTGGGGGGCAGGGAAGCATTGTCTCTGAAACATATGATTTTCCCTGCACAGTGTAATTTAAATCATAAAGACATTATAGGAAGGACTAGATATGACAATTACCAGAGAGTGAACTCACCCATCTCTTCATCAGTCACGTAACTTTTAAAATGTGTAATTCAGTCGTGTTTATCATTTCAAACTTGATGGAGCTGTGGGCTTTCAGGTTTCTTGTTTTTATAGGGAGGCCCTGGTTTGACTCAGTGCTTTAGGGCCATGCTCACACTTAAAGCTTCATTATGAAAAGAGTTTTTGATGCTTGGAAAGCCAAACTCATTTTCGGTGTGAATGTCTCATGTGGGTCTGTTCATTTCTTGCTGCTTTTCAGCACACTAATAGATTCAAATCCAGCCTATGTTTTAAAAGATTAAGCAGGTTATAGTTAGGAAAGTGATTAAAAAAACCCTAAATTATACATGAAATGTATCAGTGGATGTATTACCTTAATGAATGTGGGTTTGTTCTTTATATTAAAAATAAGGAAATTGACCAAGAATTTTTCATTTTGTTTTTTAAACCAGTATTTAATGAATACCTGCTTTGGGTCAGGCACCATGCTAGGCAGTTGATAATACATTATTTTATTTTATCCTTAAATTGGTCTTGTGAAGTAGTTGGTGATTTTATTCTCATTTTATAAATGAGAAAATGAAGTTTCCCAAGTCATGTGGCCCGTGAGTGGCTAGACCTCTCTTTGTTTGTTGTTCTTCTGTTTCCAGGCCACAATCTCCCCTCTATTACAATGGAGGAAGGAGAAATAGAGCTGGACTTTGGTCCTTGGCCAAAAGAGGGGTTTATGCTGGTGGAGTGTCCTTTAATGAGGCCATGAGGTCACAGGTGGAATACTCCAGTCAATTTATTTATTTAAATGTAAATGATAAAATGTGTCCATGTTAACCTCTTCTCACTTATCTGATCTGTTACACATAAAAATAAGCTATACAAAATGTTGGTTTATGATGTCGCTTTGTATGTTTTTTCGTGATCAGAAAAACAAATACCCTATTCTCGTGACGAACTCCTGATTATAATTAGTACAGAGACAGAACAGTAGGAATGTCACCTGACTGCGGATAGCCCTTCTGTTACTTCTAGACAAATTCCTTCTGTCTAGATAGATTCCTTCTCTTAGGGTTTAGAACATATTCTTTAGTTTTTAAAGCAGATTTCCTCTCCTTATTGTAGCTGATTTAGGAGAGAACGAAAATCAGTTTGCCTGCCCTGAGTTCTAACAGGATGGCATAGTAGGAAGATAGTTCAAAGCCATATTGGATTTAGAATGTACACTTGACCATGAGAATTCCCCGAGTAAGTGGTGGAAAATGTGTAAGTAGTTGATACAGTGGGCAGAGTCATTTAGGAAATTCCTCTTCTATATAGTGGTAAGAGATTTCCTGCCTTAGTAGCTTAAAACACGCTATGCTATTTGCTTGAATTATAGAAATGATTGATGGAAACGGGTTTAGTTAACTAGACGTTTATTTTGACTTTGAGCCCAAGGTTTGTCCATGGTGTTTTTTACAAGATCATCCCTTCAAGTCACTCTTCTGTGATGCTAAAGTTCTTATCTCTGTATGTGAGAAAATTGCAAGATGATCTTGCTCTAGACTTGATCATTAGAGAAATAAAAGGTTTCATGTGCAGTTGAGAAACTAAAGATAGCCACCAGTAAAATTAAAACAAGATTTCAACTTCCAAAATACTAAAATAAATCATAGCAGACAAAAGCCTAGTTTTGAAAATGAAGTGGAAGACAAAGTACCTAGCATATAAACACACAAAAAGGATTAAATAAAATATCAAAAATAAATGCAAGCATGTCTGTCATCTCAGTAAATGTATTTGGGCTAAACACTAGAAGGTTCAGAATCAGATTGGGTTTAAAAAATCCAACTAAATGCACAGTCTTAAGACATAATGACTCACCTCTTAAGTAGTCAGATTCATAGAAATAGAAAGTAGAATGATGGTTTCAGGGGTTGGAGGGAAGAGAGAACGGGAAGTTGCTGTCTAAAGGATATAGACTTTCAGATTTGTGAGAAGGGAAGGTCCTGGAGATCTGTTTCACAACAGTATGAATATATTTCATACACTGAACTGAAACTTAAAAATGGTTACGATGGTAAATTTTATGTTGTGTTTTTCTCCACAATTAAACAAGTGTAATGACCTACCAAAATGAAAAATAAAAAGACAGGCTAAGATTTATTAGCAGTGGCAAATGAGATCAAGTATAACAATATCAGACAAAGCAGAATTTAATTAATATTGTCCGCAGCATTTTTTGCACTCAGGAATAACCATAAATCAAATCTAATAGAAGTGGATGAAGAAATTGATCAATGTAGAGTAGTGGTGGAGAACTTTTATACTCTATATTCACATGGATAGGAAGTTCCTCTCTGATTAATAAGAGCTCAGTTATCATTTTGCACCAGGAACATCGTCAGTGACTTTGATGAGAGCAGTTTGGATGGGTGGTGACAAAACCACCTGCCTCACATAGAGAATGAGAGGGGACCCACGGACTGAAATAACCTGCATATTGCTCTGTGAGTCTTCCTGCCTAGAGTTATTCTCTGCTGATGGGTGCAGCTGCAGTCTGATTTGTGAATGGTGAAAGTCTTCAGTGAGTTTTGTTTTGTCTCACATTAGGGGAGATGAGGGTTCCTAAGACAAGGATGATGAAATTTAAAAAGTGGGAAAGTTCTGAAAGGCCAAAGGAAATAGAACCTAATGCCAAGAGGTTTGTGACTGTGAGAGCATAAGTGGACAAACAGGAGAAGAAATGTTGCTCTCGTGGATCTGTAGGAGCTATGCTAAACATTTTGTCTGTGGAAAGTGCACATGGACCTCCTTAAGCAGTCCTCAGAATCTGTACTCAACAGAACAGAGTGGAGGGCTCTTCGGATATACTCACAGGATGAAGTCCTGCTACTGTCCCTGGAAGTTAGAGACTTTACTGAGAGCTGCAGAAGGTGTCATACATACTGTAGAAATGCTATTTGAGACATGAAGGAGGCATGAGGTTTGGAGTCAGGCTGACCTACGTTCAAAGCCCAGTTTTGCCAATTTCGACATACGTGATGTGGGACAAGCTACTTCATCCTGCAGTTTGATTATGAGGATAGAACATACAGAAAATATCTAGCATGGTGTCTGGCGTAGGTAGGTGCCCAGTAAGTGAGTGCTGCTAGTTCCCAGTGCACCCTTTGTAGGATGACCACCTGAAAACAGGACCCCAGAGGGTAGAGCTGGAATCTGAATCCAGGCTGTCTGACTTCAGAGCCCACACTTCATCACCACCCCGCACTGCTTCCATATGAAAGGGCTGTGTGTCCAAAATCCATTTAGGATGCAGTTAAATGCATTTTGCACACATGTTGCCATAGACACACTGTTCTCATAGTATTAGGTTCTTGGGCCAGCCTGAATGTGCCTGAGGCATCTGAGTGCCAGCAGCACCGTAGATCTTAGAGCCATACTGAGATCTGGAGGAAATGTTGGCTTTTTAATTTTGGAGGGCCAGGAACTACTCTCTCCACAGTGCTGTCCTTTTCCCGGGCATTTCTCCCCTTTCCTGTACCCTCCGCCTACTCCCTGGGCTGGTTGTGGGCTGGTGCAGCAGAGAGTGCGGACAGAGGAAAAGGGCTTTGGGGGTGGGGGTGGGGTAGAGACTTCAGCAAAAAGCCACTGAGATTCTGCATTTCACCCAGTGCCCTATCTTCCTCTGCCTTTCTTTTCCCCCTCTGCTTTTTGTGCTATGGTTTCCACTTATCTCAGATGGGAATTCCTATCTTCCATCCCAGGTCCTTGATGGAATGCTGTAACTCCTTGGCTGTTTTCATGTAGATACACAGGGTTACGAGGAAAAGAGGAAATCCCGAAAGAGTTGTCTGTGGGCACTGAACATTTAGATTTCTGGGGAACAACACATCTCCATTGAGGAGGAAGTGAAGATTTTGTGCATCTTCTGGGTAGTCATTGAGGCAGCTGGGCTGCAACTCTGTGTACACAGCGGACATAAAGTTTGCGAAGCAGCAGGTGGGTGGAGTCGGGGGAGTGACAGTTACCAGAACTTTCTCCCCTCCTTGCTGCTGCTTCTTTTGCCAAATAGGCCTGTTTGATTCATAGGTTGAAGACAGGCCCTGGACTGGGGTTCTAGGAGTTAGAAAAGAAGGCAATCTTAGCCTCCCAGGCTGCGTTACAGAGTTGAGGAGGATGGGAGGGAAATTTGCAGTAAGCAGAGAAGTCTTAGTGGCCATCCAACTATGAGATCTAGGGGGAAGGTTTCTTGAGCAATTGTTATTATTATTAATATTATTATTATATATAATGTAGAGCTATTGAGTATTGTTACTCAACTTTATATGAAGTATGAATTTTATTTTAGTGGAATATTTGGGTACAGTACAGAGGCCAAAATGTTCTTCCCAAATTAATCTGAAATCTCTGATTATCATCTTGTCTCTCTCTGAATGATTTTCATTTGAATTATTCCAATTAAGTCTTGTTAAGTGTGGCAATAAATTACTTAATCATTCTCATAAATTCTCTAAAATTTAAGAGGGAGAAAATTGAATATAGCATAAGTAAGCTCAAGGGATTTTTAGAGAAACACTGCCTTTAATTTTGTGTCTGGTTCTGTTGTAATTCTTTTGTAAGCAGGAGATCTGCAAGCAGATCATAGATTTTTGAGGAAAATTGGCATGATTTGATATATGCCAAGAGAGTTTTCTTACACAGCAGCTCTGCATCTTGGGCAAGAAGTCTTGCGTGGGTATTTCTGACTGTGGAGGAAGAAGCCACTCCTACTTATGATTGATGTGAGAATAAGTTTTAAAGGGAATTGAATGGAGAGAGGCTTTTAGTAAGTGCGATGACATTTTGTTGAGATGTCTGGGAATGACTCAAAGTAAAGGAAGAAGCAGGTCATGAAAGCTTGGCCTTGAACCCAAGCTTCTCTCTTACAGCAAAAGCCATACTGGAGCTCGGCTTCTGCGTTCCCCCAAATCACGATGGAGCTTGACTTCTGCGTTCCCCCAAATCATGATGCTGTGCAGAATTGCACAATGAAAACCACAGCACTGATGGGAAAAACTGGGATCCAACATTCAAAAACATAATTAATGACCATACATTAAAAAGAAGATAGGAACCAAGTAAAAACGGGAGCATAGTTTTGCACATGTTAAATGGTTAAGACAGGCATAAACACTCCACAGAATATGACACTTTCCCTTGAAAACGACCTGAAGTGTGTTTGTAAAGGTGGGCATCCAAGGGCTGCTTCTTGAGTGTTGCTGCTTTTTGAAGTGGCAGGAAGGCTGTCAGGACTCTGAGGGCTGTCATCAGTGCGTGTGGCTTATCTGTCACTATGTATAGATTGATTAGCTTCTACATCATAAGGATATATATGCAATATACTATATTGTTGACCTTTGAACCACCTGGGGGTTGGGGCGTCTACCATCCACACAGTCGAACACCCGGTATAATTTAGTCAGTTCTCTGTATCTATGGTGCCTCCATGTCCGAGGTTGCTCATCTACAGATTCAACCACCAGTGGAACGTGTGGTACTGTAGTATTTACTATCAAAACAGATCTACATAGACTTGGACCCGTGCAGTTCAAACCTGTGTTCACAGGTCAGCTGTATACAGACAGATACACATTGGCTTTTATACCATATTGATAGAGACAGCAGATGAGTGGGAGGCAGGGTCTGGGGGATGATAGCGAATGAGTATGTGATTTCCATTTGGGGTGGTGAAAACTTCCTAGAACTAGACAGTGGTAATGGTTGCAACATTGTTGTCGTTGGACTTTGTGCTCCTGAATCATATACTTTAAAATGGTTAAAATGGTGAGCTTTCTGTGAAGTGTATTTTACTACAAGAAAAAAAAAGATCAAAAGAAGCAGCGTATCTTGAATCTGTGTCCTGGGCAGGGCTCTGCAGGGACTGCAGCGAGGAGTGCGATGAGGTGCTGTCGCAAAGGATTGTGCAGCTTAGCGGGAGATGTGACAGACAGAACAATAGCTGAATTACAAGGCAGAAATGAAATGCGCCACAGAGGAGGTGAGAACATTCAGCTGCAGAGGTGTCCAAAGTGCACCTGTTCTTCTGGTAGAGTCTAAAAGGCTTTCCTTCAGGCAGTAGCATGTAAGGTGGACTCATTGGGTCTCAACTGAGTATCACCTTGGAAGCTCTAAAAAACACATGTCCCCAGGCCTGGCTCCATGCAAATTAAATCAAAATCTCTGGAGGGAGGGGCTTGGGAATCGACCCCCATGGGATTCTCACAGGCAGCTAGGGGTGAGGACCACTGGTTTAAGAAAGACTGGGATATTGATGGGTGCATTCTGGGCAGAGAAAATTAGAGAAGCAATTGGCCAGCTGGGAAGAACTTAAGTTCTGACAGAAGGGTGTGAACGCAGGAGATGGGGGAGCCAGGCAGGAAAAGCAGCTTAGGCAACCTCACTGGGCATCTTTAATGTCAGTCAAGGAATCTGTAGTTAACTTTGTTGTCAGTGGCAAGGACTCAAAGGATTTTGATAGGGGTGGGAGGAATATGTGTCCTTGTGTTTTAGACAGGTGAACCTAGTGGCATTTTGAGATAAGAATTATCTGCTGTGTAGATCGAGACAGGAAGGCCTGTCAGGAGTGCATTTTAATAGTCTGGATCAGAGATTCTAAAAGTGAAGTCTGCAGGCTTCTAGGGGTCCCTTAGGCCCTTTTGGGGGAGGGTCTGCAAAGACAAAGCTATTTTCATAATATTAACATTTTATTTGCCTTTCCCACTGAGTTGGGCATTTATATTGATGGTGCAGAATGCTGGGAAAACTTTTGGTGCCTAGCACAAAACCAGCTGTAGTCCTTGCATTTTACACCTCCATGTGCCTACCAGTTTCACTCAAGAATATCCTTTATGAAGCAGTAAATGTCTCAACCCTCAGGTTCACATCTTTGTAATATTCTGTGTGACAGAATGGGAGGCACTCAGAAAACACTTCTGCTGCCTGCTAAACAACATTAGTTGTCCTGAGGAAAAGCAGTTCTGCAAATATTTGAGTTGCAAGCTGAACTAGCTGCTTTTTTCAAGGAACATCCTTTTTCCACGGAAGATGATTCGACATATTATAGTCATTCAGCCTTGGGTACTTAGCAGACATTTTCTTGGAAATGAACAAAGCAAGCCTGTCACTTCAAGGCATTTGACAGCAGTTACAGCCAAGGATAAACTATGCCCTCTTGAGCAAAAATAAGAATTAAGAATAATTTATATCTGCCCCTGTGAACCTAATTGCACATCAGTACTTTCAAACTTTTTTTTTGATGAGATTTGGCGATATTTTGATATTGTAGAATGAGACGCATCAGCATTTGGAAGCTCTCTATTACTAAGTGAACCAGTATTTTCCAATATTAGTCATTGGGAGTGACTGTGTCATGACGGCTTGACCAAGATGGGTTGTGTATTCATGTTTTCATCCAGGGAGCACAAGGAGGCAGGTCAGGTTTGCAGCATTTGGCCCCTGCTTAGAAGAAGGTTAGTTAAAAAGCCAAAAACCACACAGATGTTTTGACCTGATGGACTTAGGACGCAGTAGTCCTTGTAATGAAACATGGAGGTCAACCGGGATGGGTGGGGAGGGAGCTCTCTGGGGTAGTGGGGAGGGTAAAGGAAATGATGTTTTGTTTTTGGCTAGGTCCTGGTATGAGATTCTCTTAAACCTTCTGCAGATCTTTTGAAAAGAAGCTAAGCTTACTGAAGCTTTTCTGTTTGGGGAAGACTATGGAATTAGATACTGAAAAATCAGTTTTCAAAGACTCTTTTCCTTTTCTTACGTACCTTAATCATCATAATTTTCTTTTTGCTCTCTATTTTAATTATTTTGTGGTGCCCCAAATTAGCTCACTTTGGGCTCCTAACCTCATTGTCAGAATCCCTGGGTTTTGCATCGCTGCCCTCTCAGCCCACCTGTTTTCACCAGGAACCCAGTTCTTCTATGACTTCTGCTCACTTGAGACTTTTCTTCCAAGTCTCAGATACTGGTCTTTGTATTTGAGACCTCAGGAACAGATCACTTTGGTTTTTAAATTGCTAGAACTGGCCAACGGCCCACTTTGCCTTAGGAATTCCCTAGTAATGGCTTCTTTCACCATAGCCTCTGACCTAATTTGTTGCTTTTTTTTTTTTTTAATTGGCAAGCTTGTTTTTACTGAATATTCAGTAGTGTAATTTTTAATTTTTCTATTGGTAATCCACCACTGCCTTCTCAGGGTCCTAATTGTGGAAAATCTGTGGTTTGCTGAGCAGAGAGTCAGCTCTCTCACAATGACAGCCCATCACGTCCTTGAAGACACCGTTAGGTGCCAGGTGAGGAGTATAAAACAAGAGGTAGAAACTGGGATAGAACTAAATTTTTCTGTGTAGGAAAGTGGGAGGGATTGAGAGGTACCTGAAACTGTCCCTAAGGGGAGATGAAAGCCAATGGGATTCAAAGATCTCTCAGGTAAAGGCGAAGGGAGTGAGGACTGCCGGCTGGAGGCTGATAAGAAAGATTTGAGAAGAGCTGTGCCTCCAGGGCTCCATGTGATTGTGTGGGTGTAAACACTCTGGCACTTCTCTCTGTGAAATCTTTGGTAAAATCCACTCACTCACAGTTTACTCAGAGGAATCTTCGTGATGAATGTGGAAAAAGTCTTCTTCCAGGTTGGGGCCAAGAAGAAACGCGAAGGCCCTTGGAGAATATTTGGAGTATTATGTAGACTGTTTATCTCTCTTCTTTATGAAAGAAGAAGCCTGTACATAATTAAAATATCTAGTGATCTGAGGTTAGACAGGCAGGTCATACTCTGTCCAGAATGGGAGCTTCAGCCCTGACCCTTTTACGTGGAACCAGGAACCAGGCCAGGGTCCTGTCACACGAGTTCTGAGAGCAGAAGCTCAGGATGGTAACTGAAGTGTCATGGAGTGATCAGTTTTCTGAATAAAAAACTTCATAAACATTAAAAAGTTTTAGTGAAAAATTGCAAAAGATGTCTAGATATATAAAACAGAAATTATTGGCTGGAATTAAAGAGAGAACAAATGACTAGGAAAATTGCCCCATGTGGGCAGAAATACTGTGTATGGTAACTGATATACATATAAACTGGTGATTTTCACCAGTTTGTAAAATTAAAGTGTTTTTCTCAGCCTGATATAGACACCACAGAGACCAGGACACTTACCTATGTCCTAAGGGCAAGCAGATGGAAATAACTGGAACTAAGGCAGTCCCTTATCCCCACCCCACCTAAGGTAGTGTTTTTGTGACCACTGCTCATACCTCAAAACAAACCTAGCCAGACTGGGACCCTCGAGATGGCTCCATCTTCCCCATGTGCTTGCATCCCCTGCTTAGTGTCATCTGGTCCAACGAATGCTCTGAGGAACCAGCTATTGGGGCAGGACCAGGTGGCCAGATGGGAAGAGCTTAAAGGGCCCAAGGTTCTGTACCCAGGTGCTGTCACCTGCTGTGGGCGATTTTCAGAAATGACTCCACCCCTTTTCTCATGTGGGTCACCTATACCTCCCTCACTTTGCTCAGTGAAGACCTGAGGGTGGAAGTCCTGAGAGTGGCAGGGAGGGGGGTCTTGAAGGAGAGGAATAGATGGCTCATAGATGGAACTACTTGCTGAGGTGCATTCTGAATGGGGAAGATGCAGACAGATGCAGCTGCATGTTTCATGGTGGGAGGTGAGTTGCACAGACCCTATGGGACAGGCTCCTCCTGCAGTCTGTGAGCTACCCTCACCTCCAGCTGCATACCCATCTGATTGCTCTGAGCAGTGGACCCTGGGTCTCCAGTAAGAGTGTCTGAAGGATGGGAGTGGGGAGCGCCTGATCTGAAAGGCTGCAGTCAGCAACTCACCACAAGCAGGCACAAGGTTGCCTCTGAAGACAGGGCCATCCTCTTCTTGGCTGAGAGATTCCTGGATGACCCCCACTGTGCATGATGCTTGTTAGATTTGGCCTTGACCCTGCGTCATCTGCTGATGAAGGTGGCCTGGAGATCTGTTTGCCGTGTGGCTCTTCCCTGGACAGGCCCAGTGTCGGGACCCTGATGCAGGGGTAATAACACATAAATGTTTCCTATCCTCTTGATTTAGTTTCTTGACATTGAAACCTAAGGCTCTGATGGCTGGGTGGCTAGGAGACCTATATCACCCTGGACTCAAGCCACAGAGTGAGCTGTGTGAGTGGATAGATGCATGTCACTGCACGTATTTGTATGAAATTCTCATTGCCTTGAAATTGTATTCTAATCACAGTGGAGTTCTGCAAATGTTAACAGTGTTTTAAAACATGATTTCTAGTATTTAAGTTGCTTTTTTACCTTTATTTGAAAAATATCTGCTAATATATTACATTTTAAAGAAAAAAAAAACAGTATCAGGAGATTTGGAGGCTCATATTCATGTTTGGCAGTCCTCTGGCTTCTCTGGGAGGCCGTCCACAAATGACTTTGCTTTTGGATACAATGCTGCGTTCAAAGATGATTTTTACTGCAGCTTAACAGAAAAGTAGTGCTATATATAGAAATGCACCCTGGTCGCTCTCAAATATGTAGCTTTTGTTCAGTAACCAGCCTCCCTCCAAACTTTCTTACAACCTGAGGACCTTCCCTTTCTGCTGAGACACAATATCCGTGAAAATCAATACATTTTTATTTTTAGTTCAGTAGTTTTACCTCGAGAGAGCAGGTGGCCCAGGAGTTTCTATCAGGAAAGTTGGTTGCATTTATGTGAGAGTTGGATTACCTGACTTTGTGTAGCATTTTCTTCCAAAAAACAGTCTTGCTTTTTCTATCTTAGGCTTACCACATGTTTTTTTCCTTCTCTGGGTCTCATTTGCGGCTGTGGAGGAGTTGGCCAGTGGGCGACCCCTCAGTGCTGCTTCCTCTGTAATTCTGACTGGAGCGGGGAGACCTTGTCAGCAGAGATCATTCATCTTGTCTGTTTGGCAGTTGAGGAAGGGTTCCCTGCTGTTCCTCCTGGGTTTTTGTTGTCCTTGTTTGTTGTTATTTTTGTTTGTTTGTTTGTTTTTCTTGGGGAAATGGCAGCAGAAACTAGGAAGAGGGCTGTTGGGAGCCAGGGCTATGGTGCCCGTGGGCACTTCTCCTGCCCATTTGCTGCTCTTGGGATACCTCAGCCACACTCCTGGAATGTCACCATGTGGGCAGGGAGTTAGTCTCTTTTTCCTAGATGAAGGAAACTTCTCTTTCTTTTTCTTTTTTCTTTTTTAATTGGAGTATACTTGATTTACAATGTTGCGTTAGTTTCATGTGTATAGCAAAGTGGTTCAGTTATACATACGTATATTTCCTTTCTCTTTCAGATTTTTTCCATTACAGGTTATTACAAGATATTGAACATAGTTCCCTGTGCTACACAGTTGGCATATCTATTTTGTTTTTTGTTTTTTGTTTTATTTTTTTTAATGCAGGCGCCAGGGATCGAACCCAGGACCTTGTGCATGCCAACTAAGCATGCGCTCTACCATTGAGGTATAGCCTCTACCCCACCTCCATTTTGTATCTGTTAATCCCAAACTCCTAATTTACCCTTCCTAGCCCCTCGCTTTCCCCTTTGGTTACCATAAGTTTGTCTTCTCTGTCTGTGGGTCTATTTCTGAAACTTCTCTTTCTGAGAGAAATCCTTGAAGAGAGGCAAAGCACTTTCTTCTCACATCAATCTTTTGAAGAGGGGTTATGATTGGGGCATTTTTCCCCCTCTCCTTTTCTCCTCTCCCAGTAAATCAAACTGGGCCAGGTACTGGAAGTGATTGGTCTGCATCCCTGGTACCTAGCAGTGTTGAGAAATAAGGAGTCTGGCTTTATTTACTGCTGATTAAAATTCCCTACATTCTCCTAGATTATATCCCTAAGAAGGAGGATTACAGCATCCATTTTCATGGTTTCTTTAGTAATTGTTGGGTTTCTGCTGGTATTGAAATGCAATAATATGGATATGTTGATGTTTGTCTGCAATAAATAGAAAGGATATAATGAAAGGTCAGCTGCTGAAGTGGGTTTTTAGTTTGTTTTGATATCAGTGGAAACTTACTGGGTTTGGCCAATGTTCTTCTAATGACCTAAGTTTGAAATACCCTTTTAATTATCTAAGTTTCACTGGGGTCTGCAAATTAAGGGAGTATAAATAAATGTCTTGATGCCAGAAAAGTGATCTAAGGTATCCTCAGTGGTCTAACAACAAACAGTGTAGCTAATGGTGTAAAATATTACACCTTCTCATTTATTTATTGAGGTGGAAATTTTAGTTCAGAAGAAGTGTACCTCCTTTACTTGTGCTATCAAACTTAGAAGCCTAGCGCGCTTCTAATGAGGGATTTGTTTAGTTCAGTCACTTTTCTGTTTCCTAGAAGGATGTGTATCACTCCAGTGTTGTGTGTGACACCTAACAGACTATGTAATGAATATGAATTTAGAATTCAGGTTAGTATCCTTTTTTTAGATAGTGGCATTTATTTTTGCAAGCTCTTCAGAATTCAGATGAGCTTGCAGTGAAATAATACCACAGTCTATCTAGGAATGTATCCCAGAAATGTTTATATTACGCTAATCTTAGACTCTTAGAATAAATTCATACTTAGAACTTTCATGTGTGTATGTTTTTCAGAAAGAAAAACACAAATTTTATTAATTTCATTGCCCTATGTAAGATTCTTCTCCACATTCAGAAATAAGAAATAATCACTCCTGTTGCACTTGAAGACCATGTAATTGATAGTTTATTTCTCTTTTATGTGCTGCCCTGCTTCTACCAAATTCAGGATAAATCCCTGACACTGACATTCAAAGCCCTTTGCTGTATGATTTTAATAGAATCTCATTTCCCTGCCCACAGGAAATCAGAATGTCACCAAACTGGACAACTGGTTACTGACCAAATGTCCTACCCTTTCCTGCCCTGGGATCTTGGCTCATTCCTGGAATGATTTTTCTCCCCATTCTTCCCGCACCTTCATGTTCAGAATTTCACTCATCCATCCCACGAGCTTCCTCCATGAAATGTCTCCTGATTCAAGAGGTGATTGGGTTTATTTATTCATTTAGTGGAGAGACTGGGGATTGAACCCAGGACCTCGTGCATTCTAGGCATGCACTCTACCACTGAGCTATTCCCTCTTCCCTTACTTTCCCTTTTGTGCTATGCATCATTACTTCCCCGGGATAGTGGCTTTATTATTAGTCTGCTAGGGTGACCCTAACAAAATACCACAAACTGGGTGACTTAAACTACAGAAATTTCATTTCTCACAGTCCTGGAGGCTGAAAGTCCAAGATCAAGGTGTCAGCAGGGTAGGTTTCTCCCAAGGCCTGTCTCTTTGACTTGCAGAGGTCCCTTTGTGTCCTCATCTGGTCTCTTTTCTGTGCATGCACCTCCCTTGTATCCTGGTGTCGCTTCCTCTTCTTAGAAGGGACACTAGTCAGATTGGGTAAGGGCCCACCCATATGACCTCATTTAACTTTAATTATCTCTCTGAAGGCCCCGTCTCCAAATGTAGTTATATTTGAAGGTCCTGGGGGTTGGGACTTGAACAGATGAATTTTGGGGGAACACAGTTCAATCTAAAACTGTGGCTTTTTGTATACATTGTGTATCTTCTCTTTCCTTTCCTTCATTAGATTGTGAGGTATTTGAAGGTAGGTCCTGATACACATGGGCTTATCGGATTTTAGTATAATGCCTCTTACATAATAAGTAGTTAATAAATATCTGTTCAATTTAATTTTAATTAAATCATCTCTTCAAAAATTTAGTGGAGTTATGATGCTTTCATGGAAATGATCTATGGCCAAAACATGGTACTTAAAATTTCTTGCTGGATTTAGCCAAATGCTGCCAAGTAGTTTATAAAACAAAATATTGCCAGAATAATACGTAACTTTCTTCCTTTTTCCTTCAGACTTAAGTAATGCTCATTGTTCTTTTGCACACATACCCTCTTTCAGTCTTACGAACTCAAGGAGAAAATAGAAGCCAAGTCAGAACTTAATCCTTCTACCTTGTAAACCTGCACACGAATCTTTCTGCCTGTGGCAGTCATTCTCTGCATCCGATTGGCAAATGTTAAATAACTCTTGGGTGTAATAAGCCAATTCACTCAGCTCTCTGGGGCTAGTGACATCAAAGGCCTCATCAGCAAGCCATGCTACTCAGAATTAGATGTTTCTTGGGAATAATTTTGAAGTTATCATTGGTTAGGTTAAGAAAGTGATTATTCCAATTTTGAAAACCCGTAAGGTTCAAAGCCTTTCTTCCATTCTCCACTATGTGGATTCCTGGATGTACCGTCAGACGTTGACATGTCTGAGGAGAATCTTTGCTGTTCCCCAAGTAAGTGTCTTGTTTAGCCCACAGCCTCCTCAGCGTCCCACCTCTGTGTGGCTGCTTTGTTTGGAGAGGTCTGGTTAAATTTCTCAACTTGATTTACAAGATCCTGCCTTGCTGTCTGCTAGTCTGATCTTCCATGTGTTTGAAATTGTCCTCGTCAGCAGTTTGGAATATCAGTCTCTGGGTGTAGATTAGAATGCACCCTCAACCTTTCTGACAAGCGGCTTTGATCAGAAACTTGCCGAAAAGAAAGGGGTATTTAGTGTACCTGAAGACTTGTGTCTGTTCTTGCCTCGAGGTACCAGGTCCCATTAGATTCCATTGCCGCCTCCCAGAACTGAGTCTGAATGTTATGCTTTCTTCACTGCTGAAGGCTTTAAAAAAAAAAAAAAAAAGACACATTTTATTTTAGAAGAGTTCTAGATTTTCACATTGAGTTTTGAATTTGTTTCCTTCTGTAAGGTTATTGTTATGTTCTTTATTATAATTTTCCATAACTTTAGAGAGAGGTTGAAAATATATAAAAACTAGAAAATAAGTTAAAAAAAAAAACAAACCAGAATCTGTCATCTATAAGTTAATTTAAGCATATTTCAGATCACCTTCCAAGGTGACAGGGACTAGGAGTTTTTCTCCTTGATCACAAGCGCAGAATAATGTCATCAGTATGGTCTGTGACATGTTTCTGACAGTGACCAGTCTTTTCCTATTTTTTAATGATCTGGGAGATTACCAAGCTAATACTCTATAGATGGTAATCTGAAATGATGCTCCAATCCCTTTCTTGAGTCATGATAGTTACTCTTTTTTTTTTTTTAACATTTTTTATTGATTTATAATCATTTTACAATGTTGTATCAAATTCCAGTGTAGAGCACAATTTTTCAGTTATACATGAACATATATATATTCATTGTCACATTTTTTTCTCCATGAGCTACCATAAGATCTTGTATATATTTCCCTGTGCTATACAGTATAATCTTGTTTATCTATACTACAATTTTGAAATCCCAGTCTATCCCTTCTCACCTTCTGCCCCCTTGGCAATCACAAGTTTGTATTCTATGTCTATGAGTCTATTTCTGTTTTGTATTTATGCTTTGTTTGTGTTTTTTTTTTTTTTTTTTAGATTCCACATGTGAGCGATCTCATATGGTATGATAGTTACTCTTGAACCTGTCATCCCCAGCTTTACTGATCTCACCCCAGTTTGAGCCTATTTACTGCCTATTATTGATATCACACCATTTGGCATTGGGTTAATTATATACTATCCTGTATTTTTCCGAACTTACTTTTTAGTATATTCTGCTCCCCCGCCTCCGATTATAAGCATTTTGAAACCTCTGCCTCCTACTTTTTATATTCTTTATTCCTTAGCACAAATTTAGAATACAGGAGGTCATTTGGATTTTTTTCTCCTAAAAAGTGGTACTTTAGACTTGTCCATTCTAAATTATGCTGTCCAAGATAGGAGGGGGGAAAGCAGACTTTTTCTGATGACTGATTCTCTGAGTTTGGTAGTGGCCAAGGTTAATTTTGAGTTTTGGCACTTCCCTGGCAATCAGAGAGCCAAGTTTCACAAGCTGTGGCCTACAATTATGTGCAGAGAAGTGTAAAGGTTCTGAGTTGGGAGCTTTCCCCCCTCTTCCTCTTAGAGGGCCCTACACTAATGATTAGTTTGCTAATGGAGAGAGCAAGGCTGGTTAATGAGGCATTCTGTTTCAGTGACGTACTTAAAAGTAATTCAGTAATAATTGCTGTGTGTTATGATTCATATTCCAGAATACACAGTAGCAATAATGCACCTGTCGTGAAAGTACCACTGTAAGACTGAGAGGGTATTAACCTACCTAACCCATGTTCTCTAATGACCACAATCACAGGAGAGAATTCATACTGAGTCTTTCTAAAGAGCTTGCCCTGCAGCACTGGCCCTGAAGCACTGGGAGAAGAGGGTTGCCAGTGGGGTGCAGGGGCTAGGACTGTCTCTCCTTGTCCTGTCATAGAGCTCAGGCTGGTAGGGTGGGTCCCTCCTTGAGAAGTTGACCATGGGTCATGTCCTGAAGGGATGATCAGGACTGAGTCCCTGGTCTCAGAAACAGAGAATGGTTGTTTTAGGCTGTCCTTAGGGCAAGAGCACTCATGAATCGATCTTTTTTTTTTTTAAATCCTATAAATAGACCATCTTTCACCAATCTACCCTACCCTGAGACTGAACCCTTGGTTTTAAGGGCCACGACCAAATATTCTGCAGCTCTGATTCCCCTGAGTAAATAGATGTCCTGCCCAGGCCAAGAGATGGCCCTTTGGGCTTTCCCACTGGTTCTCGGGGGCCTGGGGCTGGGACTAGAAAGGGAGGAAGGAGATGGTCTGAATTTGTAGTTATGACTTCTCTGGACTCAAGTTCCCATTCATTTTTCAGTACTTTTGCACCTACAGTCTAGTTAGAAAAATTCTACCTTGTTCTTACTTTCCATTTGCTTCCAAAGTTTGGGGATTGTGATCTGAGAATTGAAAACACTAATCATGTGCTATTTTCCTGTAATACTATGGGGAAAATGGGTATAATTCATAAACTTTAAAAAAAAAAGGAACTGTTTCATGTAACTTGAGTTCATTTTATAGTTGTTTTAAGTGACTTCTTTGTTGTCACAGGTGAACTCAGGCATGTGCACAAGTCAGCGTTATCAGAGGCAGAAGTCTAGACATCTGTGGGTTTGCTTCCTTTCAATAAGAAAGCTCTTAAAACAAAAATTGAACCTGTTATTTTGTTAATAACTTAAAAGGTTTTATTAGTACAGGGTAACTGAGATTCTTAAAGAGCCTAATCCATTGTGTAAATGTTAATTTCCAGCTCTCAGAGTGTTTAGAATGCTTAAAGGCACTTTTCTACATGTTTGACATGTATTAACTCAGTCATTCCTCATGATATTCAGAAGATAGGTACCTTACCTAAGGACTAGAAAATGGCAGGGCTGGGATTTGAACCCTGGCAGTGGGTTCTGGAGTTTTTCTTCTTAACCATTGTGTTGTGCCTACTTTCAGAACTCACCACGTTTCTAGCTTTCTCTGTCTTCCTCACCCACTTATCAGTTTCTCAGAGCCTTGCTCATTAATCTTACATTTACTGAGACCTGCTATTAATTAGGTGATGTGCTTGAGTATATGTCCTGTCCGCAAAAACCTCACCCTGGCAGTGGGAGGCAGATAACATAAACAGTCACAGAGTGAAGTGCTTGTAAAGTCAGGAA